>NC_048537.1:1623727-1952516 GCF_902806685.2 Maniola hyperantus | reverse complement strand
ATTTTCATAAAAATACTCACTAATATTATAAAAAAATTAATTTTATATTTTTACTTTGCAATTAAATTAAGTTAGAGTACTTTTTTGTAAGATTACGAGATAATGCAAGACGTTTAAATAATTAGATAGTTTAGGCATATTCCGTCAAACAACCCTGATGTACGAAAACTTTAATTGAACAGTTTTATACGAAAGTGTTATTATTTTTCCTGACACCTACGTCGTGCGTCATGTTTGACCAGACCTTTAAATGCTGCCGCTGTAATACGACGCCTGAGTAAAGGTTTGAATGGAAGAAGTAAACTCGCGAATGTTTCATTTACTTCGCCTACTTGTTTACTGTTCTTTTGTTAAGGTTTGTTACGAATTGCCTACGTGACAGGGGGGAAAACGTCAGTTGCAGCCCGATTAAGTATTTTTTATACTGCAAAGTTATAAAAATATAAACTATTCGTCTGTGGTGAAGTTCTTAGAGCAGGGTACTCACTAGCCGTGTAACATGTAACGTATCTGATACTGTATTAACCTGTACCCGTAGTACAAGATTTTACGTCTCACCAAACCAAACCAAATTCGAGAGTCGAAATACTTCCGCGTTACAGTAAACTGGATCTTAAATGCCTTGTTTTAAAGCTCAAGTTTGTCTACACTTCTACAGCCAGCGCTCCAAGCGGAAACATTGCGAAATTAAAATCAGTGGCATTGAATATTTGACTTCAATTCAAGGCTGTTTAGGTCCATTTTACTGTAACGCGGAAGTATTTCGACTCTCGAATTTGGTTTGGTTTGGTGAGACGTAAAATCTTGTACTACGGGTACTGCAAGTGGGTACGGCTCATCTACGCTCACCGCGTGCTACGAGCTACGCGTTGCCGTCCACACGCACACTGCGAGCCGCCTTTGTGTTCGCACTTCGCAGTGATACCGCCACTCGGCGGGTCACTGCGAACTTACTGCGCTCCACGCGCGAGCGGCAGTACTGCTACGCCGTGTAGCATGTAACGTATCTGATACAGTATCAGATACGTTACATGTTACACGGCTAGGTGAGTACCCTGCTTTAAAGTTTTACGAGAGCTTTTTAAGCGAGTTTTACGGTTCATCAGTTCCCTCAGAGTTTCCAAACTACTCGTTCGATTTAGATAGATGAGGTGTCGATAGGGCGTGTCTACCGTATCACTATTCATATTATAAACTAGCTGACCCGCGACTTCGTCCGCGTAGATTTAGGTTTTTCATATTGTAACAATTAATGTAAAATCTAAAAAATTATAAAATGGCTAGTGACTTTTTTAAATACTAGCTGCGATGCCTGCGACTTCGTCCGCGTGGATCTAGGTTTTTAAAAATCCCGTGGGAAATCTTTGATTTTCTGGGATAAAAAGTCTTTAAATAAACCCATGCAAAAAATCACGTCAATCGGTTGCTCCGTTGCGACGTGATTGAAGGACAAACCAACAAACCAACAAACAACCACACTTTCGCATTTATAATATGGGTACTGATAATATGGGTACTGATTAACCGTCCTTGTGTGATGGTTTTTTAGGGGTCTTAAAAAGAAACTCATTCGCTACTTTTGTAAGTTACATACGGAAAACTTCCTTTAAAATCTTTCAAGACATTATTGGTAAACCACTTATCTCTGTGGTCCGAAAGGATGTGAATGTACAAAACTCGGGGAAAAAGGAAAGATTGACATTTATAGGATCGGCTACACTCAAGCGGTCAATAATGATCCGGGTATACTCCGGGGACATTAATCTAATTGCTATTCCGGACCCACCCGGACAATACACATTCGCTGATATGTAAAGTCCTTTGTAAAGGTTTTTTTGCTCGATCATTCCGTTTGTCCAATCGAGGTTGTGAGCCAGGTATAGGCTTATAGGCTGTACCTATCTACTCATCTGTATACAGTCATCATCATGATCAACGCATCGCCGGCTCACTACAGAGCACGGGTCTCCTCTCAGAGAGCCATTTTGTCAAGTTTTGGCCATAGTCTACCACGCTGGCCATGTGCGGATTGGTAGACTTCACACACCTTTGAGAACATTATGGAGAACTCTCAGGCATGCAGGTTTCCTCACGATGTTTTCCTTCGCCGTTAAAGCAAGTAATATTTAATTACATAAAACGCACATAACTCCGAAAAGTTAAAGGTGCGTGTCCGAGATCGAACCCCCGACCTCCGATTTGGCGGACGTCCAAACCACTAGGCTATCACAGCTTAATTTGTATACAGTACGCGGCCGAAAGTGATGAACTTCGGCCTTTAGAATGACATTTCATCTTTGTAGAGCGTTGTCTTTGTCACTCATACTTACCCATATGACGCTTTGTCGGTCTCAACGACCGAGACAGTGCTCTACAAATCTGCTGTCTCCTTCTAAAGGTCGATGTTCATCACTTTTGGCCGCGTACTACATAGGTTGATTGTAACTGTGTAAGAAATAACGCGCACCACGAAAAACTTACGTGCGTGCGTGAACTATAGAACTACATAGAAGTCTGCGCGCACTGCAGAATGAATTCCGCACCTGATTTTGATAGATGCACAAAATATAGCAAGGCTCCCAGAAAACGGCAGAGAACGTAAGGCCGTGCATACCTGCATATACTATCGTAAATTCTGTTTAACGCTTGTTTAACGGTATAGAAAATAGAAGTTTTGATACAAATAAAAGTAATTTAAAAATGCTTGCCTACATATATAAAAAACCGGCCAAGTGCGAGTCAGGCTCGCGCAATGAGGGTTCCGTGCTACAGTCGTATTTTTTCGACATTTTGCACGATAATTCAAAAACTATGATGCATAAAAATAAATAAAAATCTGTTTTAGAATGTACAGGTGAAGACCTTTTATAATATAATACCCCACTTTATAGTCACTCACTTCGAAAGTTGAAAATTAATCATTAGTTCATGACCACAATTTAATTTTTTTTGTGTGATCTAACCCTCAATTTACGGTTTTCAGATTTTTCCCCAAATGTCATCTATAAGATCTACCTACCTGCCAAATTTCATGATTCTAGGTCAACGGGAAGTACCCTGTAGGTTTCTTGACAGACAGACAGACAGACAGACAACAGAGTGATCCTATAAGAGTTCCGTTTTTCCTTTTGAGGTACGAAACCCTTAAAAAGGAAATGGTGACTGACGGATCTATCAACGCACAGCTCAAACTATATACAAATAGCTTATATGACATAGACATCCGCTAAAAAAGGATTTTTGAAAATTCGACTCCCGAAGGAGTAAGATAGAGGTTTGAAATTTGTGTAGTCGGCGTGGAAGAAGTCACGGGCATAAGCTAGTAAAAGTATGAAGGTGTCAAAGTTAAAATAACATTTTATCGCGTAATTAAAAGCACAAGCAAACATTGTATCTAAAATCTCCCACTCCTCCTCGCTAACGACTCCCCTTTTGATGATCATATCTCGGCTGCTTTAATGTTCTTCGTTTTAATAGCTTTCCCGCCGACATAGTCTAAGAGATGATACTATGTTTAATAAACCATTAGGGTCTTTGTGCACTCACCCGTAATCGGTTCGTATCCGTGATTTTTCGAAGTGGCCGTCATTCAATTCGTATTTTTACGGAATCCGTGATTTCACAAATGAGTGCACAAACGCCTTAAGTTTTCTAAATATAGTAATAGGAAAAGGTGACTGACTGACTGACTAACTAATTTATCAACGCACAGCTCAAACTACACTGGACAGATCAGGCTGAAATTTGGCATGCAGATAGCTATTTAAACTCTTCTCATTCCGCAAGGAGACACGTGCTCTGCGATGGGTTGATCATGATGATGACCACTGACTGGATTGGAGGCACAAAATTGGCTCATTTAATTGGTTTGGGTCTTTAGAAAGGATAATAGAGTATCATGCTGAAGAATAAGGATACGTCCTTTTGAATCATTTAGTGGAAATATAAATAGAAAGATTTTATGTTAAAATAAACTTTCGAGTGCTTCTTTGGAATCGTCAAGTGAATTCACCACTGGCTTAAAATACGTTCTTTAAAAAAAAACAAGAAACTAGACGGTTGCTCTTTTCAAAACTTCAATTTACAGTATAACTTATGGATGTACATAAATAATTTCAGTTCTGCGCATTGCTGGGGCGAACTTTACCACAGTATTTTATCACTTAAGTACATTATAAATTGGGAAATATGCTTTTACCGTGAGAAATCTTTTAATAGATTTTTAAAAGTGTGTTAAATCAAATCTACTACTGATAGTAGGATTTTACTATAAAAGCTTCAAATATCGGAAGCAAAGATTCTTTTTGATCCTGAACTAGTGACAGAAAAGCTAGAACGCTAAAGGAATAATAAATCAATTTCAAACCTCTTGAGTAACCTGCAGTACTATAAGTAACTTTAAATTTTTATCGCAAGCATACATTTTATTTAATTTTACTACCTGTAACAGTCCAATATTTTACGAAGCGTTTTATAGTTGTTTGAATGCACTGTTTAAACTTGCAGTCGCTGTTAAATTTTATGTGTATTTATTTTATGCAGCATTATTTATTAACAATAAACAACTGGGGTTTATTCAATGTTTTACGAAATTCCCAAACGGACCGGTACAAAAAGTTGTGCATAAACGTCCGTTAACTCTTGGTCTAAAATTGCAATCGAGCAAGTTTATTAAAATACAATGTATTGGACTCATTAATTTAGACTTTTACGAGCAATTTGCAATAAAATATAGATTACGTAGCAAGTAACTGCACTGCAATTTGAAAACAGATGCCGGTATGAAGTAGGGATTTTAATTGAATCGTCGCGTCGTATCGTTTTAGAAAACAAAAAGTTCCTTTTTTGGGCAGTCGTGTAAAAAGCTCAAGTTTTCCTAAATTCACGATTTATTTCAATTCGAGACAGAATTTAGTCACTCAGTGTCTCTACGTTTTCAATTTTCTTTAAAATATGAAAACATTCTTGATATAAAATATTAGAGAAATGGGACACGTTCGCCGGTCACAGATGCAGCGGCGATAAAAGTATATCTCTGTGATGATAGTGCTCTGTAGCTACTTTGTACTCGTAGTTTTTGCATTTCATACAGTACCCGTAGTACAAGATTTTACGTCTCACCAAACCAAACCAAATTCGAGAGTCGAAACTCGAAATAAATTCAATGCCAATGTAGAAGTGTAGACAAACTTGAGCTTTAAAACAAGGCTTAAACTTTACAGTTTACTGTAACGCGGAAGTATTTCGACTGTCGAATTTGGTTTGGTTTGGTGAGACGGAAAATCTTGTACTACGGGTATAACTGCTCTCCTTACGCCATCGTGTTCCAGATTCCTGAAAGTCATCATCATCATCGCGTGCCTTCTTTTCGAAACGAAGTTTGAAGGTCATCAATCATCATGCGAAAAGCTTCTCTATTTAAAGATGCCTCTTTTAACTTTGGGTAACTAAACCCTGAGGGTGAAAAGGGGTTGCCCTTATATCGTCCAACCATTTGCGTCTTTGGCGACGCGGCCATTTTTCCTGGAATTCTTCCTTCCTTCCTAAGTTAGTATACATAATATTACTTTCAAAATTACAAATGCTGTCATATTCGATCCCTTGCATTAGTACTACATCGAAATCAAAATTGCAAAATGGAGGACGAAGCCTATTGTTTGAAGTTGTTTAAACCAGTGATTATATCTCTGAATATTTACATTCAACTTAATAAGCCTATGGATTTAGCTGTTTTGTTTCAAATTAACTCTAGGGCTCAATTAACTAAGAGCTGCTTTGTATTGTGAAATTGACAAAACACCTTACACGTTGTCTTCTATCACAGAGTCAAAGAGTTATGGTCTGGTGGGAGGCTTCAGCCGTGGCTAGTTACCACCCTACCGGCAAAGCCGTGCCGCCAAGCGATTTAGCGTTCCGGTACGATGCCGTGTAGAAACCAAAGGGGTGTGTGTTTAATAAAAAACCGGCCAAGTGCGAGTCAGGCTCGCACAATGAGGGTTCCGTACTACAGTCGTATTTTTTCGACATTTTCGACATTCGATGCATAAAAATAAATTAAAATCTGTTTTAGAATGTACAGGTGAAGACCTTTCATATGATACCCCACGTGATATAGTCACTCACTTCGAAAGTTGAAAATACTAATTATTAGTTCATGACCACAATTTAATTTAAAAAAAAAAAAAATTGTGTGTGATCTAACCCTAAATTCACGGTTTTCAGATTTTTCCCCAAATGTCAGCTATAAGATCTACCTGCTGCCAAATTTCATGATTCTAGGGTCCACGGGAAGTACCCTGGATAGGTTTCTTGACAGCCAGACAGACCACAGGACAGACAGACAACAAAGTGATTTCTATAGGGTTCCGTTTTTCCTTTTGAGGACGGAACCCTAAAAACTGCCTCACCCCTTCCAGGTGATAGCCGCTTCATCTTGCGGACGTGCATCACACTTGCCACCAGGTGAGATTACAGTCAAGGGCTAACTTGTATCTCAATTTAAAAAAACTTAACGAAAAGCTCAAAAAGCATTTTCTCTAACTGGACCAAAGTTGTACAGTACGCGGCCGAACAGTAATGTACATCGGCCTTTAGATCTGACATATCTACTTTGTAGAGCCTTGTCTCTGTTACTCATATCTGTATGACGTTTTGTCGGTCTATACGCCAGAGACACCGCTCTACAAATCTGCTATCTCATTCTAAAGGTCGATGTACATTACTTTCGGTAGCATACTGTACGGTCTACCTATTAGAATCCGAAATACATCTAAACCAAATTGTATGCGGCGAAGTTGAAAGCAAAAGCTCGAGTAGCACCTTTTTTTTAAAGAAAATTAGCCAATGATGATTATATATCCCTTTCCCCTCCAAGTAAGCGTTAAGCTTGTGCTAGGAGTAGGTACGACAATAGTGCAACGGGCGGGGTTTGAACGGCGACCTTTCGGTTTTCAGTCCACTCCTTTATCGGTTGAGCTATTGAGGCTCTATTCCTACTTTAACAACGGCTTTGGTAGAAGAGGATTAAAATTAAGAAACAGATTAGAAATAATACAGACATTAAATTTGAAGAGCTTTATGAATTTAATACCAGAGGATTTGACGATATCAGCGGAGTTATGAAATCGACTTAACGAAATTCACGTAGCTTTGGTATATCTTTGCGTCGTACCTATTCCTGAATCTTGATTAATTTTTGAAGGTAGCGGCTCCTTATCTCTCTGCGTCGATTTCCTCATTTATTGTAATTCGTGACCCCTTTCCATTTTAATCACATATACACCAATAGTTTTCTTGATAATTCTTTCGAATCGACTCTTCAGTCTGACAGTACGAAAAGCTAGTAATACTCATCCAGTTACTGACTTGAGTAAACGTTGCTTACCCAGCACTCTCTGTTATGCGGTTCGCAACTAGGTCGTATGGTACCTACCAGAGAGGCACCAGCGCGCGTTCGTAAGAGTCTTGGAACTTCTTAATATGCACTGAGGATGGTCACCGAAATGGTTTTTAGTGGGTAGAAAGCCCACATAAACCGATCTCTCCTCAAAGAGATCGGGTATCTTGACGAGATTTCCCCCCGTCAACAAAAAAAAAGTACCTACCACCTTCAGCTTCAGTAGGTATAATAAATGTTGATATTGAAATGTAAATTAGGGATGGAATTCGAAACACGGAATGGGCACTGCTAGTATTGAAATGGAAATTATGTTCTTTATGTTACGTGGTAGTTATCCGACGAGATTGGTATGGCGTATACACGTTCAATTGTTTACAAATAATAATTAATTTTACTGGATTCAGAGTTCAGTACCCGTAGTACAAGATTTTACGTCTCACCAAACGAAACCAAATTCGAGAGTCGAAATACTTCCGCGTTACAGTAAAATGGACCTAAACAGCCTTGAATTGAA
This sequence comes from Maniola hyperantus, assembly GCF_902806685.2. Classification (NCBI taxonomy): domain Eukaryota; kingdom Metazoa; phylum Arthropoda; class Insecta; order Lepidoptera; family Nymphalidae; genus Maniola; species Maniola hyperantus. Next base: position 1,944,603 of record NC_048537.1, on the reverse strand, counting down.
GTCAAATATTCAATGCCAGATTTTAATTTCGCAATGTTTCCGCTTGGAGCGCTGGCTGTATAAGTGTAGACAAACTTGGGCTTTAAAACAAGGCTTTGAAGATCCAGTTTACTGTAACGCGGAAGTATTTCGACTCTCGAATTTGGTTTCGTTTGGTGAGACGTAAAATCTTGTACTACGGGTACAGACTACACGCAACTGAACGTGCGTGGTTCCCTCCTTTCCAAAAAAGTCATAACAGGTGTCTGCATGCCAAATTTCAGCCCGATCTGTCCCGTAGTTTAAGCTGTGCGTTGATATATCACTCAGTCAGTCAGTCAGCTTTCCTATTTTTATATCTGTATGCTTATAGATTTTGTCATGTTATAATAATATGATTCACATCCTCAGGAATGGGGAATATGAAGCAGAGATAGGTACCTACGGACAGACCCTTGGCTGGTTTTGTTCCCTCATTTTACATGTTGGCATCAGGAACTACCTCCATCCGATCTGCTGTCTCTACCTGAATTTACACTTGCAAATACAGGATCTTACCATTACACCGTACCCATCTCAATTGACCTTATGTTGGTTTGAGGAATTCAGAATTGATTGCAAATTGATTGCTATTCTACCTACCTACCTTAGGGCCAGTTGGTTCCAGTCGTTGGGATGCTTCGGCCGTGGCTAGTTACCACCCTACCGACAATGCCGTGCCGCCACGCGATTTAGTGTTTCGGTATGATGCGTGTAAAACCTAAAGGGGTATGGGTTTAATAAAAATGCATTACATACCTACCCCCGTTAGCCCGCATCCATCTTAGATTGCACTTTACGACCAGCCCCCAATTGTGTAAGAATAACCATATACTACCCAAAAAAATATATTTACTTAGGTATAAGTACCTATTCCTTCACTGCAATCTCACCTGCCCCCCAATTGTGTAAGAATAAACCATTTCATGGCTATCGCAATCGTCAAGAATTCTGCCCTTTGATTGGCTGTGAAAAAATGTAAACAGCGAATCAACCAATCAAAGGGCAGAATTTCCTGACGATTGCGATAGCCATGAAATGGTTATTCTTACACAATTGGGGGGCAGGTGAGATTGCAGTGAAGGAATAGGTAACTTATACCTAAATAAAAAAAAGAAGTTACTTGTATCTAGTTTAGAAATTTGTTTAGTCCACGCGGACGAAGTCGCGAGCATAAGCCAGTCTAGTAATAAAAGATGACTGACTGACTGATTGATTTATCAAGGCATAGCTGAAACTACTTAACGAATCGGGCTGGACATGCAGATAGCTATTGTGACGTACACATTTGGTAAGAAAGGATTTTGAAAATTCAACCCCTAAGGGGGGTAAAATGGGGGTTTGAAATTTATTAAATCGCAGCCTAGTACATAATAAATAATATTATGAATTAAGTTTTTATGTTAGTATAGAAATGCTGAGTGCTAGAGCGCATTTTTATTTCAGTCATAAACAACCGAATCAATACATCACCCGTAGCATCGAAAACATTTAATTAAATTTTACGGTTATCTTTTATTACCCGGTTCATGTGCTTCGATACGGGCTTACGGTAATGAGCGCAAAAAGCTTTTGACTAATAATATGGTGGTTCAACCGTCTGGAAATGTCATCACTCGTTGTCGATCGTATAGTGCTCGCTAGTAACTTATAAGGGTTCCTTTTTTCCTTTTGAGGTACGGAACCCTAAAAATCGGCAAATTTTTGAGGTTGGCCCACTAGCACTTCATCATCGTGGTCAACCGATAACCGTCCAGTTCTGGACTAAGGCCACATGATGCGTTTCCGGTGCGTTACGGCGCCGCATCGCTGTGGATTTCAGTATTGGATGCCACTACTACTCCGGCAGAAAGTATGGCGTTGAACCACACCACCCCTTCCCGCCTCGTCTCTCTGTCCCAAATCCGTCGCCCGTGCGGTGCGGCTCCACACGACGTCGTAACGCATCGTGTGGCATGGTACGATTTCTATGTAGGATGACGCAGCGGCACCGCATCGGGTGGCTTCACTCATACATAGATCTTAACTAAGTTGCTTAGTTAATAATAATCTTTTTCCTTCCTCTGAAAAAGGGCGCCATAATATAATAGTCGGGCTTACTTTGACTGATCGCGTGAGTCCAGTCAGTATCAATACCCATTATTATAAACTAGCTAATGCCCGCTACTTCGTCCGCGTGGAATTAGGTTTTTTAAAAATCCCGTGGGAACTCTTTGATTTTCCGGTTTGAGTTCCCACGGGATTTTTAAAAACCCAATTCCACGCGAACGGAGTCGCCGGCATTAGCTAGTTATCAATATTTATAACAGGTACATACATAGATCTCTCGTAGGGACTTCCACATGCTACGGTGTAAATAATAAACAACAAGCCTGAATAAGAAACAAGCTGCCGATCACTTGACCAATATTCCCAGCAGAATTAGCGGTTGTGGTATCGTTGATTGTGTACGGAACGAACGCGCCGCGTCAGTCTAAGTACAAAAGTATTAACTTGATACACATCGTCATTACAAAAAGTTTAAATTAACATGGATTTTCGTGTAATGTAGTCGAGACTATGTATTTAAATTACCTTTAATTAATTATTATCAGTAATTTATGTAAGGTTAAGCTCTTGCCTATGACGAGAATATTTTCGATTTGCTGTATTTCGGATATGTACGACTTCTCACATGCTCTATATAGGTTTGCGCAAAAGCGCAACTTATTCAAAATAGGACTTATTGAACGATTATTACTGTCCAAAAAATGAAGTATAATATTGCCAAGGTTTTATGTACTTATGTTTCGAAAATAATTTCTTTATTCCACCATAACTTCTAATGCCTAACAGATTTGGATGTTTGGTTTGTTAGAATCTAACTTAATCCCGAGTGACACTGGCTATAACTTTTTTTCAAAATACTTACTAGCTTATGCTCGCGACTTCGTCCGCGTGGACTACACAAATTTCAAACGCCTATTTCACCCCTTAGGGTTAAATTTTCAAAAATCCTTTCTTAGCGGATGCTTACGCCATAATACTTATCTGCATGCCGAATTTCAGCCCGATCCGTCGAGTAGTATGAGCTGTGCGTTGATAGATCGGTCGATCAGTCAGTCAGTCAGTCAGTCACTTTTACCTTTTATATATTGAGAAGATTACGGCGGCTGTAATGACGCCATTTTCAAATGTAGAGAAAATGTCTTAAGTTATTTGTTGATTTATAAGCAGTGCAAACCGCAGTCACGTTCTCAAAAACTTTTTAAATCACTTTTAGTTGGTCAGCTACTTTGAGTTTTGACATGAAGTCAGTCAGTCAGAAAAATTCAATCGTACAGTCCGTTCACTATAACTTTTCCCCTGACGTTATATTTGGCACTATTGCAAATCACACAATAATAAACCCTAAGCTCTAAGGAATAAAGCAAACAAAGCAATGGTGCCAACATGACGTCAGGGGAAAACGGACTGTACCTACTTAAGTTTTGAAAGGTTATTTCACCAGTTCGACCTATACTTATATTTATTTACAAGGATACGTTTTCCGAAGGGTAACTTCAAAGTCCAAACACACCCTCGGGTGGTTTCTGTTTCATTAATTTAATTCGATATTAAGAACTGTGGAGGACCGCAAGCGGCGGATCAAAGATTTAACGTTCCTTTGACCAGTCGGGGAGAAGACCTATGAATCGGTTTCCTTTATTTTTTTTATTTTTTTGAGTAAGAACCTCATTTCTAAACACAAGCTGAAACAAAAACATGACTTGCGAGATGAGCGACATTTATTAATTTTTCGTTGAAATTTCGATTTTCGAAGTCAATATTTTTATTAAGTAAGCATTCTTCTTGAGCAGATTTAGAAAATATTATATTTTTATTCTGAACCACTTCTATTGGGTAGTTACCACACAGATTTGTCTGTTTTGGCAGATTATAGCAAACTAGCGATCCGCTTCGGCTTCGCACGGCTGCTAAGGTATAAGGTGGTGTCAGTGTGGTTATTTTGTTATCTTCCAAAAGAATAAGACAGCATTTTCGATGAAAGCTATCAATGGACTTGATTTCTTCCGACATCTTGAACAATTGTCGTCATATTTCAACAAATTGACACAAAACAATATTAAACTATACGTATATCTATAGAATCACTTTATCTAAATGATGAAAATCGCATTAAACTCCGTTGTGTATTTTAAGATCTAAGTGTAAGCACATAGGGACAGAAGACGGTAAGCGACTTTGTTTTATATTAATATATAAAGATTAAGTTAGTAGGTATAGTTCCTTGTATATCATGGAATTGCTTCTAGCCAACAAAAACACTGATTACATTAGAACCACAGTGACAAAGGAGCCTTGCGTGCTGATGTAATCACACAAGTAAGATGGCGTGGCAGTGGCGTGAGATTCAGAACAAATGGAGCACGGTGAAAGGAAATTTACGCAAACAATCGTATCTTAGCAGAGAAGTAGCGAAAATAAATATTTTTGATGGTAATTACGGAGCACGCAATGAGTTCGCGTAAAAACTAAAAGCCTCTCAGCGGCAGAGGGTGGTACCTAAATCGTTGAATGAAACTTCTTCCCATTGCTTTTACTATCTTGGTATAGTGCATTCAAAATAAACTGCTGTGTTTCCACATGAGACCGTCATTAGCAATAACACTAGGATTCAGTCGTGACGGGTGAATTCAAAAGTATCAACTAACAGTAAAAGTAACAATAAAGTAAACAAGTAAAAGTAACAGATTCAAAAGGTGTGCAACTAAATATAAAAAGTTGAACCGGCTCCTTTAAAAAAGAAATGGGCTCTATGCGTGTTTAGTTTACTACCCCTATTGTTTACGTGGCATGTCGAATGTAATCCTATTGTTATTGCTAATGCCGGTCTCAGTGGAAACACGCCAGTTTATATTGAATACACTATACCTGCTCTGTATTTCCTCTTATGTAATGATGCTAATACCCGCAAATACGTCCGCGTAGATTTAAAAAAATTTAAATCCCGTGGGGAACTCTTTGATTTTTCGGTACAAAAACTAGCCCATGTCACTTTCCAGGTCTTTAACCATAATAATATGCAAAAAATCATGTCGATTCGTTGCTCCGTTGCGACGTGATTGAAGGGCAAACCAACAACCCAACAAACAAATATACTTTCGCATTTACTAATACTATTTACTTTAATAGGTAGTGGTAGTGATGTTACAAGACAAAATAAATACAAGTTATAAATCCTTTTGTATGTAAATGCTTGTGTATGTGTAAATGTTGTTGGTTAGTCAAATAAAATAATATATATATATATATATATATATATATATATATATATATATATATATATATGGAATACTAGATGATGCCCGCGACTTCGTCTTTGCTAATGCCGTGGCAAAGACCTGGAGAGTGAAATAGTTTTTTTTTTTTATTCATTACAGGTGTACGCTTGACCACAATCACACCTGATGGGAAGTGATGATGTGGCCTAAGATGGGACGCGTTTACCTAGAAGATGCCTATTCACTCTTGTTTTAAAGATACCCGGGTTGTAATTGGTAGGAAACACATATCGCGGAAGAGTATTCCAAACCTTAGCCATACGTATGAGGAATGATGACGCAAAACGTTTCGTGCGTGTAGATGGAATGTCGACGACATAAGGATGGAAATTCGCCCGACGTCTTGCGGTTCGGTGGTAAAATGGTGAAGGGGGGACAAGATCGAAAAGTTCCTGAGCACACTCTCCGAAATATATCCTATAAAACACTGATAAGCCGGCGACCTTGCGGCGGTGATCGAGACTTTGTAGTTTCGCCAGTAAAGGGGAGTCTTCACCTATGAGTCTCCTAGCTCGACGATCAACAGCATCCAGAGCCGCTAGTTGGTACTTAGCGGAGCCATCGAAGAGGTGACTGCAGTACTCCATGCACGACCTGACCTGGGCTACTTTTATCTCGGAAAATCAAAGAGTTCTCACGGGATTTATAAAAGCTTTGACCCATCCACCTATTATTTACGTTCTATAGATATTCTATGAATACAAAGCCGTCCACGAGAAAATACTGTAAAGCTACTCAACATGACCACAGTGTTATCTACATTTCTATTCGCAGAAAATACTTTTTCTTTTCTCCGGGATGCCTTAGTTTTGCACTTTCCCCGTTTCTTCATTGCTCTCATTAATCTGATATGATTTAGCTGTTCCCCGGGAGGCGCTGAATTGCTCCACAATTGCTGCGGGATGGAACTGTAATGGTTAGCCCCCAGCCCCCAATGATTTATAGCGGGTGCTACTAAAACAGTTTTTAGGGTTCTTTTGTTAATCCAATAGGCATATTGATTCATTATTTAAGCATTGAGTAAGGTACAGTCAAATTAATAGCATGTTTCATGTTCCCCGTTATTTCATCATCATCATAATCATCATGATCAACCCATCGCCGGCTCACTACTGAGCACGGATCTCCTCTCAGAATGCGAAGGAGTTTGGTCACCGTCACGTCTCGAGCGTTCCACAATCGCAAAAGAGAAATGGTAAGGAACCCATCGCGTATACCAGACTCGATATTGACCGGTTTATTTATATTTCCAACAATACAAGAGACTGCGTCGGTGTTAAATGTACTTGCCTTTTTGTAAAAGGTTCATTGTTTCGCCGCGTTGAAAATTTGTTTTTTTCGCTACAGTGTTTTTTTTTATTTTTTATTGGGATGTTGCCTTGTCTCCGGATTTGTGAAAAGTTGTATTGGATGAGTTGACAAGATTAATTGCGTCGGTGACGGTGCGTATCGCCACAGTTTGACTATCATACAGAAGGATTAGTAATGAGTTTCGCACATATCTTTTGACTACTCGCATAATATTATATTTATATAATTTAACTAGCTTATACTCGCGACTTCGTCCGCGTGGCCTAGGAAACAAATGGCATTTTTTTATTCAGAACATTATAACATCAGGACGCGCACCCTGCGCCAGCACCGAATAACACATATAACCTTCCAACCCCCATTTCATCCCTTTAGGGGGGGGATTTTCTCATAGTCGTTTCTTAGCTAACTAACCTCAAGAAACAACCTACTTTCCAAATTTCAAGTAATTAATATCAATAATTAAAACTGTCCCATACAAACTTTCATCCCCTATTTTACCACCCTTATGGGCGAATTTTCCAAAAATCCTGAAACACGTATTTCTTCATTTGTGACAGAAAACCCAAATACCAATTTTCATGCAAATAACTTGAAAAATGACGGACTTTCATACAAACTTTCATCCCCCATTTAACCCACTTAAGGGTGGAATTTAGAAAAATCCTGTCTTAGTGGATACCTACTCTTTACAAAGAATAGACCCTCTAAATTTCATGTCTTTAGGACCAGCGGTTTAGGCTGTGCGTTGATATACATATATGTTAGTCAGTCAGTCAGTCAGGACTTTGAATTTTATATATATATATAGAAGATATAATTTAACTAGCTTATACTCGCGACTTCGTCCGCGTGGACTACACAAATTTCAAACCCCTATTTCACCCCCTTAGGGGTTGAATTTTCAATAATCCTTTCTTAGCGAATGCCTACGTCATAATATCAATCTGCATGCCAAATTTTAGCCCGATCCGTTCATTAGTTTGATCTGTGCGTTGATAGATCAGTCAGTCAGTCACCTTGTCCTTTTATATATTTAGACTAGCTGACCCACCCCGGCTTCGCTCGGGTGGAATTTAAAAAAGCAGCGGGGGGGGGTAGAATTTTCAAAAATCCTCAAATAAGTACCTAGCCTACGTATTTTTTATATGAAATGAGAACCAACCTACTTTTTTAAATGGGTCGATATAATGCAGTGCGAGCTTAGTCCTAAAGTAGTCGCCAAGAGTCAAACATTAATTTTAAATCACACTCCTTAAGAATTTAAGCCCGGCTAAGCGATTCAAGAGGCGCATTTCAATTTTCATCGTGGAAAGTTTAAATCTTTCTTCTCGCTGGAAGTTTGCCAACTCTCCGCGGTTCTGCCTAACTAAAGTCTATCCTGTATCCTGAACTTGACACATTTCCAGTTTCCACCTAAAGTAACAGTTACTTGTGATAAAATTTTCATTGTAATAGTAAAACGGATTTTTTCTTATTATAAAACCAAGGTTGTAGTTACGCATTATGAGACTATCAAGTACGACGAAACGACAAAATAACAAGTGTCCATCTCGAAGATAAAAGCGATAGTTTGCTAAATAATCTTTATTTATTTATTTTTACTTTTTATTCCACTTATCTGTCGTCTACTCCTCTCTTATTTACTGTTGTATTTTTATTTTTATATATATATACGTATATACGTATATTATGTATATTTACTTTATGTTATTAGTACACCCCTTCCGCTTTCTTTAACTTTTATAATATCCTCTACCCTAAGGTTGCCTGGAAGAGATCGCTATTTTAGCGATAAGGCCGCCTATTGTACATGCTATCTTTGTTATATGTCTATTGTTTTGGTTTTGGTGTACAATAAAGCATATTTTACTTTACTTTACTTATTCCGGAAATATCTTAGTCCCACGAGAAAGCAAAAAATTTATAAAAACCCGCGGTTAAAGTCGCACATATTTAAATTGAGTTAGGTTATGTTGTTACAGAATTCTTAAAAACCGGTCAAGTGCAATGTCGGACTCGCACACGAAAGGTTCAGTACTATCGTAAAAGGTTATGTATCTAGTACCTACTATTAATTTATTTTTTAAATTTACTTAGCACATTTTCATCTAAGTATAAATATTTAGTGGTAATAGAAATACACATTCTGCGAAAATTTATATTCTTTACCTATTACGGTTCATGAGATACAACCCGCTGACGGACAGAGGAGGCTTAGTGATTGACTGATAGGATCCCGCTGGCACGCTTTCGGTACGGACCCCTAATAAAAGTCTTCATAAATGCAGAATAAAACCAAACATAAAATATACGTACACCATAAATAAAGCTTTCACAAAAGTCAAACTAGCAAACTTTGGTGGCTAGAATTCCCGTTTCGTGCCTAACTATACTTATGTGCCAGTTAATTTAGAGCACGCAGCACGTTTCATTATAAAAGCAGGCATAATATCAAAACTTAGTACTCATTCGGTCTTGCGAGACCCATTCACTCAGCCGGTCACTCCCAACTTTGTGAATTTTAAATTAATTCCAAGATTAACCTGTTCCCTTCGCCTCCTTTGGCTTCGTAATGTAAGCAGTAATAATTTGGCTGAAAATTTTAGCTCTCGGAGATTGTGAACTCTGAACCACCTGAGGTTTCCATGTTTATAACAAGCTTTGCCCGGATTTGTCCCTGTTTTTAGGTACGGAATCCCTATACGTATTGATTCCCTTGACGGGTCTTGACAGACACCACAGACAGACAGACAACAAAATGATCCTATAAATGTTCCGTTTTTCCTTTTGAGGAACGGAACCCTTACAAATTAAGTCTGATTTTATGTTGCTTATTATTTAAGTCCTCTTGTCCTAGATTTGTAAGTATATGGTAACCCTACATCGCCTAAGTGTTGAATTAATTCTGCGAGCTAAGCCGTTAACGTTTAAGTATTTATATAAGTCGAGAATGCTTTCTACTTTCTGTTTATTAAACATTTTAGCAGCGCTAATTGAATGCTTTCACTTGATTAACACAAATTCTTAAAACAATATTTAGAATGTCGATTTCAAACAGAGGAATTTTCACGAAAGACTTAATTTAAGCACTCAATTTTTAAAACAAACTAAAAGTAGATTTATAATCTGATTAGAACTAAACTTTTTGAAATTTGAATTAGAAGATAAACTTGAATCATGAAACTGGACTGAACTGAACTGGACGAATCAGGCTGAAAGGGCTATTACGACATAGACATTCGCTAAAAAAAGGATTTTTGAAAATTTAACCCCTAAGGGGGTAGACATTAGCTTATACCTACTTCTATAAACTGGGTAAGTACTAGGTCTATCTTATCTTAATGACGCAGCACTTGCTTAATAACTGTTAAAAAGGGTTCGTATGGGTAATATGAAGCTTAATTAGCGATTACTTTAATTAAATGCTTATTAAGAGAAGTAGGTAACCCGAGCGCGCTCCGAAGCGCTTTGCACACAACCTTAGTTTGGTTCCTATTTGAATAACCAATCAAACTCAATGGAATTTTGTAGACACGTTCTAAAAACAAATACTTACCTGTGTCTTTGGATTGTCAAATTTCCATAAAAATGTGTATTTTCCTGTATTTTCCAAGTTACACCAGCTCAAATATCGGCTCAAAGATTGTATGAAAATATTTGAGCCTGTGTACCTTTAAAACTACACATGTTTACAGAAATCTGCAACACTTCAGACACAGCCAATTATAATATACCTACTAGCTGCTGCTCTCGACTTCGCCCGCGTGGATTTAGGTTTTTTTTAAATCCCGTGGGAACTGTTTGATTTTCCGGGATAAAAAGTAGCCTATGTCACTCTCCGGGTCTTTACCTATATCCATGCAAAAAATTACGTCAATCCGTCGCACCGTTGCGACGTGATTGAAGGACAAATCAACAAACCAACAAACAAACACACTTTCGCATTTATTATAAAGACCGCGCTTAAAACTTAGCAACTCTTTGCAGATTCTGTTAATTTCAAAATCTCTATTCAAAAAGTTCAAATAGTTTTCTCAGTTCACAATGAAACAGTGAATGGTGCACAATTAAAGCACTCGACACAATGTAGGGCACTAGAGTTGTCGACACACGGTTCGTAGCGGCCTCAGGAAGCGCGCCGGAAGATCACGAGACGACGCCATACAAGGCTATATATGCCCTATTTAACATACTTTTGCGCTGAAAATACCTTATTATAAACTAGGTAGGTCATCATGGCTTCGCACGGGTTGTCTTCGCTCTAATAAAGAAGTTACAACTGCCAAAGACGCGGCGCGGATACCTTTCCATCATAGACCAAGTTAGTATACTTAGTGCAATTGAATAAATCTAGGAAAGATGTTTTTTAGAATGCCGTACCCGAAAAGTGCCAACAGGGACCGTCTTATTAAGGCCCCTATATCCGTTCGTTTATCTATCAGGGATTCCTGAAAGGCCGGCAACGCATAGGCAGTTTTTCTGGTGCCGCAAATGTTTTGATAGTGACCCGACCCATCTGCTCGTTTGCTCGCTGTTTCTATTTTTTTTTAATAGTGTAGAATGATACCAGTAGAGCAGTAAGTTATATAATGTGGGGCACTAAACATGTCGAGACAAGTTCCAGCGTCCTCAGGAAACTGCGGAAGACCACAAGACTGCGCGGCATAATATACAGGGTGCACGTAAACACTGGGGCACTATTTACGACTGTTTTGCGCACTTTTGTTCTAGAGGCAGAGCAGAGACGTTTCACGAGAATTGTAGCGGGAAGTAGATTTGGGACACCTTGAAGAACTGTTACTTCAAAAGTTTATAAATGTGATTCCTTTTATAGCAGTGATATGTTATAATGCAATATTTATTTATAACTAGCTGCCCCGGCGAACTTCGTCCCGCCTAACAGTCAATTCTTTAGTTTTTTTTCCATTTTTTCTCTCCGTAAGAACCATCCTTACTTCAAGGAATATTATAAAAAAAGAATTTGTATTTATTTATTTCGATTTAGACTCATTACAAGCGCTTACGAAAGTCACATGAGAACAATACAATAATAAAATGATTGTACAAAATATGGCATATTATAATCTAGATAATACTAGTTAAAGATGGCATAAAAATTATTAAGTTACTCAAGCACCTTGTCGTATTTTGTAAAAAAATGACATAAATGCACTATAAAAAAAGAAAAAGATAGAGATAGCGAAATTGGTTCAGCTGTTCTCGAGATTTGCGGTCAGCAACACATTCAGCGATTCATTTTTATATATAGAGTAGGCTATGGTCGTGAAAACAAAGAAAAATAGGGGTACCTGCGTGAAATGTGCTACTTTTAACGCCTGCCAGTGACGTCGAAGCTTTGACCTTTTATAAGAAGTTCCCTAACTTTTTTTTTATTCAGATACGAGTTAGCCCTTGACTGCAATCTCACTTTGTGGTAAGTGACGATGCAGTCTAAGATGGTAGCGGCCAGCGGGCTAACCTGGAAGGGGTATGGCAGTTTTTAATAAACCCATGTCCCTTTGGCTTCCACACGGTATTGTACCGAAACGCCAAATCGCTTTGCGGCACGGCACGGCTTTGCCATAAGGGTGGCAACTAGCCACTGTCGAAGCCTCCCACCAGACCAGACCAGAAATTCAGTAATTATAAAATTCCAAATCCCTGATAGGAATCGAACCCGGAATCTCCCACTAATAAGACCACAGCGCTTACACTGACAAGATGTGATAGACCAGTGGTTAGGACGTCCGCCTTCTATCGGAGGCCGGGGGTTCGATCCCGGGCACGTACCTCTAACTTTTCGGAGTTATGTGCGTTTTAATTAATTAAATATCACTTGCTTTAACGGTGAAGGAAAACATCGCGAGGAAACCTGCATGCCTGATAGTTCTCCATAATGTTCTCAAAGGTGTGTGAAGTCTACCAATCCGCACATGGCCAGTGTGGTAGACTAATATGGCTAAAACCCTTCTCACTCTGAGAGGAGACCCGTGCTCTGTAGTGAGCCGGCGATGGGTTGATCATGATGATGATAGCTTACCACTGCGCCAGGGAGGTCGTCAAAAACTGTGCTATTACTCACTATCTCAGTAGTCTGTGCATTACAAAATTTGCAATTTGCATTATTCCGGCTCGCAGCGTTGCACAGTGCCCTACGACGTTAATATTTATTTAGAGGCAGCGCACGTCTTCGCGGAACTCATTACTCGACATTTTTAATTTATAACAGCTCTTGTTTGCTAGACACTTCCATTCTTTCCATCCGCCATCTTGCGCATAGAAGCACTGTTGTAAATGTTAATAATGCTAGATTTAAAACGACGAGGCGATTTGTAACCGCAACAACTATCTAAAACCTAAATTCCGTTATTATTAAATCGGTATCTTGTAAAAATGCCCCGTTTTGTTGTTGTATATCATCATCATCATGATCAACCCATCACCGGCTCACTACAAAGCACGGGTCTCCTTTCAGAGTGAGAAGGGTTTTGGCCATAGTCTACCACGCGGGCCATGTGCGGATTGGTAGACTTCACACACCTTTGAGAACATGAAGAACTCTCAGGTATGCAGGTTTCCTCACGATGTTTTCCTTCACCGTTAAAGCAAGTGATATTTAATTAGTTAAAACGCACATAACTCCGAAAGTTAGAGGTGCGTGCCCGGGATCGAACCCCCGACCTCCGATTAGAAGGCGGACGTCCTAACCACTAGGCTATCACAGCTTGTATTTGGGGTTGTATATAGTTCATTATTATTATCATCATCTCATATTGCGTACATTTATACTGTCACATAGACCGTACCGTACGTAGTTGAAATTCCATGGGCATGTACGAAACGATATGAACCGCTAGGATATTATGCAACGCGATTGCAGCATTACCATCCAACATTAAGCCAAGAGTGAATAGGCATCTTCTAGTAAGCGTGTTTCATTTCAGGCTGCATCATTACTTGCCAGCAGGTATGATTGGAGCCAAGCGCTAGTCTATAAATTAAAAAAGCCTTTCCCTAAGAGCATCACCACACCCGGTCGTCGACCTTCTTCATCAAATCAATTCCCTTTACCCTCTTCTGCGTCCGTCTTGCATGCACGATGGGATTATAAGTTTTGGCGTATCTGAGCGTAAGCTAAGTGACTCATGAGCCACTCAGCTTGCAAATCTATATATATAAAAAGAAAAGGTGACTGACTGACTGACTGATCTATCAACGCACAGCTCAAACTACTGGACGGATCACGCTAAATTCGGCATGCAGATAGCTATTATAACGTAGGCGTCCGCTAAGAAAGGATTTTTCAAAATTCAACCCCTAAAGGGGTAAAATAGGGGTTTGAAGTTTGTATGAAAGTCTGTCAGTTTTGAAGTGTCGATAAAGAAGTTTTGTTGTTTATATTTTTGGAATTAGCAGTACATGACATATTTTATTAAGCTTATGTTAAAATCACATAAACTACACATAAGTTAAAATCACCGAAGACGTGTAATCTTCTTAGTATACATTTAAGGGTCATTTAGTACATCTATGTTACTTTTAGCGGTAATAGGTAAGTATCTCCAAACTGTAACCAAATTTAGTCAGAGCTGTGACGTCACCAACGCTTTCACAAAGTAACAGAAGCAAGCCCAGCATTTGAACTAAAAATGCAATAAAGCTAGACAAAATCTATTTTCAAGTTTCCGAGCATAGACGGTAACACACATGGTCGAACCACTTAAAACAAGTAACAACACATTATAACAAACAAAGAACACACAAAGCCTCAATCTGTACGCCTGTTACCCAAAATGTATTACCATTGTTGTCCAAATTGCTGTTTTGGAGGCAAAAACTAACCGCAATTCGAGGCAGGCACAGCGTAGCAAACCCTTTTTGGAACATACAATTAAATTTCGCTACAATTACGTGTAAAATGTACGAAATTAATTTACCCCATTCCTCTAATTTTTGCTGCGAAAGTAAGAGACGTGGTTAAGAAGAAAATTTATTCACAAAGTAACAGAAGCAAGCCCAGCATTTGAACTAAAAATGCAATAAAGCTAGACAAAATCTATTTTCAAGTTTCCGAGCATAGACGGTAACACACATGGTCGAACCACTTAAAACAAGTAACAACACATTATAACAAACAAAGAACACACAAAGCCTCAATCTGTACGCCTGTTACCCAAAATGTATTACCATTGTTGTCCAAATTGCTGTTTTGGAGGCAAAAACTAACCGCAATTCGAGGCAGGCACAGCGTAGCAAACCCTTTTTGGAACATACAATTAAATTGCGCTACAATTACGTGTAAAATGTACGAAATAAATTTACCCCATTCCTCTAATTTTTGCTGCGAAAGTAAGAGACGTGGTTGGGAAGAAAATTTATTGATACTTGTACTTTTCTTGTTTACATGAGGCTTTCCGTCCACGTCAGACTTTTCGTAGGTTCCATAATCGGGCGCCGACTTTTATCATCTGACCGAGTTTAAGTAGGACGTGTGCGTTTCAATATTGCAATCTATGTATTTCATTTTTTGCCGACAAAATTCGGTCACCGATTGTCGGACGTGGGCAGAGTGCCTTACAGTTTTCTCGATGTCTTTTGGAGTTAATTTTTTTATGACAAAACTTAACAACACGTAAACACTAGAGCACTGTTCAATTAATTTTCATATGGATGCCAATTAACTTAGCTAAAGTCTACTGAGCATTGGTATCCTATTAAAATTAAAATGGTTTATGCCACAGACCGCCGTGCTGGCCAAGTGCGGATTGACAGACTTCACACACCTTTGAAAACATTATGGAGAACTCTCAGACATGCCGGTTTCCTCACGATGTTTTCTTTCGCCGTTAAAGCAAATGATTTAACACTGCAAAAAGATATACCCTGCGTACCTGTGATCGATCCTCTGGCCTCCCAAATGGGAGGCTGACATTTTAACCACTAGACTATCACGGCTATCCCTCCCTCTCTTAACTCTAATCCATACCAAAACTAATTTTTAAAAAAACAATTTCAAACTGAAAAATGATCCTTAAATAAAGGATTAAAAAGAAAAACAGAATATTCATAGCTGCACTACAGAGGACTTATGAATATTCCTTTCTTAATCTCCTTTATGTATTTTCATGAAATTTTAACACGGGAAAAGGGGTGGAACTACCGTAGGCGCCGGCCATAAAGCCATTACACCCCAAATCCCATCCTGAACCAAGGAAGTAAGGAAGCCATCTATCATAGTTTACCCGGGGTTTATCTCGTACAAATTATACCTAATTTACAAAATTAATGCTCGGGTGATTTACACTGAGCCTCTCAATTTGGGATAAAATTTACAAGAACTTATTATATTTCACGACAGAGGGACAAAACATCGAGGCTTTAACGTCACTGATAGGCGTCGAATGTTCCTACATTTGACGCTAGGTTATAGGTAGCATATGAATTACCTATTTTTCTTTGGTTTCACGTCACCCATAGCTATAGCATAAAATATTAGGCTATGGTCTTGAAATCAAAGAAAAATAGGGCTACTTTAGGGCTACTTGCGTGAAATGTACTACGTTTGACGCCTGCCATTGACGACGAAGCCTTGACGTTTTATAGGAAGTTTTCTAACTCGCTTGGCGGCTTTGCCAGCAGCAAGCAATCACTGTTCATGTAAAATTAAAAACTACAGTCGTATTTTTTCGACATTTTGCACGACAATTCAAAAACTATGATGCATAAAAATAAATAAAAATCTGTTTTAGAATGCACAAATGAAGCCCTTTCATATGATACCCCACTTGATATAGTTATCTTACTTCGAACATTGAAAATACTAATTTTTAGTTCATAGACAGTAGACTGACAGACAACAAAGTGATCCTATAAGGGTTCCGTTTTTCCTTTTGAGGTACGGAACCCTAAAAACAAGTAGATTATTTTATTCCAAATTAGGTGGTACTTTTTCTCAGAAAAACGGGCATTTTAATATACCTCAAGATTTAAAACATAACATGACCACAAGTTCGCACAAAGTATGGAGCTTCATAAAACTTACAGAACTTTGGAGTGGCTGCAATACGACGTGGTTTATTGCGCCGGTCGCTACAGCTGTGTTGCTTGAACCAACATACTCGTACCTACATAGTAACATGTGTGCATGTTTACGTTACTCGCGGGCGCGGTAGCGGGCAGTCGCAGCGGACAAAAACGAACGAGTGAAATAGACCCAGCGCGGGCCAGACATTCGTTATTTTATAAAAGCTGAAAGTTTCTCTGCGTATTTCCCCCAACAAAGGGAGGATCGATCAGCGACTATGAAGTTTGGATCATGGTGGCTTTAAGATAACAAGTAACAAAAGTGTAAAAAATCTTACGTCAAAATGTAAAGTCTAATCTTCTTCTTTTTCTTTTTTATATATAAAATTCAAAGTCCTGACTGACTGACTTATATATAAACGCACAGCCTAAACAGCTGGTCCTAGAGACATGAAATTTTGAGGATGTGTTCTTTGTAAAGAGTAGGTATACACTAAGAAATAATATTCCGAAATTCCACCCCTAAGTGGGTTAAATATGGGATGAAAGTTTGTATGAAAGTCCGTCGTTTTTGAAACGCGCTGGCTCTCTCTCTAAATCGTGTGTCATGTACAAATAACAGTCTACGGGGTATGTAAAATTTGGCGTCTGCAAAATGTAGATATAAAATCAGCCAAGTGCGAGTCGAACTCGCAGACAAAGTTCCGTACCATCGTACAAGAAATAATATTATTTACATTTTTAAAATTGGTATGGCAGCCATTTCAAATTTTTATTATTTGCTGTTATAGCGGCAATAGAAATACACATTCTATGGAAACTCTCTACCTATGACTGTTCACCGACAGACAGACGGACGGACGGTGTATGTACGGACAGCGGAGGCTTAGTAATAGAGTCCCGTTGGCACCCTTAGGATACGGAGAGCATCAATGGGACTGAGGAGGTACCTATACGAATTGTATTTGAGACAAAAACCTGTCGGGTCTTAAAACTATACGCCTCGCCAAACGCGCTTCACTCAGACCTTAGCTTGACAGCAAGCAAACAAAACAAGTACAACGAAAGACGGCAAGTTATACTATTACGAGACGACTGAGAAGTTTGCGGCTCTATTGCCTTGAATGTTACTTTATTAAGACGGCAATTTTTGTACGGCTTGTACGGTAGCTCTGCATGAGTAGCTCAGAGAGGAATAACGACGGAACAAGGCGCGGCAGTTAAAACAAATACATTTTATAAAAGTGTATCGGCTTGGTGATTCCTACCCTCCACCCGATTGATGAAAAGGATTCACGTCTCTAGCCATAACGATTACGATACAGGTCAGAGATATTAGAGTTTTTTCCAAAATAAATATGAGATTATTTCTATCAAATTGAAAGTAAAATTACTTACTATGAATATAAATAAAGAAGTTCCCATTATTCCTTTTATATGTATTTACATTGTACGAGTGGAGTACGTCATTTTAATTAAGATCCTTTTGTGAAAAAGGACAATAATGAAGTCGACAACGCGTGAAATCGATGTCGAGTTTGGTCGAGTCACCGTCTATCACGTTCTAATTAAATTACACAATTAAACCACAACGTAGAATTTATTTCTTTCCGGGCTGAAAAACGTATTCATTTGAGAGCAGTAGGCATAGTATAAGATTTTACTTCTCCAAATACGAGTTTCGGCGGTCGTTAAGGCAGTGTAAAGTCGAATGTAAACCCTACCTAAGTCGCCTCCATCATCCCCTTATGGCGACGACGCCCAGACCGACTAGTTCTTCACGCGTCCTCATGTCAAATCAAATTAAACACAAGCGAAGCTCCAGCCAAAAGCAAGTATAATATTAACAACTAATAAAGTATAGGACATTTTCTAATTACTGCATTCCAGAGATTCTGCCATGGCGCAGAATTCCTCGATCACATATTAAACCCAGATACCCCGGCGCTAGGAATTTAAATTAGTGTTGCCATTATCAGATTTTATTAAATACAGCTAACGTTTTGTATCAATATTATTTTTCTAAGAGTATTTAAGTTTACCCATGTCATAATGGATAAAACAAAAATAATAATGGTTACATAGATCCTACTTAATAATTATTATAATATTTCTCTATTCAATCCCATATTTTGATAGGCAAAATGGAAAGCAAATTATTATCTTTCAAAAGTTATTTTTCCAAATGTAAAAATGGCTACTCAATTACAAGAACAAAGTCAACAGCGTGTACTTTTGCTCGTCCATTGCGCTTGGATAAATTGAATGATTAAATCGAAACGCAGAATTAATTTACCAAAGAAGTATTAATTTAAGAGCAGCCTTTGTACATTAGACCGTCTCGTCCTTCAAAGCCTTTTTAGTTATCTTTAACAAGATTGTTTTTCGTAGAGCGACGTTTTAAAAGGCATACTTACCCGAATATTTAAATTCTCATCGTTTTAGTGACTAAGTGTACCGCAAAATGGCCACAAACGAGCTCAACCACAATCAGAAATTATGTGAAAAATTCGTAATACATGCTCAGAGCAGGGACAAAAATCATCATCATGATCAACCCATCGCAGGCTCACTACAGAGCACGTGTCTCCTCTCAGAATAAGAAGGGGATTTGGCTATAGTCTACCACGCTGCCCTTTGAGAACATTATGAAGAACTCGCAGGTGTGCAGGTTTCCTCACGACGTTTTCCTTCACCGTTAAAGAAATTAATTACTTAAAACGCACACAACTCCGAAAAGACTTCCGACCTCCGAATAGAAGGCCAACGTCTAAATCACTAAGTACCTACCTGACAGCCCAAAGATTAGCAAGCTGAAAAGGCAATGGTTAACTCATGTCTATTGTAGTTATTTTAGCTCAACTTGTTTCTCGCTAATCATCAGCGGTCGGGCAACGATTAATGATATACCTCATAAATCATGTATCCTCAAAAAATGATATATATCATTAATCATGCAAATCATCAGCAAAAACGATGAAGGAATTTCCGGTACTTTCACCGGATCTTAAAATCTTGCAATCCTGTTATTATTAGAATTCCGATCAACGTTTCCACAACTTTAAAATCCTGGGGATCTGAATACGGTTTGCGATAATTAAAATCCTGAATGTCGACAGTGCATAGCAAAAGGAATTCTGAGAAGACTTCTTAGAAAGAAATCCACATTAAATCTAGTTTAATCAAGACACTGAAGTTTTATTTAATAAGTTAGATACATGATACATCTAAAATGTGAAACGGACTGTATAAGATCTTCAACTGTACATTCTAAGTTATAAGTACATATTATTATCTAAATATATAAAAGGAAAAGGTGACTGACTGTCTGACTGATCTATCAACGCACAGCTAAAACTATTGGACGAACTAAATCAACAAAATATAAGCAATTTGAAAGTAGTTAACGACCTCGAGTTGTATTTGCAACTCTGCGGCAAAATATAGTAAGGTTTTGTCAGTCTAATTTCACTTGCAAACACTCCCAATTTACTTTAAAATAATACTCAAGGTTTCGGTACTCTAATGAGATGCAACAGCCTCGGGTGAAATACTCAATTCCACGTTTCGTATTACGCCATAAGACGTCTAAGAAATTGACGCCATCAAAGGAAAAAAAGAATTCTTTGTGAAAACGGAACGTCTGTAATTTCGTACAGCATCTCAGCTTATCTCTGGAGGTAAATACTAATTATTTCGGGCTCAGCAATTAGACAATCCCGAGGGTAATTAGGCGCGGCTTTTGTTTTTGAACAATTGATTTAAAAGATGGGACGAGAAAGGGTACTAAACTCTAAAGGGCTTTTCATTGTGTTATTGAAGGCATCATCTTCATCATCATGATCAACCTATGACCGGCTCACTACAGAGCACGGGTCTCCTCTCAGAGTGAGAAGGGTTTTGACCACAGTCTACCGCGTTGGCCAAGTGCAAATTGACAGAATTCACACACCTTTGATACATTAAGGAGAACTCTCAGGCATGCAGGTTTCCAATTCCGAGAAGTTAGAGGTGCTTGCCCGGGATCGAACCCCCAACCTCCGATTAGGAGGCGGACGTCTTAACACAGTTTTATCACAGCTTTTTTTATTATTATTAAATTATCTCGGGATTTATTTTTACATCTAGAAATTAACAGCTGTATCCTTATCCATCTTCGTTCATTCATAATAATATTCATTATTTGACGTTAATACTCAATGAATCCATTTAAACTAGGTATATTACAAATTACAATACTTGTTGAAATGTATACTTCCAGGAATTTAGGTATTGTTGTAATTAAAATCTATTTCATAACAAAATTCCGCAATCAATTTTATACTTGCCTTTACAAAGTTTAAAAAATGTAGTTATTAAAAGTATGATCCTGATAAAGGCAGTGGTCCGACTGTCGGCGAGAAAACGACTAACTATTTTCTCTCTCAAGAAACGCACAATAAATGTACATTCCGTGTAAACGAAAGAGATGCATATATCAAAAGTTGCTCTCTGACTGTTCACACTGCCGGCGATGACTCGCTTTACTAGTTTTGTCGCTGAGCGACGAGCTTTCAAAAATAAACTCGTTCATCGATATTCGTTCAGCGATGCTCGCTCGCTTGAACACGCGTAACGCGCGCGCAGGTTTGCACAGGACTGAGCGACCGCGGGCGAATGGCGCGAGTAATCGCTCGTCGCACTTGCACACTCGCTTATTATAGCCCGCTGATCGCCAACTCGTTTATAGTTTCTAGTTCAACTCGTTTCTCGTTCATCGTCGGCGGTCGGACCACTGCCTTAAGCTCTTCGTTTAAAAACCTGAAAAAACGTTTTAAAAAATTGCACTTCGGTAAAGGAAGAACAATCTTGCAGGCCAAAGATATTAAAATAACTCCGAGATAACCGGAGCGGTTTTGTTTCACTGCCGCTCTCTGTCACAGTGGGATGCGCACGTTCATCGTTTGAACTGCACTTTACTGTTCCCCTTCGGAATAATAACTACAAAGAAATGAATCTCCGTGCTCTGAATTCGTATTGTTTTAAACTATCTGAGGTATTCCTGTAAGTATTCCATTTGTTTTTTGCTTAAAGAACAAAAACTTGATTCCATACCCAGAAGGCACCTTATTTATTTTATTTATTCAGAATAGGTAACATGTTACGCTTACTGACGGTCAAAATTATTAATTTGTAAGATGATATAGGGGTGATAATTAATTACGTAATTAAAACTAAAGCTACGAGGGTTCCAAACGCGCCCAAGTTTGAGAAGAGCCCGCAACAAACTCAGCCGAGTATTATTTTTATTATCACCACTTTACAAAACCTCTATTAGAACTATCACAATCTTTCACCCGGTTATACACACTCACGATACTTTAAACGCTAAAAAAGTTTACGTTTTATGAAAACTTTGAACTTGTTGAGTGATATCTCCAATATATCTTCTGGAAGCTCATTATAAAAACATATAAAATTACCAACAAAGAAATTGCTAACTTTACTCAGCCTAGAGGTGGGCATTACAAGTTTATTTTTATTTCTACTACTTATTTACATTATGACAGTCACTTTAAAATGGTCAACCCAGCGTATTAGCAAAAAAAAAAAAAAAAAATATGCCAAAGAGCATGAAATCCCGAACAACGTATTCTACTAGTGGTACCCTACAGACAAATTGCTTTGAATTACCTAACACTCAAAAGAAAACTACAATAATAATAATTACTGAAAAATGTTAGTTCAAAGGATTAATAAAACATCCAGATTTTGCAAGACTAGATAGACATTTTACATTCATAATATAAAATCCACCACTTTAATAAAAATCTGTGCCGTTATTAAAACTATCCACGGCGGCAAGTGTTTTGTTCTTCAACCACTTTCACGGCTAGTTGCCTCGGCTTTGCCGCTTCAACTGCACGTTTCTGTTTCTCTTTGAAATTTTTTAATTCCGCCTCGTACCGACGATTTTCTCGTTAATTTTTAATGAGATTCAGGTAAGAGTACGGTTCAAACGGAAATGTACAATATGGCTCTTACTTGGCTCGTTATTGTTTATGATTAAACTGTGAATAATGTAAGATTTAGAAAATGACTCCATTTTCTTCTTTAAAGTAAGTTTAACGAAGTTTCCTAAATCAGTAAAATGCACTGACCTCTACAACCTTGTCAAAATGTTTTTGAAGCAACTTGATTTTCGCCATTTTGGCGCTGATAGCAACAGTGACCGCAACAGAAATTAACTCTACGCCAAATTGGGTCATGGAAAAAGGGATTTTCAGTGGATTTGTGAGTCAATACCAATTAATTTGATTTCAGTAAACATTGGGTTGAATAAATCTGCCGAGTTTGTTTGGCCTGCTTAACTTCCCGCAGGTTAAACTAGAGTAGAGAGTTAAACTTTTTAGCTTATCCTATCCTACCGACTGCGCCAATATACGCAGTGACTTTTTTGCCATCATACAAAAGCAAACCAGTTAATTATTATTCGATCATTTTCAAGCAAAATGTCCTTAAACTATGCTAAAATTGAGTCCTGAAATTGTGATTTCGATCAACACGGTAAAATCGCAGCTTTCATGCAGTTTTTTTGCTCTATACAAAATTTTATTTAGAAAATAAATATGCAGTATGTAATAAGTAAGTATAAGGTTATACATAAGTATGAGGTTGCATTGGTGCTCACACCAATGCAACCTCAGTGAGTGAGTCAGTCTAGATTTTAAACGGGTTTTAGAAAATTCTAGAATTCCAAAAAAAAAGTTAGTAATGCATAATGTTTCTACAAATTCCTTTTTGGCTGCAAAGTTGCTTTATATTATTTTTCCATTGGCATTCACTCTATTCAGCCGAGTACGTGAACACAAACTAAAAGCCGACTGACTAGTGCCTCTAAAATAACACGGGCTCATAATTTAGACTGTATTTTTTGGGGTTTTTATTTTCAATTCCGTGAAAACGCAGCCTTTGAAGATGAATGCAAATGTTCCTACGAGTAAATCTCAACTTTCAGTATTAAGTCTAGATTACTTTATTGCACGTCTTGCGTTACATTAGCGCTTGTGTTCTATTTAATTATTATTTTTTATTAAGCCATTATAGAGGAATGGAGACGCGCTAACAATCAAGAGCGTAACGACAAAGAAAAATATGTTACACTAGGTGATGCCCGCTACTTCGTCTGCGTGGATTTAGGTTTATTCAAAATCCCGTGAAATCTCTTTACTATTCCGGGATAAAAAGTTGCCTATAATAATAATAGAGATACAAAAGGCGGCCTTATCGCTAATTAGCCTATGCCTATGTTAATTTGTGGACATAAATGTACAAAGTTTTAACTCAGACAGAGAGACAGACAAACGTTTATGAAAATAGGTCTAGATTATTGTAAGTATGAGTGTTTAGTTTAATTTCTTAGAACATAAACTTTAGCACAGAAATATCGATATCTAATAGGACTTGGGTAGTTGGGTACTAAAAACTTAACGCCTCATAAAACAAGTAATCTCATTAAGTATTCAGGAAGGGCCTGCCGCGAGTGAAGTATAGGTCCTTTTGCCTAATTAGTTTCCCTAAATTATTTATTCACTCTGCGCTTTAGATGGATGGGGATTTGGGACTTTCCAATACATTATACAGAGGTCTTACAAATGCTTACTATCTATAATGCTCGGCATACATTACATTGCCTCAAACGCGCTACCTATTGTGTGTTGCTGGATCTATGTCTTATGTCCTATGGCAGAAACTTCACGCAAGTGCCGTCAAGACTAAGCTGTTTCAATGGAGAGCGCTAGAGAGCATCCTAGCTGGGTTAGGTATGTCTCTAACAAAATTCAAAAATTCAAAATAATTTATTTAATATGAGTTAAAAACAAGCTGTGATAGCCTAGTGGTTAGGACGGCCGCCTTCTAATCGCAGGTTGGTGGTTCGATCCCAGGCACGGACATAACTTTTTGGAGTTATGTGCGTTTTAATTAATTAAATATCACTTGCTTTAACGGTGAAGGAAAACATCGTGAGGAAACCTGCATGCCTGAGAGTTCTCCTTAATGGTCTCAAAGGTGTGTGAAGTCTACCAATCCGCACATGGTCAGCGTGGTAGACTATGGCAAAAACCCTTCTCACTCTGAGAGGAGACCCGTGCTTTGTAGTGAGCCGGTGATGAGTTGATCATGATGATGATGATGATGATGATGATGGGTAAAAATTACTCTTTTTGATAGTTGGTTGTTGTATTTGTAAGATATAACGGTGATAATTACTACGCAAACTTAAAACTAAAGCTACGAGGGTTCCAAACGCGCCCAGGTCTGAGAAAAGCCCACAACAAACTCAGCCGGGCCACAACAAAAGATCATGACTAAGTTACTCTTGCGAACAATAAATTCATATAAAAGAACGCAGCAAACCGTAGGTCAAATTACAAAGGTTGTTAAAGAAATCACTTCTCCTTAAAGGATAAAAATGACAAAGACAAACATACAAATAAGTAAATGGACCCTGTAACTAAATCACCAAGTGTTAGAACAGAGAAACGTCCGACAAGATTGTGCACGTGAAGAAAGACAAAGGTTGTTATATAGAGTGCAAAGTTGGTGCTTACATGGAATTCTTTTCCAGAATATCACTTCATAATATAAAATACGAAGTGTGTAAATATAACTCTTGTTGGGAAACAAACAACGGTACAACTTGTTGCAAGTTCGCAACTTGCAATTCATCGGAAGGAAAAATGAATATTTTGGAGAAAGAGCGAACAGTTCAAGTAGATACAATGAAATTGTGTACGAAAATGCTACTTACACGGTACGGATAACTTGCAACATCTAGTTGCAAGTCTAAAAGAAGACGTTTTGTTTTCCGACTCAAATATTCGAGTCCAGAAACAAGAGAACGAGGCATTTTAAAGAAAAATTAATTGGGTCTTGGACTGTACTATTTAAATGATGTGATTTTTTTGCTGTATAGCGATAGTTTATGGGGCTAGAAATTATTGTCTTTAATAATTAATCCTAGCCCCATAAACTACTGCTATTCAAAAAAATCGCATCATTTTATTACTAGGTACAGTCCAAGACCCTATTTAGTGACCACCAATATTTGTGACCAGCGTCCGCCCTCATAGAAATACCAAAAAATCCGGTTTTATTCCTTGTCTACATTACAAAGGAAACCTCTGTGCACAGCTAGAGTGGCTAAATATTGATAAGTCAATCAGTGAGTGAGCCAGGACTTTTGTTTTTAGGTTAGGAATGATCCTAATCATAATAAAACAGACATGCATAAACACTTAATTCTAAGCAATCACAAAGGATAACAGCTGTACTGAATGAGAGCGAATGATGGGAGATAAACCTATCATGAGAATTAACAGAAAAGATACAAGGATCGGAGGAAAATTTGTAGCGTCTAATATATAGAACGTTAAACCACTATTAAACCGATACACAGATAGAATATGATATTATAGTAAAGAATGGATGTATTTTTGCGGGTAAGTGATCAATACAATGGCTTCATCAAGATACGTGATAAATTGACAAACGTGGACCGCTGGACCGATGACGTGTGAAGAAGGTGGCGGGGAGCGGGTGGATGAGGAAGGCGGAGGCGCTCTTGAAAGGCCTATGTCCAGCAGTGGACGCATACAGGCTGAGGGATTGGATTGGACCTGGCGTTACTCCCAACTGCCATTTGTGATGTCGAATTTAAGCAGTTCTCGTATTGTGAAGGTTGTAGGTTTGACTTTGAGCTCGGCTGGATGGAATAAACCAGTAGAGAGCCAAACTAAGAAATCAAACCTAGCAAGGATAAAAAAGATAATCAAGATGAATAACTCCTACAACTCATCATGATAGGTAAAGTTGTGGATGAAAAGGCCGCTGAAAGAATCCTAGCTTTGCAACATGGGAATGCACGGGAATAGCGAATGCCAACGAATTCACCACGCGAAGAATAGAATGGATTATACGAAGCTGACTGTCGGCCTTCGTTAGTTGAAAAGACACCCAGGAATAAGAATAAGCTAATAAACTTTACATCGACACCAAAATTATGAACATTCATCAGTTATATATATACAACACATGTATTTTTGTTAGGAAAACTATAAATAAAACAATCCACACAAATATCACATTTACAAAAATTAAAACTAAAACTCGTCGAGCCAGTTACCTTATCCTACCCAAAACTAGAACAAATTATGGCAGAAAAACCCTTACCTATGAAGGAGCTAAACTTTATAACCAAATACCTGCACACATAAAAAATGTACACTCATTCAATGCATTTAAAACTGAATTAGCTGCTCACATTATGAGTAATGCGAATCACTTCGACAAATGCATTGAATGAGTACCTAAATGGCGAATATTTGTAAACTTTATTCTTAGAGTTAAGTTCTCATGTAAGTGACTTTGTCTTTATGAGAATAAACGTCTTTAAACCTAAACCTAAATGAACTAAACGCCTAATAAATGAATTATAGAAAAAAAAAACACATTTAGGATGAAAAACATAATAAGGCCACGTTGTCAATAACGAATAACGATTGTTCACATTAATTCGTTCGGAGTAACACGAGTAGAGCTCTCCTGGCACCCTAATGGCACAAAGATGATAGATGTGCAGCCCACACGAAGCCATCGTAAGACCTGCTGTAACTCTAAGGGCCTCTACACACCGTACAACTTTGATCAACCGCAAGACGTCGCGTCAAGCGAGTTTCTATCCTTTATGTCGTCGACATCCCATCTACACGCACGAAAAGTTTTGCATCATCATTCCTCATACGCATGGCTTAAGGTTTGGAATACTCTCCCGCGATCTGTATTTCCTACCAAGTACAATCCGGGTATCTTTAAAACAAGAGTAAATAGGCATCTTCTAGGTAAAACCGTCCTGTCTTAGGCCACATCATTACTTTCCATCAGGTGCAAGCGTTTGCCTGTAATTAATAAAAATAAAAATAAAGTAGTTTAAATGAAAACATAACTGAAAGATCACTATACCACAGCTATGTAACCTTTACAGGATTAAGCGACTGTAGGTCGATTTCGTAAAACCTGCATCAATCAATATTACAATCTCAATTGTTCTGATTGGCTGAATTTGTGCGATTCTTGTTGCAACAATGCATTGTACCCAATAGTAAGCGAGCGTCAACCAATCAGAGGTGATTGCGATCGTGACATTGTAGCTGTCATTCTCCCGCAATCGCGCAGCTGATTTCACTATCGGCCGACCAAAAGTTTGTAGTCTGTGAAGCCCTAACAAACATGATAGATGTTCGCCCACACGATGCCAACATAAGACCCGCTATAAATCTCGCTGAGGCGAGCATTTCACTGGATATCGTCCGATGTACTGCCTTAGTGGGACTGCTCAATGATGTCGTTATGATGTCGAGGCTTGGACGCGTGTATGATGAAGTAATACCTACCTACATATGTGTTTTATGTTTAAACGGTTGGAGATTCTAAAAGCATTCGATTTATAAACAAAAATATAGGCTTTTTATAGTTATCTATACATTTTCTATATATAAAATATAGTTATCTTGGATGTTTTTGACACCAATTAGTAGTGAAGAACGTAAATGTGAATAAATTTTTCGTTATTATAAGAAAATAGGTGATGCCAACGACTTCGTCCACGTACCTTATTCAGCTGCAAGTTAGCCCTTGACTGCAATCTCACCTGGTGGTAAGTGATGATGCAGTCTAAGATGGATGCGGGCTAACCCGAACGGGTATGGCAGTTTTTATTAAACCCTTTGGGTTCTACACGGCATCGTACCGGAACGCTAAATTGCTTAGCGGCACGGCTTTGCCGGTAGGGTGGTAACTAGCCACGGCCAAAGCCTCCCACCAGACAGCAAAATTTAAATTGGACAAAACATTTTAGAGGGTGATGTTTTCATTTGCAGAAACGAAGAAAGTTGCATGCACAGTTTATTGTAAAATAGTTTATGGTTCCTTTTAGTAATTTAAAGCTCAAAGCCAAAAAATAAAATAAATAAACATAAAAATTACACGGTAGAGACTAGAGAGCATTTCGATCTTTTATGAAGACCCGATGGGTCGATAGAGCAGCTTGAATAAACACCTGCTACAAAATAAGTATTTCTGCACCACCCACGCGGCGCCTGACACCGACATCGGCAGCCTACTTTCGCGGCGCTTTATTTTGCTCGCGGTCGGTTTTCAACAATGAAAACACGATAAACTTTGTGTGTCGGCTGATTTTTTGGATGCGGCTTTAAACTGACCGAAAAATAAAGAGGGAATTTTGAAAATATCCAGTTTCCATTTCTGTTTGTGTTGTAGAGACTAGCGAATTATTTCAAACGTGTACCTACTTATATTATATATTTTTCTGCCATTTTTTTTTCAGATACATGCTCCGCTAACTTGACTGTGATCTCACGGTGATAGAAAGTGACCTCGCAAGATGGGAGTGCACTAACTTAGTACGGTAGTGAAATAAACCGGTAGTTAAAAAATTTAAAATACACATGTAGATATCTATAGTATACACAGACAAAACCCTAATCGATATTTAAAATGGCACCCAAATTAAATATCGATCCACGTTTGCGGAGGCAACAGTACCTATTTAAGTTAAAATGGAGTTTTCATAGAGTTTGCTCTAAATATATGCGATCTTTATTACGATGGATAAGATCAACTCCGAAACTTTTTCGTTTTACATTTAGCTTGGATCAAAAGATTTGTGAAATTATTTGCTGAAATAGACACTTGAAAGTTTGAAAAAAGTATCCTCCGCATTTTACGTTATACCAATTTAAACCGTAAGGCCAAGTACAGAAAGCGCAGTTTGAGTTGTTAAGTTAAGCTCCGTCCTAATCCGTATGAATTGCATCAAAGATTCCCAAATCTAAAGTGGCTGAAAGAAAAGTCATTCTTAGTTGTGCGCATTAGAGGCAAAATAATAATATTCCAATGATGCTTTTACTTTGGTGTATGAACATCGCTACAACTAAATTTTAGAATTATAGATATTCCAAAATGAATAGGTACATAGTGGGGCCGATTATCTTGTACACAATTTTTTTTTTTTAACTAAATTCACAGGTCTAAATCTAGTGCCATCCTTTTCCGCAAGCAACATTATGAAAGGGATAGCAATAGATTAAGACGTATCATTTTAGTTTAGTTTAGAGATTGTGTACAACGAAATTAGTCACATATCTCGTATATGTATGCGACAGGTTGAAATGGCAATCGGGGAGAGAACGCTCCCCACAACCGCACAGCGCCGCGCTAACCCGATGCAGGCGAGCGCGGGTCAAATAAAGTCATCGTAACAGGAGACTTCAATGCTAAACATACATGCTGGGGGGGCAACCAAACGACAAGAAGAGGTATTGAACTACTGGAATGGGCACATTCCTTAGAACTAAATATTGTTAACGATGGACTAGTGCCAACTTGTGTACGCCCAAACGGTAAGTCATACATTGATATGACATTTGTAAGTGACAACGTGATGGCAGACAAAATTAATTG
The DNA here is from genome assembly GCF_902806685.2 of Maniola hyperantus. NCBI lineage: Eukaryota > Metazoa > Arthropoda > Insecta > Lepidoptera > Nymphalidae > Maniola > Maniola hyperantus. The sequence goes on along the minus strand of NC_048537.1, from coordinate 1,914,403 downwards.
GACAGTCTCAGAGGATGATGTATCTATGAGCGATCACAGAATTATAGTTACTAGCATAGAAGGTAAGGGTAAGGACACGCCAAAATATAGATTTGGTAAAACTAATTTAGAGGCATTTAACTCGGCTTTTGAAGCATTAGTCAAGAAAAAGGAAGTAAACTATGCAGAATGTGACAATGCACTTAAAGTAGCATACAAGCTAAGCACACCGCAAATAAGATGCGATGACAACTACAAATTACCTTACTGGTGGACACAAGACATACAAGTGAAAATAAAAGAAACTAGAATGAGGCGGAGAAAATTCCAGAAATGTAAAGAGGAAAAGAAAAGAGGAGAGTTAGAACAAGAATACAAGGCCTGCAAAAAAGAACTAAAATCTGCCCTAATTCTGGCAAAAGTGCAGAAGTGGAGTGATCTGTGCAACGAGTTAGAAGAGGATGTTTTTGGTGGTGCCTATAAAATAGTCAAAAGCCAACTTCAGCTACCTAATCCTAAGACAACCCTATCTCTGGAAGAGAAAAAGAAAGTTTTTAGTGACCTGTTTATAGTATCAAAATGTGAAGAACTGAAAAGAGAATATATAGATAAAGAATATGAAGATTTCGAAGGCTTGAAGTTCTCAGTGAAGGATATAAAGGATGCTGCGTACAGAATAAAGAAAGGAAAAGCCCCGGGCCCAGACTCAATACCACCGGAAGTTATAAATCAGGTTATACTAAAATTTCCACTCTATTTTACCCAGCTATTTAATGGGCTCCTAGAGAGCGGAAAGTTCCCTGATAGCTGGAAGCTCTCAAAACTCATCCTTATTGACAAACCAAAAAAGTCGCCAAGGGAACCTAATAAATATAGACCAATTTGTCTGATCAATGTCCTAGCAAAGACCTACGAAAGACTTCTTAACACTAGACTCATACAGGAAATAGACAGAAACGGAGGATTCCAGGAAAATCAGTACGGCTTTAGGAAAGGAAGAACGACAGTAGATGCAATAACGCAAGTAACTAATATCGCAAGACAAGCAAAAAAAGACAATAAATGGAACGGTTTAATCCTGGTCGATGTGCGAAATGCGTTCAACACTGCATCCTGGTCGAAAATAATAGCTATGCTGAAAAGGAAGAACGTAAGCAAATATCTAATAAATAGCATAATAGACTACCTAGATCATAGAGCTATTCAACTACAGAAGGGAGTTCTAGTCGAGATAGGAGGAGGTGTTCCCCAAGGTTCAGTCCTTGGTCCAACCCTATGGAACATATTGTACGACGATGTCATGTCGGTGGAGGTTCCGGAAGGTGTCAAACTAATTTGTTATGCAGATGATTTAGCAGTGTCAGTGACAGCCAATAATGTGGAAGATCTAGTTAGGAAAGGGGATGAAGCTCTGCATAACATAATTTTATGGATGACCCACAACCGACTAGAAATCGCTCCAGAAAAAACGGTGGCTATTATTTTCAACAGAAGATTAAACGCAGAGTACGTCTTCACCTGCGGCAACACACACATAAAACCCACCTCTACCGTTACTTACCTAGGAGTGACTCTGGATTCGAGCCTGAACTTCGGTAAGCACATAAACCTGGTATGTGAAAAAGCCCAAAAAACTATTAAGGCACTCACCTCAATACTACCAAATACACGTGGACCGAACTCGCGAAAAAGAAGGACCCTAGCTCTAGCAATGCAGTCCACCATAATGTATGCGGCTCCAATATGGGCTACGGCCATGGACAAGGTAACACACAGGAGGACAGTGTTGAGCACGCAGCGTATGATGGCATTGAGAACCTGCTGCGCCTATAAAACAACATCCACCGACGCTGCCCTCGTACTGGCGAATTTAATCCCAGCTCATCTCCTGGCGAGGGAAAGATCAGAAAGCTATGGATTAAAATTGCCAGATGCAAGAAGAGCTGCCAGAGAAAGAACCCTGCTTAGATGGCAAGAAGAATGGGACCAGTCCGCAAATGGACGATGGACACATAGGCTGATTAGAGATATAAAGAGCTGGGTATCCAGGAAACACGGTGTACTGACGTTCCGGATGACACAATGTTTCACAGGACACGGGGTGTTTATGCAGTACACAGAGCGTATAAAAAAAAGGGACAGTAGTAAATGTATGTACTGCATTGAACCAATAGACGATGCGGAACATACATTGTTCCGGTGTCCTCAGTTTGAGGTAGAAAGAAAGAATGTCGTGGACGAGCTGGGAGACGAGTTTAGGGTGGAGAGCCTCGTAAATACTATTCTGGAAGAGAAAAAGAAGTGGGTGACAATCCAGAGATATATAGAAATCATAATGGAAAGAAAAGAGAAAGACGAAAGAGAAGGAAGATGAGTCAGACCGCGGCAGTAATGGTAGGCCAACAAGGCGGGAACGTTATTGCTTGAAGAAAGGAGGGGTTTTTAGTCGGTAGGAGTCCGGCACTATGTCCATGAGGATTTTCCCCTCCTAAAAAAGGCGAGCGCGGGTGACGTGCGGGTGTGCGGGGCGTCCCACCGCCTCATACGCCGATTGCCATCTCAACCTGTCATGGACTATACTTAATATATGCTTGAGATATGGTGTTGGAGAAGAATGTTAGGAGTGTCATGAAACATGTTCTGGACAAACAAGTCAATTCCCGTAGAATACGGTATTTGACAACTAGTCAATTCAGTAACTTTTTATCAAACGTCAAAACGCGCACGAATATGCGATAGTCTATAAAATACTAGAATGTGACGTCACATCATAACTTCACGACGTAGGTACTTTTTTAGTTTAATCGATAATAATTTAAGATGGTCATTACACTTAAAACTAACAAAGGACGTGGATTTCACGTATTTTGGAAGACCCTCTATTTAATAAAATAATCACTCTAGAAATAATTTATTTTTGATGTAGTCAAATACCTAATTTTGTATCATACGTCTATCCTCCATTGATCAAGCTCACATCTTCACTTTTTTCAATCAATCAATCAAAAAATCATGTTTAAGCAAAAGCGTCCATAGAAATTCAAGGGCACAGGACCACGTAGCAAATCGCCCATGAAATGAACGGATCAAATAGACTCCACTCTGAAGGTATGCGTTGTGCCTTACGCTTATTCGCTTGAAAGTAGTAACTTGTGGATAACGTCTTAGAACTAGTTCATACATCAACTAAGTTAGGAACTAATTTCCATGCTTCAAATAATCCTATTTAATACATTGCGTTATAAGCGCCTCCACATTCTAAATGAATTAGGAAATTCTCCACTTTAGCCTAACAAACTGAATTTCCTTATTAAAGTGCCGGAACGCTGCGAAATGTATTTTCACTAAAACTTGTTAGCAGAAAACAAAATATGGCACGAATATCAAAACAAATAGAATTCGAATTTTCGTTTATTCACACAACACGAATACACGAGAAAATAAATAATTCAAATAGGTATAAACGAAAATTGTTCACAGTAGAATAATTCTAATGCATGGAATATGTACCTACATAGGAAAATACAAACCAGAATTCTAGACTTAATAAAATTCTGGTATGTTGATTTTGATTCCGGGTTTTCATTATCAGATTCTATTATACAGGAAAGGTGTGATAAAATCTGATGATGAAAACCTGAATCTGAAATGTTTTCATCATTTCCAGATTCAGGTTTTCTTGTCCAGCACCCATATCTCGAGTATACATATTGAGTACTAGCTGATGCCCGCGACTTCGTTTGCGTGGATTTAGGTTTTTAAAATCCCGGGGGAGCTCTTTGATTTTCCGGGATAAAAAATAGCCTATGTCACTTTCATGGTCTTAAACTATACCCATGCAAAAAATCACGTCGATCCGTTGGTCTGTTGCGACGTGATTGAAGGACAAACCAACAAAGCAACAAACAAACACACTATCGCATATATAATAAGGGTACTGATAGTCTGCGACAGGTCGAGATGGTAATTGGGGTATGAGACGGCGGATGGACGGACGTCCCGCTCGCTCGCATCGGGTTAGTGCGGGGGCTGTGTGGGTGTGCGGGGCGTCCCCGATTACCATCTCGACCTGACGCGTTCTTATGTACTTGACCAGTATAGGCTACCTACCAGGATCAAGTAGGATACCTTTGTGTTCTATTTTTTGCACGCTGGCCTTATGCTCAGGTGGAAGAAGCGCCGGAATAACCAGCTCTTAGTTATAAGATGTGATGTGTGGCACAGTTTGGAAAATAAACGTCTTTTCTTCTCGTCTTTTAGCAAAAATTTGTAAAAATAGAAAGAAAGAAGATTCTTTGTATTTTTACAAATTTTTGCTGAAAGTGCATTGTCCTTCATGTTTCGTTTCAACTTTTAAAACTTCAAGAGAAACAACCTTCACAATGTATCGCTGTACATTACATCAATGATTTGCATGAGACACGCCAGAGTGGAACAAAGCAACGGTGACGGCAAGGCCCTTTGTTGGCGTCATAAAAGAAACAATGGGGAGTTTTATCATAAGCAATAAAGGGAGATGCTGAATTCAGAGATATATTTATTCATTTTTAGGGTTCCGTACCTCTAAAGGAAAAAGGAACCCTTATAGGATCACTTTGTTGTCTGTCTTCCGTCTGTTTATCGTGTCAGTCAAGAAAACGTAAAGGGTACTTGATACTTCCCGTTGACCTAGAATCATGAAATTTAACAGGTAGGTATATTCCGTAGAAAATGACTCCTCACACGCCATTATAAATTCATGGGTCAACTGTCATGACAAAAGTACGGTTCCCCTTTAAAATAAGGACTAAACTCGTACTTTTCAGATGACACAAAAAGTTAAAATGGCGCGTGAGGAGTTAAATTTTACACGTTGGTCTTACTTATAGCACAAATAAAGAAAAAATCCGAAAACCGTAAATTTGTGGTTAGATACATCACAAAAAAAAATATAAATGTGTTGTGAACTAATATTAAATTATTATTTTCAACTTTCAAAGTAAGACCACAATACAAAGTGGTGTATTATGAAAGGGCTGTACATTCTAAAACAGATTTTTATTTATTTTTATGCATATTAGTTTTTGATGTATCGTGCAAAACGTCGAAAAAATAAGGCTGTAGTTACGTAACCCTGGGTGCGCGAGTTTGACTCGCACTTGACCGGTTTTTATTTATCCATCCACGTCTTTTGAGAATACAAATACGAATATTATTCAGTATTTGACGACATTTCTGATGCAGTAGACTATGATGGTTAGCGAGCTATCAGATGAGATAAAAAAACGTTTGTGTGACGCGTAAGAAGCACGACTTGGTAAGTAAATGTTCGTAATACGACTAGAATTTTGTCAAGTCAGTTCAATATGGTGTCTTTTTTAAATTAGCTAGATTTAAAAAAAATTAACACGTCACGCGCCATTTTAACTTTTTTGTCAAATTTCATGTCAAAATACGATTTTAGTACTAGTACTTATTTTAAAGGTGAAGGTACTTTTGACATGACAGTTGACCCATAGAGAGTTGATGGCGCGTGAGGAGTCATTTTGTACGGACTATAGTCATTTCTATGCGGATAAAGAAGTTTCACTTGAAAAAAGTTTTTATTAGAATATGAAGCTTGGCCAGAAAAATAAAATACCTCGCCATATTGCGGAAAACCCGTGCGGTGCATAAGACCATAATATCCAAGGCCAAACATAGACCATTTAGTGGCAGAGCAAGTTTTTTATATCTCCGATCACCTAATGTTACGGAAATGGTTGATCCGCCTTTTATCGTTTTTCAACTTTTCAAGTGACATTATAACAAAGCAATCATGACAAGCTGTGACTGCTTAGCGTGATCGTCATACACGAGACAGCTCAACAGTTGACAACGACTGCTCGACCGGTTAAAAACACTGATCAAGCAGTTGACAACGACTGTTCAAGCTGTTCGTAAGTATATTACTAGTTGGTAAAGTAGTCCATTACAATAACCAAATCTTATAAGAGGAGACTGATTAGAAGGTAATAATTATCTAAATGGAAGTAAAGGAGAATATGAACCTTTTACTTAAAAGTGATTCTCTTCATTAGGAAGCTCGTCAAAATCTAGAGAAAAAATTTGCAATCGCTTAGGAGTAGATAAGAGAAACTAAACAGTATATAGCATAGGATTTCTGATCAAGTTTCCGGAATAATACATATAACTATGAAAAGAACATGAAAAACTACATTAAAAGTTTTCTCGTAGTGTGTTTTTCATAATAAAGATCTAAGACGCCCATCTTCAGTAAGAAATCTAATATTTTTCAAGATCAGGGTGTACCGTGGATAGCATTGTAAACTGAAACCTACCTCAAGTACAGATATCGAAGAATTTGTAAAGTTCCGTTTATTATTCAAAATGTTCCGTTTTAAAAAATGCATGGAGAATTTTACCTACTGGATTTTACTGAAATCTTATTCAGATTTACCTATATATTATTATGTTGTAGAAGTTGCTACCAAAATAATTTTATGAAGCTGTCTTTAAGTTTAAGCATAATATACCTACCTAGTAATATGTGATAGGTTTGTGATAAGTAGTCAGTCAACTTCTATCATACTTTTTAGAATGTGATGAATGCTGATGAGATGAGACTGCAATCATCATCACTTCTAAATAAATACTTGGAACACCTCTCTTTGGAGTGTCTATCATTTTGTCTTTTAAGAAATGTACCTATCTATAACGAGTATTTATTAAAGATTAAAAATATATTTTATCAAATCATTTTTGAATTTCCTATTCAAGTATACCGAATGGAAAAATTCCATTATTTAGCAGAAACAATTGGAATCTTGAATCCTGAATGAAACGCCCTCTCACGTTAACAGAATAAATTATGTGCGTCGAGAGACGGGGCCTTTATTGAATCAAGCTTTTGTTGTATTTTATTTATGTTCTTCAAGTGCATTCGTACTGTTCAGAGATTTTTTTATTTCACGAATTTATTATCATGTAAAGCCACAAGCTTTTTTGTCAGAAAAATCTTTACCGACGAATCTATTACTTAAGTGTGGAAGTATGGATATGAATGACAATATGCAAAATAGACGCTTATTTCCAAAACATAAATAACGAGATTGTACAACTAACGCATGCGGGTAAGGTCAAGTTGCATATTCCGAAAAAGCAAACAGCTGTTGAGAAACTTCTAGTGAATTTGCGAATTCCGGAAACTTGCAAAATGATATGCCCGCCGGAGATACAAGTTGTCGTATATTGGTATAGTTACTTAAGTGTTAGATTTAAAATAGATAAACGAAATATCCAGAATCAGTCAAGCTGAGACTTGTGAACATGCTATAGGTATATTTAGTTAATAATGTGTTCCGATGTCGCTCAATCAAAAGTTGCCCGAACGAATCTTATAACCGAAGTTTACCTGACCGCAGCAACTCCTGAAGATGTCGATACCTTACCAGACTCCAACAACCACATCCAGATCACTCACAAACACGTTATCGGAATCGATTGATAAACAACTTGATACTAAGTTGGGCGGAAACGCCTGTTGCGCGCGGTGCCAGCGAAGGGGCACCACGACGGCGGAGTGCGGACTCACCGGAGATCAGGGCGAGCAGCGCCCAGGCCAGCAGCATGGCCATGGCGGCGACGCGCGGGCATACCACACCCGCGCCCGCTGCGCTAGCACTCCGGCGCGCTCATGCGGCCTCCTCGACGTTACGGCGGCCGGCCCGAGCGGCGCTCGGCACGGGACTGAGCCTGCCGCCCCCGGACACCCCCGCACCCCCACCCGCACGCGACCTCACCCTGGGCACCGACCTCACCCCAGCCTGCGCAGCCTTCAGGTGCGCGCGGCACCCTGAGCCCTGCCCCTTGAAAAGTCCTCAGATTAGGCCATTGTGTGGACGACATAGCGTAAATGAGGATGTCGGAGAGGGGAAGTGGGGCAGCGAGGGCAAGGTCGCTGCAGCCCTGGCCGCCAGGGCCCTAATCTTGATGCGCCCTTTGTGTCCCCTACACGCGCCCGCGGGTCTAGCCCGTAATATTAATCAAGTTCCATACTCAATGGCGCCATGCGCTCTCATTCATCCCGTGGGCGAAACTTTAATTACCTCGCAGTTTTATTTCTTGCCTTTCTGTTGTCTTATTAGCTTCCTTGAGTACTTCTAGCGTTGAATGACAACGAATAATATGTACTCATAACCTTCCTCGTGAAAAGTTGTCAGTAATGCTGAAAACCGCATTAAAAATATTTCCATTTCATGATTTCTCTAAAATAGATATACGTAGAGATATGACTGCGCAACCAGCATAGCAAAAACAAACAGTATTAGCCGCCAGCGGAAATTAATCTTTGAACTAGTCGAGCTAGATCCGGGTAGCTATGCAGTAAAACTAGCAGGTTTCCTCCCATTTTTCCAGCCTCTACGGCGTAGAGGCATCTACGTTCTACGCTCTAACATAAAATCAAACTTTTTTTGATGTTACTATAAGATAATATTGGGCTAGTTTTATAATTAATTTCTTAATTAAACAGTAATCAGCTTCTGTGGTTTCTACCTACGCGGTATTATATCGGATCCTAGCTACGTCTTTACCGGTAGAGCATAGATGCTCTACGCCGTAGAGGTTCTACTACGTTTCTCTATTCTCAGAGTCGATCGAGCCGTTCACATAGACTTGCTGGGAAGCATAGAAGCTGAGCGTATACTTACTCATGGAGTTGGAATCCATACTCTTAATATTAAGAGTATTCCTTTGGAAGGGATCCTTTTGTCTTATCATCAGCTAGTAAAAAAAATTAAAAAAAATCTCAATACAATTTGATTTAATTTTGACTGCACCATGATTTAATATCGAGTGAGATCGCCTGTATATACGTTGTAGTCTTTGGTCACGGCTAAGTCAATGAGTGTGCATCTTTTTAACGAAATATATTATTGAAACCTTGGATGAATACTGACACATGTTACCAAAATCCAATACCCATATGACACGTATTCAATTACCTCGTGAATCGGGAAATGATTTTCACGTTTTGGAATACGAAGGGACTGCGAGATAATAAAAAAATTTGCCCTGTCCTATATCTCTACCTAAAGAAAATTTATCTAAAATCTCTAAATGTCATAAAATCCATAAATTTAAGTGTGTCAGTCTGTCTGTTACTTTTCAGATGGGCCATGAAAAGGTCCAAATTTTACGAAACTCGGTACAGGGTAAAATTTTAATCAAATTTGACGAAACTTGGTACAAAGAAAGCTTGCATCCTAGAGACGGACATAGGCTACTCTTTATTCTAGAAAATCAACGCGTTCCCACTGGATTATAAAAGAATCTACAGCCACGCGGACGAAGTTGCGGGTATCATCTAGCAACGAAAATAAAAATTAAAACAAACGTTCGCGAAATTTCCACAGTGATTCACAAGCACGCGCGGAATTTATTTACCTGCCTGTAACTTGCCTTCCGCAAGTTCTGTAATAAACGCAAGTCTTTACAACTCGCTGCTGAACAAGTTTTCGGTGCGCCACATTGATATGCAAACCAAAGATACCTACGTTTACAAGATTAACCCACCACCTCCCATGGCCCCACCAACCTCGCGGTTATATGGGCCGAAACGCGAGAGGGCGCCCGTTCGGGACTTGCTCGGTGGCTCTTTCCCGGGGCGCCCTCTTGACTCCCTACAAATTCTTTCTTTCCTGGCCTTGTCCCTAATTGGTCTGAGGGGAGACCCTTTCTGGGGCAGACGTACAAAACACGCAGATCCCCGCGTGCCCCGCGGTCCGGATCCTTCCTCAAACACCCACTGGTCCACGATCACGGTCCGAGCTGTTCCACCTCTTGTGCCAGTGATGCGCGAACTCCCGTAGCTTGCCGAAGTGCGATTACAAGATTAGTCGGAGTATGCCCAACTACTTAGTTTCCATTTACTTTTGAACCCGTCATACTCTGATGTCAAATATTAGGCTATGGTGACGTAAAATCGAAGAAAAATAGGGCTACTTTAGGGCTACCTGCGTCGTACTACATTACATTTGACGCCTGCCAGTGACGTTGAAGCCTCGACGTTTTGTAAAGCAGGATACTCACCTAGCCGTGTAGCATGTAACGTATTTGATACTGTATCAAGTGAGTACGTGCCCGCTGCGAGCCGCTCGCGCGTGGAGCGCAGTAAGTTCACAAAGGCGGCTCACAGTGTGCGCACGGCAACACGTAGCTCGTAGCTACCGTGGACCGTGGACCGTGGACCGTGGACGAGCCGTACCCACTTGCAGGTTGGTTACATGCTACACGGCTAGTGAGTACCCTGCTTTAGAAGTTCCCTAGACCCTCTGTCGTGAACTCTGCTTGTATTTTCGATATCAACGGTGCACTATTTAACTTTGCTCCAGCTAATGTTAGGTTATATTTACTGCTTCGGTTTATAGTTCTATTTGAATTCCCGTGAGCCGCCACTCGCCCGCTGCGTGCTTGCGATTTTACTTACTTGGGAAATATTAATCCGTTTTAATTTAAAGCCGCGTTCCTTTTTTACCTTTGTAAATGTAAAGTTAGGCATAAAAAGTAGAGTTGTAGTTTGTGAAAAGTTCTTGTACCTACTTACTAGCTTATACTAGAATCGTGTCTTACTTACTACAGAAAAGGTAAATGAAAAGTTGGCTAAGTAGTAAGGAATGTCTTTATTAAATAAAATATTAATCAACGTCATCATCATGAAACCCATTGCGGCTCATTACGTGCGGGTTTCCTCTCAGAATGAGAGGGTTAGGCCATAGTCCACTACGCTGGCCAAGTGCAGATTGGTAGATTTCACACACCTTTGAGAGCATTATGGAGGACTCTCAGGCATGCAGGTTCCTCACGATATTTTCCTCCGCCGTTAAAGCAAGTGACATTTAATTGCGTAAAATGCACATAACTGCGAAAAGTAAGGTGCGTGCCCGGGATTGAACCCCCAACCTCCCGAATAAGAGGCGGACTTTTTAACTACTAGGATATTACGGATTTTTAGATATTAAGGTATTATTAAGTATTCTGTGGTAATACCCACTCGTCCAAGGTAGCAAGGTGAATTTACATAAATTACGCATACTAACCCATTGCAGAGTTATTGAAAGTCAAACTCAAGTCGCAGCTTCACAATGCGGGTAGTACAGTAATACTTCATGCGTCCATTGTTCTGTGAGCCGATTCGGGGGCATTAATGATTCATTCCCGCTGCTTATAGCGATGATTGCGACCCGACCGGGGGATAGGGTGCCCACTAATGCGAAAACTTAGGAACTTCGTACTTAGAATTGAATTTACTTCTATGCTTACTACTACAGAACTATATTTTATAGTTCAGTTAGATGAAATCCCGTATAAACTAGAAAGCCGGGATAAAAGTAGCCTTTGTCCTTTTCTAGGGTTCCGTACCTCAAAAGGAAAAAAGGAAACCTTATAAGATAACTTTGTTGTCTGTATGTCTGTCCGTCGTGTCTTTTTTTTAATAGAAATAGCGAGCAAACGAGCAGGCGGGCCACCTGATGTTAAGTGATTACCGCCGCCCACGATTATTTGCAGCATCAGAGGAACTGTAGATGCGTTCCCGGGCTTTCAAAAATTTGTTGGTCCGCCGCTTGAATAACTCCATGTTGTAATCTAGTGGGAACACTGGTGATGGAAGTTGATTTGTTAGTTGATTTGGATAGTTGGTTGGTGTCTGTCAAGAAAACCTATAGGGTACTTTCCGTTCACCTAGAATCATGAAACTTGGTGGGTAAGTAGGTCTTATAGCACAAGTAAAGGAATAAATCCGCTAACCGTGAATTTGTGGTTACATCACAAAAAAAAACTATTTAGAAAGAATAACATTTCAAAACCTAAGTAGGTACCTACCTATGCTTGAGCGAGAGGGACTATAGGGGCCGCGTTAGTTGCTTATCTATTAGATCTGTGGCCCGTTATTAAAAACTCAAAAAAAGTAAAACTGTCCATTTATTATAAATTAATGGTCACGCTATTCACAGAATATTGGCCAAACTATAGGTACAAAGTACCCATCTAAATTATTTTGAAACTATCGCACCTTCCGATCTCTATTGTGGTTGGAATGGCTTATCAAACTAATTTGCAATGATGGCGCCTTTACAGTATCTGAATTTACAGACCAAACTATATCCCAAACGGCTTTAAGGTCCAAGCCACTGAATAGAGTTGATACAATAGGACCTATATATACCTACTGATTTCTCTAATATAATATTTAAAACGGTGATTAAGATCTTTATGGTTTGCTTTTCCTATAATTTCTTTCAAAGATTCAAAGATTCTTTGTTGTAATGTTTGGTTTAGATAGTGAGAGAAGGATATTTCGGCATTCCGCCTAACATTCACAAAGTAAACTAATAAAATATAATTTTATTCTGCCCACGCCTTGTATTCTCTACAACCACCACGTGATCGAAGAATAATGTTTAAATTGCGCGGCTATTATTCGCGGGCATTTTTAAAAAGGAGGTCCCTATGTTGCCAGATGCCGGTCACTCACTTTAAAATCAATACATTCGTTTTATAGTTCAAAAGCCCTTTAAAATAGTTAGCGCACGTTAAAAACACGTAAAAACAATTTATTGTAAGTCTTGGTAAGAATCGTTTTTTATACAATCAATCCTCAGAATCAATCAAAAGCTTTTTAATTCCTTGCGCAGTAAAGTGCGCGGCTAAACTTAACTGCTGGTGTTTATTTTGAACGCATGCACACGCAAGAGCTGTCAAAATAAATGTGACAGTTACACTGACATCTGTCAATGCTAATGTTGGTTGTTATGTTATTGGTCTGTGATGTTGTTTTGCTTGGAGTTGGGACAGTGGACACAGCATTGTGTTTTATTGAAATTTTTAAAGTTATGAATTAAAATTTATCAATATGAGTCAAACAATAAACGTGGAACAGCTGAACTCAGCGCTCGGCTCGCTCAGAACTCTTCGCTCAAGTGTTAGCCATGTTTTTGAGACCTTATCGAACGGCCTCCGAGCAGACCATGGCGAAGACGGCAAAGATAAGTTCCTGCTCGAACTACAAGAACTCCTAAACAACGTAAATATTAATCTACGAGATCTAGAACAAACAGTGAACGGTTTGCCAATACCCACAGCGCCTTTCAATCTCGGCAACACGACGTTTTTGAGTCAAGAAACTACGCAAGATCGCCAAGCGTTGTACACTCAACTGGTTAACAGCTACAAATGGACGGATAAAATACACGAATACAGCTCATTTGCGCATACTTTACTAAGCCAGAACTCGTTAAAAAGATCGTATATAAATTCTGGGAGTACGAAAAGACGTGGCAAGCTACAAAGCAATCACAACGTTGCGCCGCATCAAGTCGATAACGTTATAAATAACATTGACCGTTCATACGGGGACATGAAGATCACGATATCCCGGCCTTTCGCTAGTAACGCTGTCGTTCAAATCAACTTAAGTCATGTTTTAAAAGCAGTTGTTGCCTTTAAGGGCTTATTAATGGAATGGGTAATGGTTAAGGGCTGTGGGGAGACTTTGGATCTATGGACGGAGTCTCGCTACAACGTTTTCCGGAAGGTCACGGAAAATGCTCATGCTGCGATGCTACATTTCTACTCACCAACATTACCCGAACTAGCAGTTCGGTCGTTCATGACTTGGTTGCACAGTTACGTTAACCTTTTCAGTGAGCCGTGTAAGAGATGTGGGTGCCACTTACATCATACGTCCATGTTGCCACCAGCCTGGCGTGACTTCCGCACACTTGAACCGTTTCATGACGAATGCAAGCAATAGTTAATGTGGTATTGAACAGGAAAGCTTGGAACACTGGTCCGTTGCTGTTGCTTGTGTTGCAGCTTTCCCGTTCAATATAAAATGGATAGTGAAGTGTTGAAATGGACAGTTCCGTTAGTAGTTATTTAAATGAACCTAGTTATAGTAACATAATCATTCAGGCTGGTCACATTATCAGAAATTATCTGTTAGAAAATGTTCTGTTGTTGTTGTATGTTTAATCTGGCAAAATTCTGACAGTCTGTGGCATGTCTGCTGGGACTAATACAAAATTTATGAGAAGGCCTTCTTCAGACTTTTTCCTAACAAATAATTACTGATAATATGCAGCCATCTAGATGTACATAATTTGTCAAAGTTCCAATCCTCTTATGTTAAGGTGTTTGGCTTCAAATAATCTCTATATATAAAAATGAATCACTAAATGTGTTGCTGATCGCAAATCTCGAGAACAGCTGAACCGATTTTGCTAATTCTTTTTTTATAATATTTCTTGAAGTACGAGGATGGTTCTTACAGAGAGAAAAATTTGAATCGACTGATAGGCGATACGAAGTTCGCCGGGGCAGGTAGTGTAAACAATAGAACAGCTAATTACCCTGTCAACTTAGCTGAGGCTTATGTTGGCACTGCTGTTTAATAAATAAATATCTAACTAGCCTACTTTTGTAATTTAAAAGTTAGTTTTAAAAATATTATTTAACACAAAAATTGATTTGCTTGCTTCCATTTTTTATCTTACTTGTTATGTGATTGCTTGAAAAATGCAATGACTATGTTTCAGACTTAATAAAATATAAGGATAATAAATATGTTTTAGAAAATAGTGTAGTAATTGAAATAAAACTAAGTTTTAATTTGTACTACAGTTTATTATTTCATAACATAATATAACATTAACATAACAGCCTTAATTTGGTGTTTTAACTCCAACGACCTATGTGAAAGGTTTACACATAGCAACAGTGTGATCAACACTACAATTAACGGATAAAACATGAGCACCAATACCTATTTTCAATGGAAAATGCTGATCTTTATCGTGACCTAGCCCTAAACACCCGTGCCTATTCCTGCCCCACATGTATAGGTCTCCGTTATTCGTTACTGCAGCTAGATGTCCAATGCCACAGGCAACTCTTGTGATCATAGATTCAGGGTTGAATTCATTCCTTCCGAATAACGGTGCAGGTATTTGTTTTGGTTTCGTTGAGTGTTGAACATTTGGACCAAGACCTAGTAGACCAAAGCCCCATACAAACACGTCTCCTTGTTCTGTAAATAAATAAAAATTTAGGTTCAAATAAAGTACAAATACAGAAATCTCAAAAGTCAATTTTCGTGTACTTCTAAATAAAAACAATGCTTTTTTATCAGTGTTATATTTTTTTTAATATGTATTTGTGTGTGTGTATGTGTGCGTATATGTGAGTATCAGACAAAGTATGCGCTATTATTTGTTATTATTTTTATACAGGGTGCATCTAGAACGCTAGCAAAAACGAATACATCTGATAGTACTGAATAATAGTAGTAAAAAAAATTTAGTTTCCTGTATTTTTTTAAAGTTCACAATATTATATTGCAAATAAAACATCTGACGCTAGAGGTCAACGAACGTTGCGTAGATAGGTCACTCGGGGTCAATGCCGCGTCGTAGATGGGATATTGACCCCGAGTTTTGCCAGCCAGAGCCAGTTAAAAAATACTAAATCACTAAAACAACAAGATAAGGTTATTGGCATTGGATTGTATTCAGGTAGTGCAATAATAACGCTATGTTATTATTATACTACCTGAAACAGCTAAAAGGCTATGTTTTTGCTACACATTCTGGTTACACCCTGTATAAAAATGTAATTTATAACGCGTAAAATTTAACTCCTCACGTGCCATTTCAACTTTTTGTGTCAAATTTCATGTCAAAAGTACGATTTTAGTCCTTCTTCTTCTCTTAATATATGGCTTTTTTCAGTGCCATATCAGCACAATGCACTTTGCCAGTCTCAAGTAGCTTGAAGGAGACAGAGGAGATTGGCCGGTCAAAATGTGCGGGTAAAATCTTAGACTGTTTACAATTTTAGTCCTTATTTTAAAGGTTAACCGTACTTTTGACATGACAGTTGACACATGTTAAAATGGCGCGTGAGGAGTTACGGACTATACTTACCATTACAAATAAGACAGAATGATCCCCCGGCAGCTACGTCCACAATCTTGCCCAAGCCCTTCGTGAAGCTAAGCAGTGAATAGGACATGTTCACTTGTTGCTGGTTGCTCATCATGGGCACTTGGCCGTATTCCGAGTTGCCCCAGCCGAAGAGTTCGCCATTGTCTGAACAATATAACAACAACAATATTATGAGAATCACAAAAAGGTCATCATCATCATCATCAACGGATAGATGTCCACTGCTTGACACAGGTCTCTTGTAGGGACTTCCACACGCCACGGTCTTACGCCGCCTGAATCCAGCGGCTCTCTGCGACTCGTCTGAGGTCGTCCGTCCACCTAGTCCATTCCAACACTGCGTCTTCCAGTGCGAGGTCGCCATTCCAGCACCTTGGAACCTGTAACTACAGTCGCGTCTTTGCGAAGTGAGATTTGTGTAATCTTCTGATTTTGACAAATAAAGTGTTGTTAGCTTTGTTTTAGCGTTTCGCGAGATGACGTCATGACAAATTCAATATGGCGGATATGACAAAAATGCGATAAGATAGCTACATCTAAATATAAACTGTCCATCTGTAATGGTGTTTTTAAGGTCTGGTTTTAATTTATGAACTTTATCTATGTAGAGAATCCTTACCATTTAAAGCTAGCACACAGTCGGCGGTAGACGCCACCTTGACAATCTTCTCGCTGGTGATGTCCCCTTTGACGGACGCGGGGTGCCCCTGGTTGGCGTACAGCCCTAGCCCGGTCTGGCCGTCCGCGCCCCAGCCGCAGGCGAACACTTTACCCGACTCTGTGATGAAAAGACTGCAACATTTTTATATTGATTCGTTTTACTGATGATTAGGAAATATTTAGGTATTTTGTGTGTAAAAAGGAAAATTTTCTAACTTTCAAATTTTTTTTTACTTCGAGTACAAGACCGAAAACATTGGAATTTGAGTAAAGTACCAATAAACAAAGGAATCGAAAAAAGCAGCTTTAAGAGTGCTCTCCATGGTTGCTCTAAGTTGAGCGTGAGCGCATGCGGTTCCAATTAATATTTACGGAGGAAGATTCAAGAATGAGATGGACAATGTTTTAATAATGCAAATATAAACGTTAGGTATTACATTATTTTTGGCAAAAACAATCAATTTTTTACACAAACTAAAGACATTTGAAATTATTATGAAGATACATAGGTGTAGAAGTTGGTAGTTATTATTCACATTTTTAGGTACGTACTTACGTCTTGTCTGATCACCTAGAATTAGCGAGAAACAAGTGGAGGCAGCAGCGCCACAGTTCACGATATTAAGTGCTGCTGTACCTGGCGGCCACTCTCACATTGGTGCAATCACAATGGATGGGGGGCAGTCAAAGTGATACAGTACTTATATATTACTTCGTATGGACAGGGCCATTGAACAAACAAAATGGCACCGACCCAGTGGTGATTGAGCACCAATGCAACCTCAGTGTCGTCTGGATTTGTGCAGATTCATTTAGTTCCAAAACTGAAAAGTTTTGTTCGCTTGACCATATCTTGTCATTTATATTGATGATACAGGGAATTCAAGGATCTGCTCTAAGAAGAAGAAAGAAGAACTACTTACCTATGATCTTGTCCACAACATACATCAACAATTTTCTCCTTCCCCAGCCTCTTGATGTTATGTGAGGCCATACTGCCCCTATACTCCTCGGTAGGGTTTATCTTCCTCCCGCACTGGCCGTATGCATTGTTACCCAGAGTGTACACTCCCTCATTATCTGTTAGTATGAGTGTATGTGCTCGCCCTGCTGCAAGGGCTGTTATCTACAAAATTAATACAATTTCTTTTTTATCATATTTAGAAAACTAGACATAGTAGACCTGGAGAGTGAAAACCTTTTATTAACTTTAAGCTATTATTTAATCTTAAGACTATTTAGTTAATTAAGCTGTTAATTACATACAAAAAATCATGTTGATCAGTTGTGTTGCTCTGTTGCAGCGTGATTAAAGGTCAAACCAATAAACCAACAAACACACTTTCGCATTTATAATATGGGTAGTGATGGATAGTGCTATCCTAATCTTAATAATATTATAAATGTGAAAGTGTGGATATAATATGTTTGTTACTCAAACATGCAAAAAATACTGGACGTATTTGGCTAAAATTCGGAATGAAGCTAGATTATACCCTGGATTAACACATAGGCTACTTTTTATCCTGGAAAATCAAAGAGTTCCCGTGGGATTTTGAAAAACGTAAATCCACGCGGACGAAGTCGCGAGCATCAGCTAGTGATTTTATAAACCTTAATCCACATTAAAGAAATCGCAGGCATATTTTGGCACTTTTACCTTAGTTTCCAACGAAGTGTAAGGAATATAAATAGGTGCAGGACTGAGCAGCATTTCTAGGGGATGTCCGATCCTAGGGGCATGGTACCCAATCTGTGAGTCAGTGTTGATGCCCATGCCAAACACCTTGTGCTGTTCAGTGGTCTTCACTGCCGCCACTGTGAAGCCGTAGCCACAGGCTATGTTTGTTACCTGGAAAATTAAGATTAAATATCAGAGCAAGCTAGAAACTTGTCCACATGGTATGTAGAAAAGTATGATCAATAAACATCATAATGCATTTGCATGTTTGCATAAATCACTATTTTCATAGCATTAATGCATATTTGAGTACTTTTTAGGGTTCTGTACCTCAAAAGGAAAAACAGAACCCTTATAGGATCACTTTGTTATCTGTCTTGTCAAGAAACCTACAGGGTACTTCCCGTTGACTTAGAATCATGAAATTTGGCAGGTAGGTAGGTCTTACAGCAGACATAAGGGGAAAAACTGAAAACCGTGAATTTAGGGTTACATCACAAGAAAAAATTAAAATGTATTCATGAACAAATATTGCTATTTTCGACTTTCAAAGTAAGATTGCTATACCAAGTGGGGTATCATAAATGAAAGGGCTTTACTTGTACATTCTAAAACTGATTTTTATTTATTTTTAGCCATAGTAGTGTTTGATTTGTCCTGCAAAATGTTGATAAAGTACGATTGTAGTAGGTACGGAACCCTCAACGCGCGAGTTTAAATCGCACTTGGTCGGATTTTCATTGATAGTAAATATTTCAGTATCATATTTTGTATATTAAACATGGTTTACATCAAATCTCTCACAGAAGCTGGACTTCTTGGGATGCCAGCCCAAATTGAACTTGTTCCTATAAGCTTTCTTGCCTCAGAAGGATTCAACAAAATTATTTATATACTAGCTGATCCGCCCGCTTGGATTCAGGTTTTTAAAAACCTGTGGGAACTTTTGATTTTCCAGAACAAAAAGTAGCCTACCCATAGTAGCACGGAGATGCAAGGATGCAGTACCAAATTTCGTAAAAACATGTAAACGCATGATTTTTAAAAATCCTGTGGCAATTGCAATACAATTCCTTACAGCATCTCGAGTTCAAAAAGTCTTTACTTGGTAAGTAAACTGTTCAAACATACAGACACTTCAATTTTTATTTATTAGTATTAGTATAGATTAAACATGGCTTACATCAAATCTCTCACAGAAACTGGACCTCATGGGATGCCAGACCAAATTGAAGTTGTTCCTGTAAGCTTTCTTGCCAGACTTCTTGCCTCTAGGTAAGTGTACACCAAGAGCACCTGTCTCTGCTAGGCCCCATACATATACTCTTCTGTCTGTGCTTTTGCTCACTGGATACTGGAATACTAGAAAAATATTCAAATTCATATCATTTTATTTCATGTAGGACCTATTTGTCACTTATGATAATGTCAAGAATTACCATACGTTTGGAAAGCAGCTTCTATTGAGAAGAGTTGGCAAGAAATTCAAAACAACAATACAACATTGTAATCGCCACAGCATCACTTTGATTTACCTATTGTTAAATTAAACTATTGACATTAACAAAATACATTTAGGAGTACCTAATCTTATGCTAATGTTTGTGAGTCCATATCATGCCTGCAAAATGGTTCATTCTATTGCCGCGCGAATGGTTTGTCACCAACAATTCGCTTTGCGTGCTGTACGTAAGAACAGTATAACTATATATCCTATGGAGCTTGGATGGCTGGAGTGAAGACTTCGGCGGGGAGGGGCGATGCACGCACAACAGACGGAAACGTTTAAGTGCGGAAACCAGCCCAGAATGAAGAAAGAAAGAAAGAACTATATATCCATGCGCAGCCACAAGACAAAAGGTTTGCTATAATTAAGTAAATAAACATTGTTTATAGGTTAGGTTTTAAAGCACCTTGCTTATTGTTTTATACGATTCATAAAACATTTCAAGATGATTAAATCTTATGAATGAATATCCAATAAGTTATATTTTTACTTGGGAGCTGTTCCTCTTCATTCGGGTCGTGCATTTTCTTCTTAGTTGTAACCGATCGAGTTAACAAGATCGCAAGACTTCGCCGCCGCACAAACAATTTAAGCGCATTCATTTTTCAATAAAGACTTTCCAGTTTTCTCTTTGTTTTCTAACTAAAGCCGGGAATTATTAGTATTTCATATTATTTTTTTCACAAATCACAAACACAAACAAATCGTAGTTCGTAACACTCGTAATGTCATTCATCACATGTCAAATGTGTTTGGAAATGATTATTCGAACCTGTGAAACCTTTTTGTTTAACAAAAATAGAAGACGGAAGATATAAAAAAAAACAATCAAGTGCGAGTCTGACTCGCACACAAAGGGTTCCGTACATTGCCATCTAGCCTCTAGACCATTGGAAGTACCATATAGGTTTGGATTCCCTTGACGGGTCGTGAGTCTTGTCTTGACTAACACAACAGACACAGACAACGAAGTGATCCTTGGGTTCCTTTTCTGTCTGGAGATAAGGAACCTTTAATATTGGCGTAAAACTGCGTATTTTAGAATAGACCATATTATATTATAGTAGCTTAGTTAAATTTAAATATCCTTGTAATTCTGTAGTCGTTATGCATCACTGCAGTGGCTTCATTTGGTTATAGCAGACTTCAGAAAACCTTTTGTTTTGACTCAAAAATGCCTCGATAAAGGAGAAATAAAACCACCAAAACCATACACATAACGTTATATTTATTTATTAATAGTAATGACTACAGATAAAACAAGTTATTTTATCTTTGACAGCAAATTGGCGCGAAACTGCGTATTTTGGAACAGGGCTTTGATGAGACTGCGGAGTTCGTCGACCTCGAAGTGTACCGCCAGAGGGCCGGTGCCGTCGCTCCAGTGGTTCTCGATGTCTTTCAACGAACCACCGAGGACGAAGATCAACTCCTGCAGTTTGATCCAGGATTTGACGTATTTGTCCACATCTGTTGGGGTCTGAAAAAAATTAAAAGATAATAGGATTTCATAAGATGTTTGTGTGATGTTTGTTTGTTAAACCCTTCTCATTCTGAGAGGAGACCTATGCTCGGTAGTGGGCCGGCAATGGGTTAAGATGATTACTCACAGTAAAGAGCTGCGGCGCTTTCTGAACGACGAGTGTGTACATGTCAGTGAGCTGTGTTGCCATCTCCATGGAAATGTCCTCCACCGTGCATACTCTGTGTATCAGTTCGTCCACGAACATGTTCACCAGTGTTGCTATTAGCCTGAAATTGTCCAAGAAATTTTCAATCATTTACTTATTTAAAAAACCCGGCCAAGTGCGAGTCAGGCTCGCGCAACGAGGGTTCCATATTACTTACAGTCGTATTTTTTCGATATTTTGCACGATAATTCAAAAACTATGATGCATAAAAATAAATAAAAATCTGTTTTAGATTACACTGGTGAAGCCCTTTCATATGATACCCCACTTGATATAGTTATTTTACTTCGAAAATTGAAAATACTAATTATTAGTTTAAAACCACAACTTAATTTTTTTGGTGATGTAACCACAAATTCACGGTTTTTAGATTTTTCCCCAAATGTCTGCTGTAAGACCTACCTACCTGCCAAATTTCATGATTCTAGGTCAACGGGAAGTACCCTGTAGGTTTCTTGACAGACAGACCAGACAACTAAGTGATAAGGGTTCCGTTTTTCCTTTTGAGGTACGGAACCCTAAAAACGTGGGTGGATACCGTTTCAATGTGAATCTGATGACCTTTTAAGAACTGCAAAAAAATCAAAAATGCAGTACTCTGAGAACTGAGGATTTGCTGGCTGGTAGTTCTAATTCTTCTTATCTTTTGACTCACTTAGTAAAGACGTTGGAAGGAAAGACGCCGATCCACACGTTCTTCAAAAGTTGAAGTTGCCTCAGACACTGTCTCACTGCCGCTTCTGCGTTGTCACCCAGTACGTCTTTCACTACGATACAGTTTAAGTCTGAAATAAATAAAAACACATTTATTGACACTTTTTTTCCATCACAAGTTAGCCCTTGACTACATCTCACCTGATGGTAAGTGGTGATGCAAACTAAGATGGTAGCGGGCTACCTTGAAAGAGCGGCGTTTAAAACTTTAAAATTATTAAAATGGCAACACTAGACTTTAACAAGATCCCAGAGAGAGTTCTTTTTTGAAGATGTCAAAGACAAAAACGTAATGACTCGTGCCGAAAATTTTGAGGCACAATAGGCATTGTATTAAATAAACCAAACCGTGGTGTGTCCTTCAATCAAGGATAAACCAATAAGCAAATATACTTTCGCATTTATAGTATGAGTAAAAATTGAAAACCTTTCTAGCGAGATTAAGCTACATACAGCGCCATCTAGCATGCATGATAAAAGATGATAGTTACCTGAAGAGCGTATATTGTCAAGTATCTGTTTCCGCTGTTGCTGCATGTGTATAGTGAGATGCTTGTAGCCGAGTTCTCTGATCTTCTGCACCAAGTCCACAAAGCCAATAGCATAGTCCAGCTCGCGGCCTTCCATCAAGGTTAACCATTTGTCGCCCAAGGTCTGCAGGTTATGTGCTAGATACATGCAATTGTTGTGGAAAAGAGCTGAAATCAACAGTTTTTTTTTATAACTCCCAAAAAAAAAGAAAAAAAGTGTTTATTAATTATTGTGCCACACATCACTAGGTATGTATACCTAAAGGTATCTATTCCAGCGCCTCCACTATTCAAGCATTTGTGCTAAAACTAGCGTCGTCCGCGTGGATTTAGGTTTTGAAAATCCCGTGGGGGGACCTCAATGATTGTCTGGGGTAAAAAGTATCGATTTCACTCTCCAGGTCTTTAACTATATCCATGCAAAAAATCAAGTCAATCTGCTCCATTGCGACGTGATTGAAGGACAAACAAATAACTAGCCGATGCTCGTGACTTCAAACGCGTAGATTTGTTTTAAAAAATCCCATAGGAACTCTTTGATTTTATTGTATAAATAGTAGCCTATGTCACTCTCCAGGTTTTAAAATATATCAATGTTAAAAATCACGGCGATCCGTTGCTCCGTTGCGACGTGATTGAAGAATAAACAAACAAATAAAACCACTTTCGCATTATCTAAAAAGGAAAAGGTGACTAACTGACTGACTGACTGACTGATCTATCAACGCACAGCTCAAACTACTGGACAGATCGGGCTGATATTTGGCATGCAGATAGCTATTATGACGTAGGCATCCGCTAAGAAAGGATTTTTGAAAATTCAACACCTAAGGTGGTGAAATAGGGGTTTGAAATTTGTGTAGTCCACGCGAAGTCCCGAGCATAAGCTAGTTTTATAATATGGGTAGTGATGCCCAAGCAGGAGAAGCGCCGGAATATTTATCATGTGTAGCAAACCCAAAAAAGGTGGTTCTCAGTTCGACACGTATTTTTCTTACCAATTCCATACATACAACTCTTGATAAATATGTTGAAATTACATGTGATAGTCGATTTTATCCGTAAGTAAACAAATGCCTAGTCTCTGCGCATCCCAATACTTTGCATCTACTATCTTGTTGTACTGCTGTATAAATATTAATCTATATACATACACTATACATATATATATACTTGTATACAAGGTGTAGCCAGAACGCTAGAAAAACGAAGACAGGTGGTACTATTGATGTTTACTGATATGATAACGCCAAAAAAAACGCGAAATAAATCTAAAAAAAATCTAAAATCTAAATTTTTTTTAGTGAACTTTTAAAGTTCACGATATATTGCAAATAAAACATCTGACTGAGGCTAGATGTCAACGAACGTGGCGTAAGTAGGCCACGTCGTAGTTTTGCACGCTACATATTGCAGAGTTGAAAAATATTGTGGCTAATTCCTTTGTACACAATCTCTAAACTAAACTAAAATATCACGTCTAAATCTATTGCTATCCCTTTCATAATGTTGCTTGCGGAAAAGGAAAGCACTAGATTTAGACCTGTTAATTTAGTTTAGTTTAGAGATTGTGTACTAGAGAATCGGCCCCAATGAATCACTAAAACTAAAAAATGAGGCAAACAGTTATTGGTATTGGATTGTGTTTAGGTAGTATAACAATAACGCTAAGTTTTTGCTAGCGTTTCGGTTACACCCTGTATAAAAGCAGAATTCGCAGACTGACATATTATTATAATGATTGTCATGTAGGTTTGCTTAAGTAGACTTCCACTAAGAAAGGATCAGCTAGCCAAGTATTTATCTTATCAATCGATTTACCATCGTCATGGTTAATGTGAACATCTCTGCAGCATTAGGATTGAAGAGTTGGAACAAAATGTTGTATGTAATCAATTTAATTACAAAAATTATATAATAAACAATGTCAATTTTCGAATTGAATTTCAAATGTTTTTGAAAACATGTTTGTGACTGGTTGGCGACTCAAAATGGTTAACGCCCACTGAGATTTTTGTCTCTGTCATTTATATGGGATTATGAAACAGGGAGCCCTATACTAACTTCTTTCCATGGATAGAGTATAGTAGACATTTAAACTGCACTTACCAACATACTGTGGAATTGTCTGCAAATAGTTCTCATGGTGATAGGGAACAACAGCATCGTACAGTTCAAATATAAGTCTCACTGCATGATACAACTTCTTGCATACAACGTCGGAGCATTGCACCGCCTGCTCCATTATCACGTAGACTAAATCCAACAGCTCTTGTGCTGTCTTAGATATCAAACACCGAGGAAAATAAAATAAACTTTTTGGTATTGTCTTTTCAAATATGTCTAATGCTTCTTCTGTAGCATTGTCAGCATTGTCTACAGCAGATTTTTTTTCCGCTGCTAAAGTTTCTTCTGGAATTTTCTCATGTCCTATCGACATTGTGACACTTAAGTCTTTGAGCATTATAGCACGAGCAGTTACTAAGAAATGCTGACTTGAACAATCGGCGAACAGTACATCTATGTTCTCCATATAACTAAGAAAGGATAGCCCTTCGTCGGGTAATACATTAAGTCTTACTAGGAAATGTTGAAAATGCTCTATATCTAAAGTTATTTTACCGTAACATTGCAAGTCGTTTATATTATTTGGTACAGTATGTATGAAACATTCATTTACCATCAAGTTACACAAGTCAACTCGCACTAGCTTACCAAACATTGCCATTAGAGTCATGCCATTGGTATATTCTAGATTAAATTTATTGTTGATAAAAGTAAACAATAACTTCATATTTGCTATGGTATCACTATAAGTCGGTCTGCTGTTTAGTTTACTATGATTTATAGTAATAGTTATAACTTCATCAGAATCTGCATAAATTATAGATTCGTTTTTAACGACAGGCATACAAACCTCCTTTAATATAAAGATGGCGAATTCTGCTACTTTATCAGCAAGCTTCTGGCTTATGTACAGAGCTCTTATAATATCGAGACAAGGTCCCGTATCTTCTAATGTCATATTTAAAGTTATGACGGTCTTTCGGGTGCCTGGTTTGACAGTATGACTCACCATCTTATCCCATTCTTGATATAAATCTTCCCACAGTCCGTCTAATATCAATTGTCCAGTATGTTTTGTTTGTGTGTACAGTTCTAACTGATTGAAACCATCCACAGGGTGATCGGTAAACTGCAGCAAGTCATACACAGATTCAACTGCTGTAGAATAACTCTGATTCTCTCTGCCCTGTTCAAAAAGCTTAACATAAGCCCCACAATTCACTATATCAGTGATTATGTTCAAAGAAAAATCAACCATCTCTAACTCTTTGGCAATCTTATCATGATTTTCAATAGACTTGAGTATTTCTGCCATCGTTTCCTGCTCAATCTCAGCTTGACAAGCTTTCATTTCTTCGACTAGACCTTTGCTCTCCGCACACAAATCTGTGGCTTCATTAAGTATAGATGGGATATCAAAGTCACAGGTTTCTAAGAACATATTCAAATCTGCTTTTAAATTATCCATTTCTTCAACTAGTGATGGTATTTTTTCATGTATTGTCCATGATTTGTTACCGTCTAAAACTTTCTGGATTACTTCTTCAACATTGTAAGCATCCATGTTAGTATTTTCGTTTTGTTCTGTCTTTTTTGATGGAGGGCTCTGGTTTTCTTTCATATTTGGGGGATTTATTGTATGAGTTCCTGTGATTGCTGCGTGGTGTGTGATGCTTGTTAGAAGTCACTGCATGCCTGAGGGTGTTAACTAGGAATCTTTTGTTTGTCTTCTGCTGTGGGGCCTTTATCCAACCTGATGGGCCTACGATTTCTGCTCTGGCAGCACCTTGGACTGCTTCCCGTAAAAGCTCTTCAACTGCTAGCCTGGAACATGAAATAAAGAAACTTTTTATCTTTTTTCTTCTAATTGTTATGGTTTTTTTTGGTATGAATAAATAAATTTTAAAAAACTTACCTCTCTTTTCATTGAAACCTTATTTTGGCTGCAATAGCTGATGATTGTTAATGTTGTAAGATATAAAAAAGTAGGTTGACCTCATTTAAACAATATTAATAAAAATAAATCTCAAACTAATATTTGCATATTTAAATCAACCATAAAAAAATGTGTTCAGCCAAAATCAAAAATTAACAGTAACATAATCAAAATTTAAAAATCTGATCACGATTCTGCACAGCAAGGTGAGTAGATACCCTAACAATTGCCAACCTCTGATATGAAGCAGCTCTACAAGAATTAAAAAAAGGACTCAAAAATATATAAAATGAATGAGAAAAATCACATAAAGGACACATTCTTTAATTTAATTTATAATTTATTTGCCTTATAAGTACTTGTAATTTTGGTGATCACATTGCAAACTTTTAAAGATACAGATTTTTTTAAATACCTATTTTTAAGTGACTTCATATGACTATACCTGTCTTCATTTTTGCTAGTGTTCTTTTACATCCTGTTTATAGGTAAGTAACAATGTTACCTTTCTCATTCATTTTATTTCCCAGTATAAATTAGACACGGAAAGCATGCCTTGTTGGAACATAATATGTAAGTATAGTTAATGTTAAGTATTAGGACTTTGTTCATTTTCCAAAGAATTGTCTCTTTTTATAAATCATATATGTAGAAGGAAAGAAAAATGATGTGTGTGTTGATCTAATAAGAACCGCAGGGCATCAGTCTGGTAAATATACCAGACTGATGCCTATTCTAGGTGCCTGACAAACTTACTTCTCTAGGGCTTCGTCATCTAATGGTTCTTTTGCGGGTTCTTGGCTGGCGTCTTCTTTATCTGTCATAGTTTAACTTAATTTAGCCGCTTTCTAATTGCCTTCTTAGTAACTAAGGGAATAATTATTTAATTTAATCGAAACATCCTCACGAAATTATTTTTCAAAACAAATTCAATATAATAAACTTGACAGATGTCAATTTTAAGCAGTGTTCATAAGTTTGTGTAATTTTCTATTCAGTGGGACAAAAATTCAATTTATTTATAAAACGTAATCCGGCAAAAACGTGATGTAAGTGAAATTTTTTGATAAAAAAATATAATTTTATTGAAATTAAATCAAATAGAATCAGATTGAAGGAGATAATTTTGAATTTATTAGTAAAAGAATCAACCTAAAATCGAACGTGTCTATACCACAACATAATATAAATCTGGCAACAATTTGTTGAACGCGTGGAGTGAAACGTCTTACGTCAGCCACGTACTTTGAAAAGTTGTCAAAAAGTCAGAACATTTCACTTCTCTCGGCGCCTTTACTTTCATAAAAATCGTCATTTAATTGTATTAACGTAAGGTAATAAATTAAAATACGTTCAATCCCTTTTATCATATAGCATTCTTGAATATTACTTGATACTGAATGCCATTAAAGATTACTTTCATTCACATTCCAGTCTAAACTTACAACTGTTTATCGAAGTAACAAATTTATTTAAAATTTCAGTTTTCTGAGTGCAATGGCTTCGAAACTATTAGCGCTGGTCCTCATCATCGCCGCTGCTGCGTCAGCGGACGAAGAATCTCCAGTTGCAAGGCTATTAGTATCAAAACAAGTGCTAAACAAATACTTAGTGGAAAACATGGATATTTTGATTAAATACACGTTATACAACGTTGGGACGGCGCCAGCTGTAAACGTGAACCTTGTAGACAATGGTTTCCACCCGGAAGTGTTCACTGTTGTTGGTGGGCAGCTCTCTGCCGAGATCGACAGGATACCTCCTCAGACGAATGTGTCTCACGTAGTTACAGTCAGATCGAATAGATACGGTTACTTCAACTTCACGGCAGCTGAAGTGACATACAAAGCCAGTGAAGATGCTACTGAGGTAACATAATTTCTATAATATTACACCATGTTCATTTCAATGTTCAATGCAGCAAAGGCACAGTTTCTCACCTGTTGCTAACTTCACTATGTCCCTAACATTGGTGCTGTCTCATGTAGCCCGAGCTGCACGCCACTGCATGTACATGTTGTTAAGTCTGAAGCTGTAACATGGTGGATTGTGCAGGTCATAGACTAAGATTAAATACACAACCTAGGCTGAGATCTATTTTTGTGTAAAGTGCTATACTCCTCGTGTTCAGTTTAGACTAGTTGTTTTTTGTGATGTAATAATCACTGAAAATGAACCCAATAACTAAAAAATTCATGTAGGCATTTATTACTTTTGTACATTGTGGTTATGGATGTGTACCTTAAAATTTTTAAACTGTGCCAAATATTTAAAGTTGAGTAGTCAGTGCATAAAGAAGTAAAAATTTTTTTTTTTTTTTTTCATTATTGTTGAGTGCCAATTAGCTACTCAATTATATTACGATCTAGCCTAATGTATGACTAATAAGTAATTTTATTTTAACCTAAACTTATAAATTATCTTATATACTAGAAGAAATTGTACACTGACGCATCTTAGTCTTTCTTGATTTGAGATATGACACTTTGTTCACGTGTTCTTTCAGCACTTACACTATGTACACTATCACTAATCACTATACACTAACTCAAAAGGTTTGGTCCTTTTTAGTCTTCTCACTGTCTCCGTTACGTCAAGCAGCTGGATTGCTTCAACGTTAACGTGGTGGTGAAGCCTATAGTCGTGGGCTTTGGCAGATTTGGTGATAACTTTATGGGCGTATTCAATTTGAAGGTCCCTATGAATATCATCATTCTGATGTACCAGGGTGCATTTGCATAAAGAAGTAAAAATATGAGAAAGGATTTTATTATTTTTTAAATGTACCCAAAAAAGAACTAACCTGGGAACCTATGCTAGCAATAACTTTTGTAAGTTGCTAGCAAGTATTATGATTACTTACATATATATTTTTTACATTTTTCAGGTCCAATACTCAATCAGCAGTGCCCCAGGTGAGGGCACAATCGTCGCATTCAAAGACTATGATCGCAAGTTCTCATCCCACATCCTAGACTGGACAGCGTTTGCAGTCATGACCCTGCCTTCCCTAGCAATACCATTCGGCCTCTGGTATTCATCCAAGAGTAAATATGAAAAACTCTCAAAACCCAAAAAGACTCACTAGTTTTAGGTTTTATGTTAGTTTAAATAGAATTATGTTATTGCTAATGTTTTTTTTTTTTTTATTAAAGATGTGGTTGTTGTTTTGTTAACATAGTAACTTTAATAAATTAGAATGTCTGTAATACTTTTAACTGCCCAGCTTTCACAGACCATTTTCTAAAGCATGTCTTCTGAGTCATTGGCAAAGTATGAAATCATGTTTATCTCTTGTAACTTCAGTTGAGATATTGGTAAAGAAATGCAGTCACACTAAATAAAAGATTTTGAATTTCCCCTGACAGTCTTAGTAGCAAATGCGCGGATAGCCCGCGTATCGACATATAGGTAGGAAGCTGAATTCCGTACGTGATTGTCCAACCGTAGAATTCTGCTGACTAGACTAAATCCTTAAGGTTTAGGCAAAGGTCATTAAAGGCAAGATTTTGTATGATAAGACTCACTATTAAGTACAAAACTGACGTCGCATCATGTTATGTGAACACACTCATGTTTCTGATTTTAGTGAAATAGTTTATCTCGTGGTTAAACGTGAAATATTTTAATGTAGATAACGGGTACATACCACAATTAATGTGATGTTTTTATATGTCGATATTTCAACACAATTGGGTATTTGACTACATCAAAAATAAGTTATTTTTCAGTGATTATTAAATAGAAGGTCTTCCAAAATATGTAAAATCAACATCATGATAATGAAAATGGAATGTATTAGAAATTGTATTGTCTTGAGAGCTTCATAAAAAGTGCAATGGTGCAAAAATATTATTGCATTCTAACCATATTCAAACACACAGCTTGACAGCTCCTGCCTCCTACTAACTTCATATTTCATTCATTAATTCACAGCCTTGTGTTTTGGTTTACCAACGTCCAACATTATTAGGTAAAGGTAGGTACAATTGTGTGTTTGAATTTGTGCATTTGAAATTCACAGGAGATATAAATGTACCTATTAGCTTTTGAACATATAAAAAACATTAGCAATAATGCTTATTGATTCATTAGTTACGATCATTCACATCATTATTTGTTAATAATTTATAAATGAACAATAAAAGATTTTCTAATTTATTTTGAGTTTATTGTTTAATATTCACTTATAAATAATATTTTACTATAATATTTTTTTAAGTTTACCTTTTTATCCATAAATGATAAATCTATAGTTTAAAAATAAATTACAACTATGTATTATATTTTACGATATTTTAATAACTTATTCGACAAAAGCGCAGATCATGCCAGCGGACATCATTGTTGCTCTGTCAGTGGTTCATAAAAGTTGATGACTATAAGCAAAATAGTCAAGCTAGAGAACTTCGCGTTGGCTTTTGGGAACAGCCCCATCTAGTATGTAGCTTGGATATTGTAAGGCAGCTAAAGCCGGCGCCGCGCCGTCTGAAATCATACCGTCGAGATGAGGAGCCACCGTGTGCACCATAATATGAATTTAAACCTAGGTATAGGTACCTGGTACATGCGATAATTACTTATCCTTATTTGTTATCGAAAGAAACCTTTGGTTATACGGCTGACCGGTAGGACATAGATATTAGTTGGGTTCACCGACCTCTTCTAATAGAGGTCAATGCCCAGTGGTTTGGTTTGATAAACTGTATGATTTCTATTGTTCAATTACAAACCGTGATTTCTTCTGTAAGTTCTAACGTAATCCGACATGGTTAGTTTGAAATGACGAGATTTCTCATCTCACCAAGTTTATAGAATTCGCGCGTAAACACGATGTAACGTTAGAGTAAAATAAAATGGACCCAACGGTCCTTGTAAAAGAAAAATGTCGGCCAAATGCTAGTCGGACACGCACACGAAGGGTTCCGTACCATCCGCTTCCATCTTAGACTGCATCATCACCAGTGGCGTGCACAGGGTTTGAAGCCAGGGTAGGCATTACTTAGGGGAACCTGTTTACTGGCAGGTCATAATGTAAAATTTGCATTGAGCTATTACAACTGGGTAAGCAGTGCATTTATACCTCTATGACCTGCACGCCACTGATCATCACTTACCACCAGATAATTCTACCAAAGACGTGAGATGTAAAATCTTATAGCTTCGGAGCGTCTTCTCATATAATAAATGCGAAAGTGTTTATTTGTTGGTTTGTCCTTCAATCACGTCGCAACGGATCGACGCGCATTTTTGCAGGGAATTCTTGCTAAAGACCTGGAGTGTGACAGACTACTTTTTATCCCGGAAAATCCCAGTTTTCAAAAAAAAGAGTTCCCACGGGATTTTCAAAAACCTAAATCCACGCGGACGAAGTCGCGAGCATCAAGTAGTTTTGTGCTAGTGTGCACTGTAGCGTCTTCTTCAAATAACAATAAAGGGGACTTTCCGAGGGAAGACTTCTTGGCTCCAAAATTAGGGTGTCCCAGAATATCCGATTAGCAGCCATATAAAATGAGTAAATATTTGTCTTGTCTCTTTGATATGCACTAGGTAAGCAATCGCTACAAACTTATAAAATGACGCAATACTGCGCATTTTGTAAACATACTACTTTGGAACTAATTTCATAAAACATGCGCAAAAATACAGCCACGATTTCCGTAGAACAATAAAATTAGCACTTTGCTCCAGGAGCAAGGTGCTAATTTTTAATATTGACTAGGTCACTAGGACCTAGTCAATAAGTAAATGTATAAAAAATATGATGCGGCGACAGCAGTAGTTAAGAAAGCGGCCTCATAGGGGAGTCCCGGGTCCGATCCCGGGCATACGCCTCTAACTTTTCATTGTTACGTGAGAAAAGGGCAGGGCACAACAGTTAGAAAAACCGACAGACGTTGGGGTCCCAAGATGCTGGAATGGCGACCTAGCACCGCAAAGCGCAGTGTTCGCAGACCCCTCCACTAGGTGGATAGACGACATCAGGCGTCGCAGGGAGCCGCTGGATACAGGCGGCGCGGCGCAAGACCGTGGCGTGCGGAAGTCCCTATAAGAGACCTATGTGCAGCAGTGGACGTCTATCGGTTACTGATGATGAGCTATTATTATAGCCTATATGTATACCAAACTAGTAAGTATAGAATAATAAAACTAGTGGTAGGTATTAATGATGTCATTTATTTATTATAGCGATGAAACTACATTGTTGCTGGTGCTAATCGATTTGATAACCACACACATGTTTACGTGTATAAAATTAAAAATATCTGCAATATGTATACATAAATAACGTAAATAATATCATCTCTTACTTTATTTACAAAAAAAGGGTTATTAAAATAATAATAATAATAAATTAAAGTGAACGCAAGCGTACAAAAATTGGTAGACAGCCGTTAAAATCACAAAATAATGTAAAGCTGTATATTTACACACAATTATGCCTAAAAATATTTTAAAAAAATAAGTCAGCGATTACGCACTGCACTTCCGTCATCAGAGTTTTATCCGTCATCCGTGAGAATACCAGCGATTATCTACGACACACGTCATAAGCTCCCATACAAAACAAAAAGGAACGTATTTTCACGGACTCTGGTGAGATGAGTGCGTAACCGCCTTAAGTACTTGAGCCTAAAATACATTTTAGGTTCGAGTTTGTTTTAACTGAGACATGCAATGAACAACAAGCTTATAAAGCTACGAGAATAATGAGTTAAATATCATAACTGACTGCATCTCACATTTTTTTAAACGGGCCATAAGAGAACATCCTTTCCTTCCTTTCTAGGGTTCCGTTCCCGAAGGGTGCCAACGGGACCGTATTATTAAGCCTCCGATGTCCGTTCGTCCATCCAACCGTCTGTTAGCGGCCTGTATTGTATCTCGTGAACCGCAGAGTTGAAATTTTCACAGATTTTCTATTCCTTGGTTTTGCTCGACTGGTTTTTACGATTCCGTCCGTCAAAAGGAAAAACGGAACCCTAATAGGATCACTTTGTTGTCTGTCGGTCTGTCAGGAATAAACCTACAGGGTATTTCCCGTTTACTTAGAATCATGCAGGTAGGTAGGTCTTATAGCATACGGGGTAAATCTGAAAACCGTGAATTTAGGGGTTACATCACACAAAAAAAATTGGTATTTTCAATTTTCGAAGTAAGATAACTATATCAAGTGGGGTATCATATGGAAGGGCTTCACCTGTGCATTCTAAAACAGATTTTTATTTATTTTTATGCATCATAGTTTTTGAATTATCGTGCAAAATGACGAAAAAATACGACTGTACTGCGGAACCCTCGGCGCGCGAGCCTGACTCGCACTTGGCCGGTTTTTTATCTTGAAATCTCTTATATCTTGTTGTTTCTTGCATGCAACACTTTATTCAAGTACCTATGTAATAGAATAGGTATGGAAACCATTCTCAATTTTCTTCATCAGTGACGTAAAAATTGGACTCAGTACCTATATATTCAAAGAACAATATTTTATAACAAATGTAATCTTCATAATGCCAAGTTTTTGCGTTACAAATAACAATCGAATGGACCCATACACATAATGCGTAACAAAATAATAATTATATGAACTTAGCTTAGTTACTTTCTATTTTATCATTATTAAGTTTTTTCTACCTACTTGTGTTTTCCTTAGTTTGCTTTAATCGTATATAAGCTGCAATTTGTTTATCTTTAAAGCAAACTAAGGAAAACTAAAGTAGGTAGATACCAGTGAAAAACTGTAATTACAGACAATAGTTTTCTGCTCCATCA
Source organism: Maniola hyperantus (assembly GCF_902806685.2). Taxonomy (NCBI): domain Eukaryota; kingdom Metazoa; phylum Arthropoda; class Insecta; order Lepidoptera; family Nymphalidae; genus Maniola; species Maniola hyperantus. The sequence continues at coordinate 1,879,882 of NC_048537.1, read as the reverse complement.
ATCGTTCATCAGTCGTCACTTATCATTCACGATTGATGGTATTGACTGATGCAGCCGAGCTGGTATCGTCTAAAGCATATTTCACACTACGGGATATAAATTATATTATAGTCCGGTCAATATTGGCGTTCCCAACATTCATACCAATTTTTAGAGTAGAGTAAAAGTTGGCATGAATTTTGGGAACGACCGGATTGAATTGACCGGACTATAATATAATTTGTATCCCGTAATTTGAAATAAGCTTAATGGTCGCTTCTAGTAATGAATGATGCCATAACAACAGAAACGTTTAATTATACAATTGGTATCGACCAAAATCTGGCCTTCACAAACCACTTGATAAAACGTATAATAATATTATTTAGCATATAGCTTCGAATCAATGATATTATCCATACTAATATGCGAAAATGTGAAAAAATGCGAAAATGTGTCTGTCTGCTAGCTTTTCACGGCCCATTTAAAAGATTTTTTCGGGTCCTTTTTGTCTCGGAAAATCAAGAGTTTCTACGGGATACTTAAAAACCTAAATCCATGTAAAATAGAAATAGATTCGATACATAAGCGTCTAAAGTGAAGCCATGTATATGAACGTAACATATTTATGGTAGGTACAACTATCATTGTTTCGAATATCACTTGCATTGCAAGCCTACTCTATATCTCAACGACGTACGCGACAAGTCGAGATGGCAATCGAGGAGGGAACGGTGCGAGTGAGCGCGGGTGACGTGCTCGTGTGCGGGGCGTCCCCCCGCCTCATACCCCGATTGCCATCTCGACATGTCGCGTACTATAGTTGTACAGTTTACACAACGGAAAGTGCCCAAGAAGGTAACCAACCAATTTGATATCATCGCCAATATCGGTGATAGACATAAAACAGCAACCAATAATAGATACGGTAAAGGACGCCTTTAATTTTGTTTGTCACTTTTCGTTAAGAGGTCACCCACGACTTTTTGCAGCGATTCAGAAGCACGTTTGGTTATCGCGCGTTTACATCGCTACTTTTGCCCGTTAGTCGCATTTGCAACTCGCGACAGTAGCGATTCAGTAGTAATAAAATGGTATAGTATCGATTCAGCGTCGATTCAAACGCGCGACTCTATTGATTTAGCAACCTTTCTTTATTATATGGATGCACCCAATATTTCCGTTGCCTACGCTGCTGTAGTTGCTTCCGTAAAAGCAGCAACAAAGACAACGCGACCAACGTTGTCTCAACCGAGTCCATCTTGCAACTGTAGCGTCCACAGAAGTTTTGCCTGCGGCCCAGGTGGAAGAAGCGGGTGCATCCTGCGGGGCGGGCAGCGGACGCCATGCCACACATTCCATGCCGCTCGGCACCCGCTCTCGATTAGGAAACGTCCTACACGCTGGCCGCCCCGCAAGACGCACCCGCTCCCACTTGGGCCGCAGGCTCAGAGGTAGTCACTTCATCGAAGGTATAGGGTAAGGAAGTAGCGCGACTGTATCGCTACTGAATCGCTGCCAAGTCGCCGTGGGTGACCTCCCATATAAAGCCTGCTAGTAGTCTAAAATATTTTACAGAACAATAGATAGGTATTTTGCTCTACTGTTTATACTTTGTACTTCAAAAGAAGTTATTAAGTTAGTTAAATTCTCAATTAAATTGGGTATTTTCTTACTTTTGAATTTGATAAATATTATTACTTTTTTTAAACTAGGATGTAAATAATGGCGTATGCTGAAAAAAATATTAAAATCCAACAATGATGTACAAAGTTACAGACATTTTAATTGGAGTGGGAGGGTCTTCTATCCCTTTCTCGCAAACGAAAAGAACAAAGGCGAGCTTCAAACAAAATTTTACCTTGAATGCGTCTATGTAGGAAAAAATATTAATACCACAGGGGTCCATTACTTAAACATAATCACCAAGATTTTTCATTTCAGGATCCACCAAAAAAAAGATATTAATATTTTTATATTTTGAGATTATGAAAGTAACGTAGTGGTTACATACTCTTTGGTTGGTAGTATATGCAAGATTGATGCATTAATATTATCAAGTAAAAACACTTAAGAGTTGTGTGCCCAACCCGTGAGTCAGAGACTCTGACAAGTGACATTTGCAACTGCAAATGCACGAATCACGCGCATGCGCACAAAGAGTAGCAAACGAGCACAGCTAAGATACTTACCTACTAAACAATGGTCCTTTACATGCCATTGGCATTAGCATTGTCTATAAAAGATCTTTTTCAGTATTTAGCATGATGTACTAGTCTGTGATTATAGTTTAGTTGTTATGCACGTAAACAGTTCCGATTTGACAATGGAACTGGTTGGTAACTACCTCTTTCTTCTAGAAAGGCAATATGCAACCAATCCGGAGCAAGGCTCTCATATTTTGATAGAGCCAAAACACACGAGATAATCAGAGAGGAAGCATGTGATTAACTAACGATAACCTAGAAACTGGAAAAAAACTGCGAATACAAATGAAATACAAGTCTTGAAGTTGTTATTTAATTTGTAGGTATTAAAAATCTCTTAACCCAATTTTTACCATATTTTATCCTGTAAGGTTTTATCTTATTCAGATGCATATGCTATCTCTATGTTCAGATGACATTCCAATAATCTATTAAAAATCAAAAGTTTTTATTCTTCTATTAAAAATCAGATATAAAACCTTTTTCATTTATTCTGCTTTTAATATAAACCCTCATTTAAAACAACAGCGATTATAAATACTTGTCCAGACTTTGTCAAGATGGCAATGGCAATAAGTGTTGCCATTAATTTTATTTTAATTACGACTTACAATATATAAGTTGTTTAATAGCTCTTGGATAATGCTCTATAAGTATAAAGAAAAGAAAATATTCAACTTTTTAGACGTCCAGTAAACTCAACACAGTACAATACAGTACCTACGCGGCAGAAAATAATGTACCTTTAGAAAGAGGTAGCGGTTTTGTAGAGCATCGCCTCTGTCGTTAAGACTGACAAAACGTCACATAGGTATGAGTGACAGAAACAACGCTCTACAAAACCGAAATCTCATTCTTAAGGTTGATGTACATTATTTTCTGCAGCGTACCTACTGTAAATAAGCGCGGATGTAAGTGCGATGGTTTGGTATCTAACAAGTCTAGGTATGCACCATAGTTTTGTATCGGACATTGTGTAGAGATGTTCTGGTAAAATTAAGTTGATGCATTTACGGAATAACTACTACTAACCTAACCATAATATTATAAATGCGAAACGGAACTACGGATTGATGTAATTTTTTGCATGATTATAGTTACACTAGAGCCTAGAGCCGTAAAGCAAGTTTAAGCGCAGACAAATAAACTGTTCCCATTAACCAACCATTACAAACCAACTATTACATCAAAAATTGTTGTAACAAACCCTCAATAATTATTCTTTCCTTGAGCCACGTGGGGGCGAAGCTGCGGGTAATAGTTAGCACAATAATAAATATAGTTTGTAAGCATTGATTTATAAACAGTTTTATTTATTACTTAATAATAACGAAATACCTATTTTAAAGGTAACTTTTTCTAGAGTGGCAACTCTGGTAATGTTTTGTCATTATAACCAACACCGGATATGAATTTAATCAAATAATAATTTATTAATTTAATAATTTAATCTACGATAAAGTCTTACAAAACTAATTTTGTATAAAAACTAACCAATTAAATTACTAAGTTTTGCATAGGTCACATTTCTAGACGCTTCCTAAAACATTCAGGTAATCCCACGCCGATGTTCTTTGTATGAAACCGCACGAAGCTAATACTGGCATTAGTAAGGTGTGACGTCAAAATGCTATATAGCTATCTCTGTCTAATCGGAAATTTTTAAATGCTTATAACTTTTTTGTTATTTTTTCGATTTAATTAGTTTTTTCAGTTTACGTCATTATTTTTATCATGGTTTATAATAAAGTAATAAAAAAGTTGGAGTCAAATACCCAATTAAATATTATATTAGATAAGAGTAAAATCGAAAAATAAATCGCGAGTGCGTGGCATCATCATATCCACTGTAAATATTATGTACAATTTATTGGACCTGAAGGCATAATCGGATTATCTGAAAGATAAAATATTTTATATACAAAATACAGTGTATCACTTAATATAATCAGCAATAACTAATAAGTTATGACGTACGGTTGCTGATATCTTACGCCGTGGCTGTCTGAACTCTGAACATAATATCACCTTAACATTCTAATGGTTTTAATACTTGATTAATTTTCTTAGAGCTCGGTGATGACTTTTCCATAACAACTTTATACAATACAAGAAAAAATCAACTTATGTGTATACAAGAATTACTCAAAGCTAGATCTCAAAAGATCTTTAAAAAAATATTTTTTATCTGACCATTTTATTTGTTAAAATTGGTGTGCAAAATACATAAATGACATGATGCTGCAGTAAAAAGCAAACGACACGAAGAATCGAAAACAACGATTAAGCTTTAAGAGTATCCTCAAGACTAGGGACTATTATTGAAATATAAAAATATTGCATTATTTATTTACATTGCTATTAATACGCTCTTTGCATTAGTCAATATCACAAAACACGGCCGATATCTCAGATACTTTCTTTATCTCGTGAATCGTGATATGATTTCATCGAAAATTATACTTATTAGATAGAAGGCAAATAATTTATATATTGATCGGGTCTGGGTTGTATCCAAGGTTAACGACTGGTGACGAAGCGCCGTAATCGGGCGTCGAAGGCGAGGAAATGGGTGGCGTGTCCAAGGGTTTAGTCAATACCGGGGCTACGTACTCCTGGAACCGTATACTACTCTCCATTTGCAAGGGCGCAGGGGGAGTGCAACTAGGGAACGGACTCAGTAGCACGAAAGTTCCAAAAGCAACAATCGACGCCATTATTAAAATGATCGTTCGAGCTTCGAACCCGGCTCGCAATCCGGCCCATGCTGCCATATTAACTAGTAACAGTAACACAGACACACGAATCAATCTAACGGCAGTAGCGTGAATCCGCCCGCCGCCAACCCCGCTCATATCACACGGCCCGTACGCAAAGAACAAGTTATGCTTGTCCCCAACATGCTTCAAACAAAAGTAGATCAGCCCAAACGGCGCAATAAGGGGGCAAGCTAGACTGTACACCATGGTTATGGAAAAAACAGCAAGACTCCAAGAGTAGTGAACTCCGAATGGGAACTCGTACAATATCGCCTTCTTTACGTAACTCTTTTCCGCTTTCGATTTAGACTGTAAGAGATACCAGACATAAAGGAATAACTCCGGAAAACGTATCAACTCGAGTGAGGTACCGATAAACCCTGAAGTTATCACGTAGTTCACAAAGAACGCACCCTTATCGGGTAGAAATACACAGTCCCATCGCATCGTATCGTTTTCGTGGTGCCATGTCCACCGCAAGAAAGCTTCTGCACTAGCAAGACCTAATGATGGTAATATCAAAGTCATAAGCAACAGGTATGAGGTAGTTTTGGTCATAATGGAGTAGTTCTGTTGAGATTTAGTCCAGTGGGAGAGGAACTTATCGGAGAACGCCACGATCGCCGGCATCACAGCTGCCATCGTCCAAAGCAGTAAAGTGGGCAGGAACTCAAATATCAGAGTGCTAATTCTGTTCAAGCTTTCGGGCTTTGCTACCGTAGTGTTGAACAGATTAACGATAAAAGCTGGTGTTGTCAAGAAAAAGAGGACTATGAAAAGGCAAACATTAATGACGATAGCTTTCACATACCAAATACCAGGTTGAACAGACAGATTCTCCCAAATTATATCTGAGGGGTTGGTGGCATGATTCAACACCCAGCCACGATGCAAGCTGAAGTGGTTAATTACATGCTCGGCGAGTTGGTAGGAAGGTAAAGTTAAGAAAGCAATGCCTAATGGGTCATTGAGAACCATAGCTTTACATCTCTTTGCTTCATCTTTAAGACGCTTTTCTTCATTAGTATAATACTCCAGGCCATCCACTTCTGGTCCGCATAAAGTTGGTTTGACCATAATCCTTTTACCAGTCTTCCTGAAATATGTTTCCGTGTAAATTAGGGCTTCACTCACCATTTCCTTTTCCTCCTGAACCTCGTTTAGCTTGTTGATGTTGTAAGCGAGACGTAGATCTACTATTTGTATGTGCGGGAAGTTGTGTGTGAAGTACGCTCTTATTGTGGCCTCGTTTCTATCAGCTCTGGATATGTTAGTGATCATAATAGTGCCAGTCATCGACGTCGAAGCTGGCTTCCTGCCGGTGCATCTTCTCATGATTAAAACTGATACAGGCAGGAAGAAAATACTCATTATAGTATGTACCCATAGCCAAGAGGATCGTCCATTTAGGTTTGTTAATGTGGTACGACTGAATGTGTTAGCATCTATCTGATTGGATCCTTGGAAGTTGATTGGAAGGATTATGCCTATAGAGACTAACGTGACGATGAACATGAGTGTTATCGCGTGTCTCTGGAAGGAAAGGTAGTGGACGGCGTCCGGCCCGCATTTCGCGAGGACCTGCTCGCGAGTGAGTCGGAACACTGCCGGTATCCAAGTGAAGAACCCTTCATCGATATTCAAAGACTCATCGGCGGCGCTCCGTCGCCTTTCCACCAAGGCGTCGTTGTCCCCGCCGCCGAAAAACAAATTCGTCCACCTGCTCTTAGATCGCTGAACGAGCGCCATGCGTCCATAGTTCCAAGCAGTACGCCGCAGCACCGTGAACAGTAATATTAGACATGTCCACGATATGACATTAAGAATCAAGGTCTGAGGTATACCGTTGTATGCCCCTGTGATTATTACACTCTGAGACGTATTCAGAATCATGCAACCCTCGTCATCAGTCCCGTTGGAGCTATTGGCTGATAAAGAGTAAAGCATATTGTCCAGCATTGTTGTCTGTTGATGTCGCAACCGTGTAGCCGAAGAGAAAGTGATCACATAATTTGAACACACACGAAACGCAAAAAACACAATTGATTAATCACGTTATTAACACAAACACTTTTTTAACTTCAAAATAATTGTTGATATTATTTTTTCGATCCAAATTCGATTAGTCTTATTTTGCGTAAAATATTGTAAAATGACAAATGAAATTACGTTTTCATTATAATTTTTTACCAACTGGCTTTACGGCTCTGGATTTTAGCCATTCAAAAAATTACAGAATGCTGTTTTGTGAATGTGAATCCTCAAAAGAACTATAACCTAGAGCAGTAAAACCAGTTTTTAAAAAAATGCTGCGAACCACAGAATATATTATAATTTTTCACTGTCTACGATTTTGAGATTTTTCCAGACCTGCGGGCCGATTGCCGTAAACTGACATGTGACATCGCAATAGAAATATCCTTAAGAATCGTGATCGTTACAGTTGATAAATTTGCTATCGCGGACGACTAATGCACTATATCGCATTTGGTCATTATCGACATTTTGATGACGTATTGGTAGCACGGACCTATTTAAAACCCGACTAAATCGAATATCTATGGTAATCACTTGGTAATCTAGCAATTTACATGGACATAACAGTCTCCTAAATTTGGCTACGTTACTTATTAAAAATAAGTAGTTAGTCTGTGGTAACTATTTAGAACCCCAGACCACAAAGTACAATTTTTTGTTGTTTTTCCTTAGTTTACGCCATAGGGGTGCAACTCTAGAACATTAAAAAATCGCAAATTGAAAATCGCTTGTGGTGCCATCTAAGCGCGAGCACGGCTAAACAAATAGAGAACAGTTTACAAAAGACGTCAATAGATGGCGGGCACATTGGTGTAATTTTAATGACATTAATAAATTATAACCAAGTTTTCATCCAGTTTTCATGTTTTCGTGTGCTGTAAATATTTATATTTCTGTTAAATTTATCTGACCCTGCTTTAATAACAGGACTCTGTAGTCTGTATTTCCTTTCACCACCTCGATAACTATATTCTAAGGATTGATTTAGTGACTCGATTCATGCCTGAACGATTGACCACGGCTACGGATTCCGGACTTGTTTTTGCTTTGTGAAATGATTTTTCTGTGAATATATTTGTGCAGAAAAATGCCACGGAGATCTCGATGTGTGTCTGGATGTGACTAATTCGGTAAGTATAAAATCACCATTAGCACATTAGGTATTTTATCATGATACTAGGTATATAGTTCCTGCGATTTCGTCCGCTCGAAAAAACTATTTTAGAAATCCCGTGAGAAGTCCAATTTTCCGGGATAAATGTGGCCTACAAGTTACAACCGTCTGATGCAAGCTATCTCTGTACCAAACAGATGATGACCACCACTTTGTCTACGTGGATTTAGGGTTTTTGGGAATCCCATGGGAACTGTTTGAGTTTTCCGTGACAAAAGAAGCCTATGTCCTTACCTGGATGCAAGTTATCTCTGTACTAACTTTCATCATAAACGGTTACACAAATTTACTGTAAAAGCTAGCATACAGACAGGTTGACACACTTTTGCATTTATCATATTGCTATGGATTATTAACTACTAATTCTGTAAATTTTTTGTTTTGTGATTAAGTGTACTTACAACATTTGTTTTGAACTTTATTGACTAAGTTATTTTTATATTATAGGTATCAGCTATCAACTAATTAAATACAATAAGTAAGTATAGACTAATGCATACCTATTTTATGTTATTACTTTTTCAGATGTTTGCATGGCTTTCCAAAACCTGGCTACTCCTCTCTTTGAAACCATTTAAACAATGAAAAGAGATAGTAGGACAACATTTAGAAAGCAAGACTAATAATGAAATAATATATAGTTACGAATTATCAAATTTGCAATCACCAGTTTGAAGATCGTTGAAATACACCAGTTGTGGTAGTAATATGAAAGTTATGAAAGTAAATAACCAAAAATTTTGGATTTGAGCGTTACCTATTTCACAATCTCGTGGGTCTTGAATTTGGGTATGTATTTTATGTACCTAGTTACGAATTTATGAAAATAAAATATTTTACAAAACCTTAAAACCTTTTTATTTCTATAGTGTTTTAGTATCTTAAAGAGTCAGTCTTGTAATATATATTTTTAAACATGTTTTAAACAAACGTTAATGGAATTATTGATATTTTTTTAAAACATGTTCAAAAATATAAAATATTCTAGTAAAGTACATTTAAATAGCATTTAAATTTTCGCGCTCTCGCACGCCTAGCGCGCTTTTAGTGCCCTCTAGATGTGAGCACACGCGTAACTTTGAAAAAGAAATCTAGAGTCGCACATCTATCTCTAGTATAGTAGATAATCTATGGTTTACGCGTTTGTTTTTTGTGATTAATTCCTGTGATTAATTCTGCAACTTTGCTTGCTCCTCGGACTCCGGAGACTTCAGTTTTTCTCACCGAACTTATACGCAAATGCCTGGGCACTGATTTGCCTAAGTATTGGGACCCTTATTGACGGACTGTGGCTGCTTGGAAGTTAGAACTCGTAAGTTAACAAACGTTATCATTCAATTCAAGTAAAGGCTCTCATGCGGGTTTCCTCACGATCTTCCTTTTCCTTCACAGCTAAGCAAGTGATATTTAGTTGTTACAATGGTATTAAACTCCGAAAAGTTAGAGGAGTTTTAACAGCGTTTCATAAAGTACCTATTATACAAATTGAGTCCATTGCTACTGGTGGTTATGACTTCATAGTAAGTACCTCCACACTACAAGTGCTTTCTCGAGTATGTTTCCTTATGTATCTAGAGCTGCCTAAAACGTTGCTCTTCATATGAAAGTTTGGATGTTTCTTACTCCTTCGCACCACAAATATTTAAAGAAACAATTTGGATTAGCTAAATTAGTAACAAAGATACCATATACACTGATTCTAAAGTCTTCGCAGACAACGTCATACCTAAACAGAAGCTGGTAGTGCCTAGTGGTATAGATTAAGCAACACAGTCAGTGGTCACTTACTCAGTTATCATAATTTTTTTTCAGGCAAAGGTGATACAGTGCTGCATTCATTTCTTCATCCTGACAAAGATATGGATTGGGATATGTTGTGAACTCGAGCTCTTGGACACCGTGCAGAGACAAATAAAATAATGAACGGTGCCAGATTAGATTTATAAGAAGCAGATGGTGATATAATTAAAATGTCTGAATCTAATCTACTTTAACAAAAGAATACATAAAAAATCATCAAACTGTTGTTTTATTATAAGAAGCAGATGGTGATATAATTAAAATGTCTGAATCTAATCTACTTTAATAAAAGAATACATAAAAAATCATCAAACTGTTGTTTTATTTGCTTAAATAATTTAAATTCCAAAGTAATTTCCAAAGCTAAATCAATTAAATCAGAAAATGATTTGACTTTTGGACATTACTTTGGGGAATAATTTTAGAAGTTCCCCGAAGAGCCTAGTGGTTAGGATGTCCACCTCTGAATAATTGAAGGTTGGGGGTTCAATTCTAGGTACGCATCTCTAAGAGTTATGTGCGTTTTAAACAATTAATTATACTTAACTTGATTTAGCGGTGAAGGAAACATCATGAGGAAATCTGCATGCCTGAGAGTTCTCCATATTGTTCTCAAAGGAGTCAAAGGTACCTATACTATTATGTTCAGCTTGTCGCTGGCTCACTATAGAGTACGGTTCTCTTGAGTGTGAGAAGAGTTTTGGCCATAGTCTACCATGCTGGCCAAATGCGGATTGGTAGACTTCACTTCACACACCTTTGATAACATTTTGGAGAACTCTCAGGCATGCAGGTTTCCACACAATGTTTTCCATCACCGTTAAAGCAATGATATTTAATTATTTAGTTAAAATGCACATAACTGTTCTCCAAGAAGTTATAGGTGCGTGTAAAAAGTACTCTGTGATTCTCGTTTCTCAGTGTTAGTATACCTCTATATTTAATGTACTCTGTGCATCAAACCTACTAATGAAAGAGTCATCACATATTCTTTTAAAAGTACTTATGAGACTTACATTAATCTAAAAATACTTTTATACTATTATACTAGCTTCTAAAATTAATAATTGATTTCTTATCTAGCAGAAGAATTACTATAGCCTTTTTTAATCCCTTTCATAACTTTATTTTAATTAATATGAGTAGTAAAACGATTTGCGGATAGCTTATGTCACTGATAAAAACACCTCTCGAGTTGTTTCAATGAAAACCTCATTTGACGTAACATTTGTCGAGGTTCTTATATGACATCAAACTTCAAAACGCGTCCGCAATAGCATTTTTCATACAATAAATTTTATCGATAGTGTAAATGAACTGTCAAAACATTTTTTTGTCCACATCTATCCTTTGTGGACTGTCTCACCGAACCGTGATAGGAAAACCATATTTTGACATTGATGCTGTCATTAAATGATAGATGCAGTCGATTCGCAATCGGCCTGCTGAAATATCGAATTTGAAACAGTTGCAGTGCACAAGCTACTTAAAATCCAAAGACAAACCAAGGAATAAGGAAATCACAGGCGGAAATACACAAACCGGAAATAGTTGATATTGGTACTTCCAGCTAGTTTTTTTTAAATAGTTGCCAGTTGTTAAAATAAATTGGGATGAATTTCAATATGTATTTCAATTTTTTTCAGTCAAATAATGCAATGGCAGGACGAAGTTAGTCTTAATGTAGAGCTTAATTTTAATCAATTTTATACATCCTAAGTTAATGAAGTCTTTATCTTAATCGTGGAATATATTGAACAATGGAATTCGATTGGAATAATTATTTAGAAGACACGAAAAGCGTCGCTGTTCCCGAAGAATTATTTTCTCATGTAAGTTGCGACTTTTAACTGCTGTTTAATATTGAATAATTACTGATAAAGTACTTTTAATTAAGTTTTATTTGTATTAAATTAGGATATTTTATTTATTTGTCGAATATTTATGTTATTCATGTAAGTAACAGTAGCTATTTAATGTAAATAGCTTGTTTGATTTAAAAGAAAAGTTCTTCAAAAAATATTTTTGATCAGTTGCGACAAAGGCCATGTAAGCTATTTTTAGATTACTCTGTAGAAAACTTCTTAAGCCTGCCTAATTATAATAATAATTATTAGTTGAAAGACTTTTTTCATTAATTTATTTGCTTTTATTACTTTATGAATTAAAAAGAAAAAGATAATTCTCTCCATATGGAAAGTGTTAGCAATAAAGTAAGTTAATACTAAGCGACCTCATTTTATTTGAATTATTTAAAAAAAATGATGTTATGTAGGTACCTACTTAAAGGACAAATACCTAATTTATTAAATAACAATTCATAAAATAATTAATTTGTGTTGTTTAGATGTAGGTACCTATGTAATTTAATTGAGTCTAAAATATTTAGTAAAACAAAATTTTTTTCTGATGCTCTCAAACCTCTCATAGGTATCCAATGATAATTATATAGGTACTAAATAACAAGTAGATATGTTACATACTCTGAAATCAGGACACTTGGTTCACATTTGTAGAGCACTCTCTCTTCTACTTTCATGTGGCTTTTCTCTACTTTTATCTTTTGTCTTACTCATCAGTCATCGCCGAGCACAAACTATATAGGTCTGCCATGTAACATGAACGGAACATGTCTATAATGTAATGTGCCATTGGGTACATCGATTCCTTAAAGGCCGACAACGCATCGGCAGTTCCTCTGGTGCTGCAAATGTTAATGGGGCCGCCGCCCATAATCACTTAACATCAGGTGACCCGCCTGCTGGTTTACTCGCTCTCTATTAAAAAAAAACAATACTTTCTTCTGAATATTTACAACACAATCACAATATGTACCTATATTTAAAAAAGAATATGAAAAACAATAAAAAAGAAAAAATATGGTATATTCTCAAAATGTATTGAAATTGGTTCTATAATTTTTAATTAAGTAAGACTGGCATCGAGATAGGATAACAGTCAGTGGTCATGACTCCAGAGTGAGGAACCTTCTCACAATGCATGTCAACTCAATAAGCCTTTGCCATCCAGAAGTCCTGCCCTAGATTCAATATACCTAGCCAGGCAAAAGTTTCCTGATATGTTGGTTAAAAGTACTTTAATTACTTATGTCTGCTAAGCTAATACAAATTTAATTATAAAAAACTAGCTGATGCCCGCGACTTCGTCCGCGTGGATTTAGGTTTTGAAAATCCCGTGGGAACTCTTTGATTTTCTGAGATAAAAAGTAGCCTATGTCCTTAAATCAAATAATAAAAATAAAAATATCTTTATTTAACAAAAACACGTTATTTTGGCGTCGGTTACTAGCGACCTTCCAGCGATAGCTTGCATCCCGGGATGCAAGCTATCACTGTACCAAATTTTGTCAAAATCGGTTGAACGGATGGGCCGTGAAAGGCTAGCAGACAGACAGACACAACACACTTTCGCATTTATAATATTAGTATGGAATATGGATGTAAGACGGTAATAACAGAGGAAGCCAATAATTATTGTGAATTGAATTGAATAACCGAGGGTATGAATTAGAGTACCAATCTTCTCTCTCGAGAGTTTCTAGCTAGCTATTGTTAATTCCTTGAAAAATAAAACAATAAGAATTATAATTATAACAGAGTATGTTAATATTATTGTGTTGATATCTATTGTTTAATTTATAACTAATGACTAGAATTATTACCTACTTCGGTACTCTTATACTTTGTTTGTGGCCATGGATTTAACATTATGCATGAATCATGATCATCTCAACTTTTCAAGGTGATTTTAATTCATGATAGACTTCAATGTTTTAAAATATAGTAGGTACCTTGGCATGTATTATTTTTGAATTGTATATTTTCATAAATTAAGAGCATTCTAATATGTAAGAACTGCTTAGAATATTTTTATAACTAAACTAGCTTTTTCCCGCGACTGCGACGCGTATTTGGCCCACTCAGGCATAATGTACCAGTGAAAGAATTTTTGAAATTGACTTAGTAGTTTCCGATATTTCCTCCTACAGCCAAACTTACAAACTTTGTCTCTTTATGTGAAGATGATACCCGCGACTTCGTCCGCGTGGATTCAGATTTTGTTAAAAAGCTGTGGGAACTTAGAAATGTCTCCTCATCACACACATATTTCTGAGCATAATAAGTAGCCTAGATAAAAATAGTCCTACGTGCCAGCGAAATTATAATTTAAATTATAAAATCAACAAGAAGAAGAATATAAAATCCGTTTAGCTCAAAAATTTCACCTATGGCTAAAAATGAGAGAGCAAGAAAATACAATAGGCAGCTCTATCTTGTTCTCTCATATGGGCAACAATACGCTCTGCCCAGCCAATAGTCCAAACGTGCGTTGAATTAAACAACAGAGAACGAAAAAGACACAAATAAATATATTTGTAATATTACGTACCTACCAACTTAGAAGTTTTCGTCATCATGTCGAAAATAACTTAAAAAATGCGTTACGAAGTTTCGCTTCAAAAATGAGAGTAATTGGAGTGGGGAATGTATTCTGTGAAATGCGTGTTTAGGTTTGGATAGATGGAGCCGGTATCAGACCCCAACCCACAAAGGGTTCTAACGCCGATTATAATCAGTACCCTTATTATAAATGCGAAAGGTTGTTTGTTTGTTGGTTTGTCCTTCAAACACGTCGCAACGGTGCAACGGGTGACGTGATTTTTTGCATGGGGTACCTATAGTTTAAGACCTGGAGAGTGACATAGGCAACTTTTTATCCCAGGAAATCAAAGAGTTCCCACGGGATTTTTAAAAAACCTAATTCCACGCGGATGCAGTCGCGGGCGTCAGTTAGTTAATAATATTTTTAATTGTAGGTGGAAACCAGCCTCAACAATGGCATCAAGCAAGGCATGCTGTTGGAAGTGTGCCACAAAACCAACCCCGACATGTACTGGATAGCAGAGATCACCATGGTCTGCGCACACCTGCTTCGCATCAAGTTTATAGGTAAACTCGTTAAAGTTCCTACTAGGCACTTCTAGTATTTTCCTATGACGTCTGCGTGGATTTGGGTTTTTCCGGGATAAAAAAACCGGCCAAGCGCACCGAGGGTTCCACAAATCAAAAACTATTATGCATAAAAATAAATAAAAATCTGTTTTACAATGTACAAGTAAAGCCTCAATTTAGAGCCTCAATAGCTCAACCGGTATAGGAGTGGACTGAAAACCGAAAGGTCGACGGTTCGAACCCCGCCCGTTGCACTATTGTCGTACCTACTCCTAGCACAAGCTTGACGCTTAATTGGAGAGGAAAGGGGAATATTAGTCATTTAAAATGGCTAATATTCTTTTTTTTTTAAAAAAAAAGCCCTTTCATTATGACACCCCACTTTTCATGATTACATTTTAATTTTTTTCTGTGATGTAACCACAAATTCACGGTTTTTGGATTGATTCCTTTACTTGTGCTATAATACCTACCTACCTACCAGATTTCATGATTCTAGGTCAACGGGAAGTTATAACCCTATAGGTTTTCTTGACAGACACGACCGACGGACAGATAAACAGACAACAAAGTGATCCTACAAGGGTTCCTTTTTTCTTTCTTTTGAAAGTTTACTTTAATACAAAATATTTCTATTCTATTCTATTCTATTGACAGGTGCAGAAACAGACTTCTGGTGCGACATATCCAAAACCAAAGTCCACCCGCTGGGTTGGTGCGGCAAATATGACGAGTTGATAGAGCCGCCCGACGACATCAACTCGCGCTGCGGCAACAGCATCATCGACCTGATGAAGCAGGCGCTGCTGGTGGGGCAGTCGGTGTCCATAGAGGCGCTGAACCACAAGGGCCTGTCGCCCATAGACAGGATCAAGGGCGGCATGAAGGTCGAGATACAGAACATCATCGACCCTTACCGATACTGGATTGCCACTGTGAGTACTCTATAGTTCTGTGAAAACGCGTCAAATACATATAAAACCGGCCAAGTGTGTGTCAGGCTCGCGCAATGAGGGTTCCGTACTACAGTCGTATTTTTTCGACATTTTGCACGATAATTCAAAAACTATGATGCATAAAAATAAATAAAAATCTGTTTTAGAATGTACAGGTAAAGACCTTTCATATGATACCCCACTTGATATAGTCACTCACTTCGAAAGTTGAAAATACTAATTATTAGTTCATGACCACAATTTAATTTTTTTTGTGTGATCTAACCCTAAATTCGCGGTTTTCAGATTTTTCCCCAAATGTCAACTATGAGATCTACCTACCTGCCAAATTTCATGATTCTAGGTCAACGGGAAGTACCCTGTAGGTTTCTTGACAGACAGACAGACAGACAGACAACAAAGTGATCCTATAAGGGTTCCGTTTTTCCTTTTGAGGTACGGAACCCTAAAAAAAAATTATAAATGATTTTTTGAAAAAAAGCGGCTGCCAATTTTTTTCTAGTTCTCGGGAGGAAGGGCATTCTAATCTACTAGATTATTCTTAATCTAGTTAGATTAATATAACTATTAGATTCACTTGACGATTCTTGACGATCGATAAAATTTTGCTATTCCATGCTAATATTATAATAAAAAGCTGTGATAGTCTATTGGTTACGACGTCCGCCTTCTAATCGGAGGTCGGGGGTTCGATCCCGGGCACACACCTCTAACTTTTCGGAGTTATGTTTTAAGAAATTAAACATCACTTGCTTTAACGGTGACTGAAAACATCGTGAGGAAACCTGCATGCCTGAGAGTTTTCCATAATGTTCTCAAAGGTGTGTGAAGTCTACCAATCCGCACTTGGCCAGCGTGGTAGACTATGGCCAAAACCCTTCTCACTCTGATCATGATCATGATTATAATAGTTAAAGTTTTGGTAGGTGTGTGAAAACGCAGGTGGTCGTCTCCTATTGCGCTACGATGGCGCCGACGATGACTTGGCGCAGTTCTGGATGTTCTTCTGCAACCCCAGACTTAGCAGCTTCGGTTTTGTCACTAACAAGGTAAGCTCTAAGGAAAACTTAACTTTATTACGTGCTATTGGATGAAAGAACGGTCTTTGAACTATGTTTTTTTTTTAAATTAACTACGCGCTTGACCACGATCACACATGACGGGAAGTGATGATGTGGCCTAAGATGTGACGCGTTTACCTAGAAGCTGCCTATTCACTCCAGCTTCGCAACTAGCTGTGCTATGTTAGTTACTTTGGTTCTTCAGCGGATCTCCTCATTTCTGATTTGATCACGTAGAATATACTGTTATAGAGTAGAGTAGTTTATATACAGTACCCGTAGTACAAGATTTTACGTCTCACCAAACCAAACCAAATTCGAGAGTCGAAATACTTCCGCGTTACAGTAAAATGGACCTAAACAGCCTTGAATTGAAGTCAAATATTCAATGCCACTGATTTTAATTTCGCAATGTTTCCGCTTGGAGCGCTGGCTGTAGAAGTGTAGACAAACTTGAGCTTTAAAACAAGGCAATTAAGATCCAGTTTACTGTAACGCGGAAGTATTTCGACTCTCGAATTTGGTTTGGTTTGGTGAGACGTAAAATCTTGTACTACGGGTACTGGACCCAAACGTTCTTCGAACAAAGTTATATGTTCTTCATCGTAACACTCTTGGCAGTGGTTGTGGTCATCACGAAGTGACGTTTTTGGGGGCAGATGTTATGCACCTCACTACCATTTGCCACTTCTCCCTGCTGTGCACAGCACCGCCCACAGCAGACTTAATTTGGTTGGTCCATCGCGTAGGCGACCTTCCTCGCCCTCTGGTACCTCTACCTTGCGCACCACAAGTCACTCTCACGCCGGGAGACAGTATGTCCGAAGAAGCAACTCTACTAACGCTGAAAGACATTGTTTAATGCCGAGTTCTTGGAGTATAGAGACGTTGGTGCGAAATTCTAAGTTATATCATCATCATCATGATCAACCCATCGCCGGCTCACTACAGAGCACGGGTCTCCTCTCAAAGTGAAATGGTTTGGCCGCCCATAGTCTACCACGCTGGCCATGTGCGGATTGGTAGACTTCACACACCTTTGACAACATTATGGAGAACTCTCAGGCATGCAGGTTTCCTCACAATGTTTCCTTCACCGTTAAAGCAAGTGATATTTAATTACTTAAAACGCACATTAACTCCGAAAAGTTAGAGGTGCGTGCCGGGGCTCGAACCCCGACCTCCGATTAGAAGGCGGACGTCCTAACCACTAGGCTATCAGAGCTAAGTTATATACCTACCAATCCAAAAATGTTTGCAGGGCTCTCCGTGGCAGTTCAAGTACCCAGGAAAAGTCAACAAGTTTTCCTGCAAGAACAAGCTAAGTGCGCAGCTGAGACAGAGTGCAGAGGAGGCCATCAGTGAACCCACTCCCGCCGACCTCTTCCAGGTATACAAGGTCTTTAACTAACTAACTGATGCCCGCGACTTCGTCGTTGTGGATTTAGGTTTCTGAAAATCCATTGTGAACCATTTGATTTTCTGGGATAAAAAGTAGCTTATGTCACTTTCCAGGTCTTTTGTTAATATGTACGAATTGTCAGTTTAAACGTAGCATGTTCATATTAGCTGTAACATAAAAATGCAACTCCTCAATATATCGAAGTAGGTTGCCTGCACATCGGATTGAAAGAGAGGTGATGCAAAATTATGTAGGTTAGGTAGTTAAGCAATAAGATTAAAACAATAGTATGTAAGATTTCTTTATTGGTATTGTTAGTCCATAAGGGGGAGTAGATCATAAGACGGCTCTGAATAAACATCTTTCACCGTTGCCGCATTTAATAGGCTACTTGACTCATATCTAATTTCGTCCAATAAATGATTATTTATTATAGTATTTTGCTTAATACAACGAAATATATCAATAACAATTATTAAAAACGCAGGATGGATATATAAATCCAATTTAAAAAAATACAGTTTTTATTTTTATTTGAAACGCGGAAAACGCTGTCAGCCATGATGTGACGTCATTCAATATGTAAACAAAGAAATGTCATCCCTATGTAACGCGTGGACTAACGTAGTATCCATACATATAAAATTTAAAGTCCTGACTAACTTATATATCAACGCACAGCCTAAACATCTAAACAGCTGGTCCAAAATACATGAAATTTGGTTGGTGTGTTCTCTGTAGGTAAAGAGAAGGTATCCACTAGGAAAGGATTTTTTGATCTAATAGGACAAATATTAACCATTTAAGACCTACTTAAAAAAAGTGTCAACTAGCCTATTATTACCTACGGCCACAACATATCTCACTTTAACTATAGCCATGCAATCACGTCTATCCGTTACTCTGTTGCGAGTTGCGACGAGATTGAAGGGCAACCCAATAAAGCAACAAACAAACACACTTTCCCATTATTTATGATATGGGCAATGAATAGTGAAAGAATACATAATATACTTATTAGTATTTAGTGTGTAGATGACACCAATCTACAAAGCAATTTTTATGAACTCTAGAACCCTAGGTTCACTTGCCTAACAATAGGCAATGTGGCGCAAGTATGCCTTTTGTATATCGTATCGAGAGTTACATTTTTGTTCCGTTTGCCGAGGAGACCGAGGCCATGGAGTCTTATGCTGAAATCTATAGAGCGTGCTTAGACTTTGCTTAGACTTAAGACACTGTTAAAACGAGACAGCGCTATATCGCGTAGATAAATCTGTCTCTTTTTAACTAAGACAATCTGATGATGATGAGATCAAGTCTGAGCAATGTCAAAGTGCGCTCTATAGATTTCAGCCTTAGTGCTAAAAAAAATTCACGAGATATTTCACCGCGATTAATAGCCTCATTTGATGACAGAAGGGCTGGCTCATTTTTTGCGCAACGAATCAGCCTGGCTGTCCAGCGCGGAAATGCAGCCAGTATTCTTGGCACCATTCAACGCGGGCATGATTTGTATAGTAATTAGATAATGCTAGCTTTAAATTTTAATGTAATATTTTCATTAAAAAAAAAATACTAGTTTAAATTAATAAGTAATAAAAAATATGTCAAATGAAATTATTTTTTTGGTATTTGTCACCCTCAACAGCCGAACCAAATCCTAGAAGCGCATAGCTTCGCAACAGGCATGAAAATGGAAGCCTTGAGCCCTAACGACTTCAGCACTGTCCATCCCGCTACAGTACTGAAAATATTCAACAACCTGCACTTCTTAGTGGTCTTGGACGACCATGTCGACGACTATGAGGACAGCAAGATGGCGTGGCTGTGTGACAACATGCACCCTTACATCTACCCTTTAGGGTGGGCTCAGAGGAATAAGGTCGAATTTAAGCCTCCGAAGATTTGGAAAGAGGATACGTTTGACTGGGAGGAGTACTTGTCTATGACTGCTTCGGTACCTGCCCCAGATTACTGCTTCGGAAACAAGGAGTTTCTCAAAGGTAATCTACTCTACTTTCTAGTATTACCTTATACCTAAGACTTCTATAGACTGGAAACAGTCCGACCAGCTAGGTACTGAAAATATTCAACAACCTACACTTCCTACTGGTCTTAGACAACCATGTCGACGACTATGAGGACAGCAAGATGGCGTGGCTGTGTGACAACATGCACCCTTACATCTACCCTATAGGGTGGGCTCAGAGGAATAAGGTCGAATTTAAGCCTCCGAAGATTTGGATAGAGGATACTTTTGATTGGGAGGAGTACTTGTCTATGACTGCTTCGGTACCTGCCCCTGATTACTGCTTCGGAAACAAGGAGTTTCTCAAAGGTAATCTACTCTACTTTCTAGTATTACCTTATACCTAAGACTTCTATAGACTGGAAACAGTCCGACCAGCTAGGTACTGAAACTATTCAATAACCTGCACTTTCTATTGGTCTTAGACGACCATGTCGACGACTATGAGGACAGCAAGGTGGCTGTGTGATAACATGCACCCCTAAATCTGTATTTATTAATTTTCAGGTATCGAAGTAAACATGAAATTAGAAGCTGTAAATCCATTGAACCACGAAGAGATCCACGTCGCGTCCATAGAAACTATCACTGAACACATGTTATATGTCGAGCTTCTGCCTATCGGGGAAAAATACTGGTATGGTATAATATTAAGATTTATGAAAGTGTGTCTATCTGCTAGCTTTCCACGGCCCTTCCGTTTAGTCGAATTTGTACGAAATTCGTTACAGAGTTTTTTTTAAATGAAAATATTACAATAAAACTTAAAGCTAGCCTTCAGAGCCTCAATAGCTCAACCGGTATAGGAGTGGACTGAAAACCGAAAGGTCGACGGTTCAAACCCCGCCCGTTGCACTATTGTCGTACCTACTCCTTACACAAGCTTGACGCTGAATTGGAGAGGAAAGGGGAATATTAGTAATTTAAAATGGCTAATATTCTTTAAAAAAAAAACTAGCCTTATCTAATTACTATAGAAATAATGCCCACGTAAAATAGTGCCAAGAATACTGGTTGCATTTCCGCGCTGGCGCAAAAAATGAGCCAGCCCTTAACTCAAACGGATGGACCAATTTTAATGCGATTTTTAATATAAACAGGTACTCCCAAGACAGTGATCTGCTGTTCCCAGTGGGATGGTGCGACAGCAATAACTATGAGCTGCATATACCTGACACCAATAAAGAGCCTGTCAAACCCATAGAGGATCCTAAACCTGTTAAAGACGATCCTAAGTCGACAGAAGAGTGGTGTGACAGGATATACTTCAACTACAGGTGTTATGCAGGTATTCCTTTTTTTATTCAGATACAAGTTAGCCGTTGCCTTTTTTTTTTTTTTTTTTATACAGAAGGGGGAAATCCTCATGGACACCCAATTGGGTAGTGCCAGACTCTTACCGGCTAAAAACCCCTTCTGTCTCCCTGTTGGCCGTGTGCCCGCCTCTCAGCCTAAACACGGCAACATTGTTGTCTATATTATTATTACTGTTTATTTTGTTTTTTGTCTACGTCTCTCTTCTTCCTCTTTAGAACCTATTATTTTTTCCAAGAAGCCTGCAGCAAGCATCCATATGTCCTCATGCTCTATCATTTTGTGCACTAAATTATTGACACATATAGCCGTTGACTGCAATCTCATCTGGTGGTAAGTGATGATGCAGTCTAATGTGGAAGCGTACTAACCTGGAAAAGGTATGGCAGTTTTTATTAAACCCATATGCCCCTTTGGTTTCTACAAGGCATCGTACCAGAACGCTTAATCGCTTGGTTTCCTCACGATGTTTGCGTGAGAGTTTCGCAGAATGCCAAGTTTGTATATTGCCATATATGCTAAATGCCTAATCAGAGCGATTTGGCATTTCGCGTGGTATAAAATGGCGTATTAAAAAAATACAGTTATTATAAAAATTATATTGTAAAAATCCTTGCTATTTTGGGTTTGGTATTCCAAACGTCGCAAATTTTGGCATTGTTTGGTATTGGTTTGGTATTTTGCGTAGAGCATTGGACGTCATTTTATGCTTTGCGCACTTAGCCGCGTTCGTTTGCCTTTTTTTGACATGCGCTGCACATGCGAATGAAAATTGCAAATTAACTCGACTAAATAACTATTAAACAATGTATTTTTTTCATAGGTCCATCTATAAGTAGAAATAAGCTATCACAGCTGCCAAAGCACGTCGGTCCTGGGCCTTTGTTGTTGGTGCTCAAAGAGGTGATGAACAAAATTATATCGGCTTCATACAAGCCGGCTAAGCTGCTGAAGGATTGGGAGACCGAAGGCCCGCCCGAAGAAGGCATGCAGCTTGAAATGCTTAGAGCTAAGTGAGTATGTGTTATGCAAAATGTGTTATCTACTTTGCCGTGTGGCGGTTGCCACAGTAGAAACTAGATGGCGCTATTCAATCGATAAACGTTTCATGACGTAGTCCCGAACAAATGTACCGCCGACAGTACTCGCACTAACGAAGTTTCCTGCAGTCTGGACTATAGGTATATAGAAGTTTCAAGACACGACCGTCGGCCCAGCTGGCGCTACCGAGCACAACCAACCGCTCGGTGGGAGATCTCCCTTTGGTACGGTCGAGCCCGCACACCGCTCCCGTACAGCCGTAACACTCTTGGCAGAGTGGTCGTGGTCATCACGAAGTGACGTTTTTGGGGGCGAATGTTATACGCCTCACGAGCATTCGCCACTTCTCCCTGCTGGCCGCTAGTCTGGTACATTCGTGCACGGGACAGCCCACAGTGGACTTAATTTGGTCGGTCCATCGCATAGGTGACCCTCTTTGCCCTGTGGTTCCCTCCTATGTGCCCTGCACTACAAGACGCTCAATGGAGTCACTCTCACGCCGGGAGACATGACCGAAGAACTTTAGTATGCGACTCTGTACTAACGTCGAAAGACGTTGTTTATTGTCAAGTTCTTGGAGTATAGAGATGTTGGTCCAAAAATGTATAGTTATAATGATGGACACATACTGAGCCCAGGTCTCCTCTCTGAATGAGAAGGCCAGTCTGCCACACTGGGTCACTGGCCCAGTACGGATCGGCAGACTTCACACACCTTTAAGAACATTATGAAGAATTCTTCACTACAGGTTTTCAGCATTCTTGAGGATTGCTGTGGTGGATCGTGATGTACCAGTGTTTCGGCTTGTACCAATAGTAAATCAGCTTTGATCAGTTTTTATTTGATACCATTAACATCCATGATTTAGGAGAGTTTTACATAATTCAAAAATAAGTGTCCTAGAAGATCCGTCGTGTTGAACTTAAATTTTAATTCACAGGCTCAAAACCAGCACTTACCATGCATACGTGCCAATAGCGACCACGTCAGAGCAAGTGTCGTCCTTCTGTCGGGACGTGTGTGTCAAGCTGCAAGCCTGTCCCAGTCTGTTCGGCCCTGTGGAGTACCCGGAGCAGTGCCCCAACAACTGCCAGCAAGTCGAGAAGTCTACATTCCGTGAGTTTCCACATTACCACGTCAGAGCAAGTGTCGTCCTTCTGTTGGGACGTGTGTGTCAAGCTGCAAGCCTGTCCCAGTCTGTTCGGCCCTGTGGAGTACCCGGAGCAGTGCCCCAACAACTGCCAGCAAGTCGAGAAGTCTACATTCCGTGAGTTTCCACATTACCACGTCAGAGCAAGTGTCGTCCTTCTGTCGGGACGTGTGTGTCAAGCTGCAAGCCTGTCCCAGTCTGTTCGGCCCTGTGGAGTACCCGGAGCAGTGCCCCAACAACTGCCAGCAAGTCGAGAAGTCTACATTCCGTGAGTTTCCACATTACCACGTCAGAGCAAGTGTCGTCCTTCTGTTGGGACGTGTGTGTCAAGCTGCAAGCCTGTCCCAGTCTGTTCGGCCCTGTGGAGTACCCGGAGCAGTGCCCCAACAACTGCCAGCAAGTCGAGAAGTCTACATTCCGTGAGTTTCCACATTACCACGTCAGAGCAAGTGTCGTCCTTCTGTCGGGACGTGTGTGTCAAGCTGCAAGCCTGTCCCAGTCTGTTTGGCCCTGTGGCCCCCCTATTTTACTCCCTTAGGGTTTGAATTTTCAAAACCCCTTTCTTAGCAGATGTCTACATCATAATAGCTATCTGCATCTCAAACTGCAGCCCGATCCATTCAGTAGTTTGAGCTAGGTTGATGATCAGTCAGTCAGTCATTAAGTTAGACAGTCAGTAATTCAGTAGATTACCTATTTTATTTGCTTCACAGATAACGGAACAGAACGACGTGGCAGACCTAAAGGAAGCGTCAACGGCAAACGAAAAAAGAAAAAGGGAGCTCCCGAAAAGAGAGAGAAAGAACAACCACCACCGGAAGTGGAGAATAACAGAGATGGAGAATCTGTTGAAAGCGAACATAGTGCGGGGTCCACACCGCCATCAGAAAGCGGCACTAGACCTAACTCTCCAGATAGCGTTACAGATTATAAGCGAAACACAAGGAGAAAACGCGAAGCTAAAAGTGATTTCCCGAAATTAGAGATGAAAACCCGTGGAGCCAAACTGCCAAACTTCGCTCTCCAAATGAAGGAAGCACATTGGAACAAAAAGGATGTAGAAACAATCTATAGCAACTCCTGCACAAGCAAGAAACAACAAGATAGTGATACCGAAAATGAGACTAATGAAAGCAGTTGCAATTCCCGAGATGCCAAAAACATATCAGACGTTTCCGATTCTGAAGAACCAGAGTTAAAAAAACTTAAGTTCCATACAGATGATCCTTTACCCTCAGATAATAAGATGTTTGAAAAAGATACAGCAATGAAAGGAAAAGTGAAACTAGGTCGCAATCCTCTA
The DNA here is from genome assembly GCF_902806685.2 of Maniola hyperantus. Taxonomy (NCBI): domain Eukaryota; kingdom Metazoa; phylum Arthropoda; class Insecta; order Lepidoptera; family Nymphalidae; genus Maniola; species Maniola hyperantus. The sequence goes on along the minus strand of NC_048537.1, from coordinate 1,854,694 downwards.
GACTGGACAGTTGAGGATGTATACAATTATCTGAACAGTACAGAAGACTGCAAACTTATAGCAGACAAGATGAAGCAAGAGGAAATAGATGGAGAGGCCTTCATAATGTTAGATCTACCCACAATCACAGATTTTTTGCACATGAAAAAGGAGTATGCGATGCAACTTTGCAAACACATTACAATGATTAGGTGGTATTGTATAGATAATTTTGAAGAAAATGTTGAAACCTGAAATGTTTATTGTTTACCATTATCATGTGTTGTATTATCTAGTCCAAAATAAATTTGTTGAAATTGTTTCATACTTTATTTATGTTCAATCAGACAGCGTTAACTGATCACATTCTTGCGAAGTTTCTTACAAATGTAGCTGCATATTTTAAAGATAAAAAATTTGCTTTCTCCTTTTTCTACGCATGTGAAATCTTCGTCTAAGTGTATATTTTTCTTTGCGCTGGCAATTTTGACTGGTATATCTCTATCTTTACAAGGGGACTCTAGTTGCAGCTTTCTATAGTTCTTTATTTGCAGCTTCTTGGCTGCTAGCTTCTTTAAGTTTTCTGCTGACGCGAGTTGGTTCTCTATGCTACCAATATTCTTATCTCTGATGTTAATTTCAGACAGCATATTACGGTTATTCATTTTAATCTGGACGTAAGGATTGCCACTCATTACAAAAATATTATAGGTCTCTTCGCTTTTGAATTCTGTGTTAAATTTTGAACTGTCCTCATCTAAAGTTGAATCAGTGCAATAATTGTCGTTCAAAAATGTTTCCACGGTTGAATTTGCGCTTTTAGATACTTTTGCGTCCATATCGTTTACATTTAATTGACATTCTTTGCTCGATTCGTCTTGTGGCGATTCGATTACTTTTTTATTAGAAATTAAAGACTTCGATGATTCTATATTCTGAATCATATCTCTAATGAAATCCTCCATTTCAGAAAACGTATTCCCTTTATTCTTTTCCAAGATTTCATGGAACTTTTTTTTGTATAGCTCAAAATCATGCATGTTTTCATAAAAATTGTCGAAGATCTGTTGGACTGTCGTTTTAAACAATTTTATGTTTGACTCGAGGCTGTTAACATCGTCTTCGTCGGTTTGCAGTTCTCGGGAAATCTTGCTCATTATTTTCATTTCAAGTTTGTCGAGATCCGAGTTAGTGATTGAATCTTTATTATTAACCGATCTCAAATCGTTGTCCTCGCTGAATGAGTGGTCATTGAAACTGATGTCGTCTTTAACTGGGGTTTCGTCGTGATCATACTTTTTATAATACTCATGACTGGCCCCCGCACTTGTATCTTTGGATCTGGTGAAACTGTCGGTTTGGGTCATCGAAGTGTCATTGTAGTAAATATGGGCGTCAGATCGACATACGTCCTGTGAACTGGACTTCTCCGAAGAAAAACTGTCGTTACAGCTGCGATGCTTCTTCACACTACTTGCAGACTGGCCACGGTCGCCTACACGTAACGATGAAAAATAAATCATTACTTTAGTCCTCATCATCATCATGATCAACCCATCGCCGGCTCACTAGTGAGCAAAGGTCTCTCAGAATACGAAGGCATTGACCATAGTCTATCAGTTATATCACGCTGCCTTAGTAGGTACGGACTGGCAGACTTCATACATCTTTGAGAACTTTATGGCGGACTCAAGCATGCAGATTTCCTCATGTTTTTCTTCACCGTTAAAGTAAGTGATATACTTTAATCGTCACTTAATTAGTATGCATTTCATTATAATATGCAGTCCTCTTCAATCTTTACCGCTCTGAACCAGGCGGCGAGTTCAACATATTTCAACCGACGAATAAATGAACTCGAACTTCGTATAGAAGCGCGTGTGTTTAGTGATATACGTTCCACCGGTGGGCTCTTCCAACATCAGTTGCAGAAATAAAATCGATCCAAAAAAATTTAAAGTGAAGGTAGGTGTGATAAAATAAACTAATTAAAATATAATGTTATTAAAACGTACACATTTTGAGGATGGAGCCCAAAACAGAGCACTTATCTTGATTTTTGAAGTAGGTTTACACCACATCGATGTTTACACCGAGAAAATAATGCGAAAAGATTGGAATGCTGACAAATAATTTTGAATTCTAAAGCAGTGAATTAAATTTAAACCATCGATGCATAAAACAAGATCACGCTAAACTAAAGATTGTAAAAATTATATTTAGTAAATAATAAATCAAAAATAATTTTAAAAAACAATTATTTATTTAATCTTAAAACTCCTTTTTAAAATACTGTTTTGAATTTTGATCTTAAAGCATCAATTCGACATAAATAAGTAGGTACGCTGGAAAAGGTGTCCCATAGAAAATGACAATAACTTTTGTACTGATTTGAAGTGCCTTAAACACCCTTAAACGAGGGCACCTGTAGCTCGATTAGCGATTTCGTGGAATCTGCATCAATCACTATTGCAATCGCTATTGTTGGTTCACATTATTCAAGTTGTTGCTTCAAGGTTCGGTACGGTAATCGCAAGTCCAGTGTACTTGTAAATAAGTAGAGATCAGTGGTCAAAAACAAAAAGGTTTATGATGAGTTTTTAAAAGAAAAGAAGTGCAACTGTCCCAAAAGAATATTGCTATCCATCTATCTCTATTATCTATGCTCAGTGACGTCTTTGTTTTTCTATCAGTATAAAAAAATATTGTCTATGATTACAAATAGATAAAAAATTAAGGCTTTCTACAATCCAACAGGGAAAAAGTCCACTTTTTAAGGTTTGAGAATTTTTGACCACTTATTTAGGTTATTTTTTGTTTCTTTTTAAATAAAAGGCAATGTTTCCTCAAGTAAAATGATCTAATTTAAGTTAGATCATTTTACAGAAAGGATAAGGATAAAGGATTTAAGGTAGTTCCCGTGGAGGAGTCATACTTTTTTCCAGCCTGTACATATCAAAAAAATTATAAAGAAACGAAATTATTTTTAACGAACTGATGCCCGCGACTTCGTACTTGTGGATTTATGTTTTTAAAAATGGTGGGAGGGACTCTTTGATTTTCCTTTCAGGTCTTAAACTATAACCATGCAAAAAATCACGTCAATCCGTTGCTCCGTTGCGACATGATTGAAGGACAAGTTACAATAAACCAATAAACCAACAAACAAACACACTTTCGCATTTATAATAGGGGTAGTGATGGGCGTCAGTAATACTATTATAACTTCAAAATAATGGCGCTGTCAATATTATTGTGAAACAACTTTTCGAATTATGGGATATCGCGAGGTCTTAGTTCGAGGCGAATCAATAATGATAAAATGTTTCATATGTGTGACATGTGACATATTATTGTCAGTCTCAAGTCTCAACTCTCATCGACAGAGACAATGCTCTACGAAACTGCTATCTCTTTCTGAAGGTCGAGTACAATATTTCCTGCCAGGTGTTGTACCTCAATTGAAGCTACCAAAAATACAAATTAAAAGTGTTTCGAATGACTTAAAATATATACCTACTATCTCCATCGTAGATAGAGTAATAAAGCTAGATAAATGAACGTTTGCTTTCTCATTCACACTAAAAAGACAGCATTTTTTGTCCCTTATCGTGTAACCGATTTTTTTCAAGAATACATACAAGGAATACAACTTTAGTTGCAAGACAAACTTTGAGAATTCGTGGCGTCATTGTATTTTTCATTAGTTATTTACTTGTTTTCACATAAAAAACGTTTAATACAAATATTGTTGATTGGTTAATACAAATATTTACTACTAAACAATGGTAATAATTGTCGTGTTATTCATCGTTACGTCGTGCTATCGCTATCTTATACGCGGTTACGCAGTACTTTAATCTAGCTTTTTTATTCAATCTACGACCTACCTACCTACTTTTTCCAATTTATTTTTTGAAAATGATACAAAAAAACTTAAAGCTAAGTATCCTTATCTAATCCAATTTTTTATACAAAAACTTAAAGCTATCCTTATTTTAGTAATTACTGTACAAATCATGTTCACGTGGAATGTTATTGAATATACCTACACCTACTTTTGAGCCTGATAAAAAGTTGGACAATTCAGCAAGTCTCGCTTGTAGAATTCCTAAACTTTGACAGCAGCCTCAGCTAATGTCAGTTTGAAGTTGACATAGCATGACCATGACATCAGCGACGCCCGCCATAACTTTTGTCTATGGCAAAAGCAGTTGAAGTCGATTGTCGACATTGTCGAATTGTCGAAACGAGAATCGCAAAGGCCCCGCCTATAAATCCTGTAAATATAATTTACTTGGACTTTCGCGATGATGCTTTTATAAAATAGGCTAAATAGGTAATATTTTTCAAATAATTCTTACAGAAATATTGTGTTTTTGGGATCTATTGAGTGAATCGAAAATCATTTAAATCGTCTATCGATTTACCGACCGCAGTTGTAAATGTGAGTTTGTGCGTGTTTTTGCGTCGGTTCGGTCTTTTTAAAGTGTATGCTGAAGGGCTGAGGGTTTACCGTTACTCGCGTTGAGCGTAATAGAAGTTTTTATGTTATAATTGGGCGTTAGTTCGGTGTTATTATTATTACTATTTTTAGTGGGTGTTGTCACTGAGCCTTGGGCTTCATTCGGATTAGGTCATCGAGTGTGGTGAACATGTGTGCCGGAGAAAAGTGTTCTATCATTAAATGAGACTTGTTTGATTTCTTATTAGATCTGTGAGGCAGCAGAGTGGTGGAACAATGGAAACCAGTAAACTTATATGTGTCTTCGCGATTTTATCGCAAGCGGCAGCTTTGCGTAAGTATTCCTCATATATTTTCTGTTTTAGAGCTTCGTATTGAACTTGAATGAACTGTTATCACTTCTTGAGCGTCTTACGATTAAGGGTTCATTCAACTTTTTTTAGCATTTTACTACAAACATGAAAATTAGAATCATCACCTGTGATCTTGGCTTAAGACAGGTTAAGGTTCTAAAATTAAATAAATAAATTAAGGCCATTAGTTAGTGCCTGTCAAAGACTAATAGCACTAATGATTTCTGCATTTAATGAATTGAGTAATGATAAGAAAATCCAACAACTAAAGTAACTTACCTACTTATTGAAGGAATTGGGACAGTTCCTTAGAAACATAACTGATAATTGCTCTAATTTTTCTGTACATTGCCATAAAAAGGCCCTCAATTGATTAGAATTAAATAAATAGGGTAATATGGTTGAAACGACCCCATAGCAATAAAGTATTAGTATAAAATATGCAATCATATTTCTCAACACAACATTTTGAATAAATAAATATATTATTATTATTATTAAAAAAAAAAGTAATGTTTGTTACCCGTGTTAATATACTGAAAGCTTTCGCATGTTTAATTTGCAATTAAACCTTTACCTACTGTGGTTAAAGTGACAGTCTTGATACACCTTTGAGAACATTATGGAGAACTCAGGCATGCAGGTTTCCCCAAGATGATTTCCTTCACTAAGTTAAAACGAAGTGATATTTAATTGCTTCAAATCAAACACATAAAACTCCAGAAAGTTGAGGTGCATGCCTGGGATGAACTCTGGTCTCACCAACTAAGGGGCAAACAGCTACTAAGCTATGGCCTTTTTTTGAGTGCATTCATAAGTAGTACTTTCTAATTGGCTGGTACTGTGGCCTGTGGGCTAAAATATTCAGTTACTAGATGATGCCTGCAACTTCGTCCACATGGATTTAGGTTTTAAAAAACCCCATGGGAACTCTTTGATTTTCCGAGATCAAAAGTAGCCTATGTCACTCTCCAGGTCTTGAACTATGTCCATGCAAAAATCTTGTCGATCCGTTGCTCCGTTGTGGCGTGATTGAAGGACAAACCAACAACCAATAAATCAACAAACCAACAAACAAACGCACTTTCACATTTATAATAAGGGTACTGATGAATTAAATAGACCTATACAAAATTACTGCAAGATTAGTGTAAAAGAATCATCATTGTCACAAATCTAACTGTATAAAAACTAAACTATTCTAATAGCCCCTCCTTGTTTAGTCAAATGGGTAATTAAATCCAAGTGTATGCTATGCGAGAGGCAACTTTATGGCCAAGTGTTTATAGCAATGTTACTGGCATTGACTAGTGCTATCTGTTATCTGCTACCTAACTTGTTTTTATGTACCCAAGTTCTACTGGTTTAGAAAAAGCATGTACTTACTGTAAAACTTGCTTCAATTTTATGCTTGACTAGCTTATTCCCGCGACTTATTCCGCGTGGACTACACAAATTTCAAACCCCTGTTTCACCACTAGGGATTGAATTTTCAAAAATCCTTTATTAGCGGATGTCTTCGTTAAAATAGCTATCTGCATGCCAAAGTTCAGCCTGACCTGTCCAGTAGTTTGAGCTGTGCGTTGATAGATCAGTCAGTCAGCTTTTCATTTTATATATACAAACTTAAGTTTTACAGTAAGTACCTACATGCTTTTTTCTAAACCAGTAGAACTAAGGTACATAAAAACTAGTAAGGTAGCAAATTCAACCCCTAAGGGGGTGAAATAGAGGTTTGAAATTTGTGTTGGCCACGCGGATGAAGTCGCGAGCATAAGCTAGTTACCTATAATACAACATTGACAGTATAATTGTTGGTGCAGTGACGTCGCCGCCGCGGATCGTCAAGCAGCCGACGGTGGAGGAGCTGCTGTTCCAGGTGGCGCAGCCCGGCGAGGTGGACAAGCCCTTCATCATCGAGTGCGAAGCAGAAGGCGAGCCCGCTCCTAAGTAAGTGCACCTTTTATTTTTACGCAGATCTTTTGACATAGTTCTCAAGGTGATAACGTTGAAGTGGAAATGGACAGGTCTTTGAGTGGAGACCGCGTCTCAGCAAACGGAGCGCAGGGCATCCCGCAGCCAGGTGAAGCGAAGATATCTGGAAGATGGCTCGCACCGAATGGATGCGAAAAGCCGACAATTTTTATATAATACCAGAGATGCCCGCGACTTCGTCCGCGTGGATTTGGGTTTTTAAAAATCCCTTGGGAACTCTTTGATTTTCCGGGATAAAAAGTAGCCTATGTCCATCCCTGGGATGCAAGCTATATCTGTTCCAAATTTCATCAAAATCGGTTGAACGGGTGAGTCGTGAAAGGCTAGCAGACAGACAGACACACTTTCGCATTTATAATATTAGTATGGATAAATAAACAAATTTGTAGTTTTTGAGGCCAGAACTTGAACATCCGAAATGTGTCTCAACACCACTTTTGGGACGCATATCGCCTTAAGATGCATTTGTTCTCCAACTTAGATCGGTATGCTAGCTGACATCAAGTTTTGCGACATAATCTTGACCTAATTTATGTAACTCAATCTTAGAAGTATAGGTGTAAACTTGTAAATGTCTAGTCGTGAGAAAACGTAGAATATCAACAAGTTAGTATCAACGTATAAGGGCAACCATAAATTGTTGCTCGAAGTCGGTCGTTAGGTCACCGATAGGGCTGTCTGTGTAAAGAGGTTCCGAGACGGTCAAGCGGCTTGACGTCAAGCCGTAGATTTGTTTTGCTTGATCAAGCTGTTGACACGCCCGTTAAATGGCTTGATCAAGCAATCAGCACTTTTCTCATACACCGAACACTGTCCGAACGTCTCGCGTCAAGCAAAAATATAAAATCGCATCAATCACGCGTCAAGCACGTAAATGCTTGACTCAAGCATCAAGCAAACTTTGTTAACGGTCTAAATGCTTGACTCAAGCAAAAATCTACGTGCTTGAAGTCAAACCGCTTGCCCGTCTCGGAACCTCTTAAAGTCCGTTTTCACATAATCAATTTAACTATAGTCTGTAGTAGTCTTAACTTAACTACTTAGTAATGTTGTTTTATGTCAAATATAAATAACGTCTATAAAGCATAAATTTTAAGTTCTCACTCGCCATTTTAACTCTTATATTGTGTCAACTGTCATGTCAAAAGTACGGTTCGCCTTTAAAATAAGGGCTAAAATCGTACTTTTGACATCATAGTTGACACATAAGAGTTAAAATGGCGAGTGAGTTCTCATTTTGTACCTACGCTTATTTCGTAAATGCTGACAGAGTGGCAGAGCTCTTCATAAACTGTAGTTATGATGAAGTAGTACAGAGAGTGCCTATTTCATAAATCCATTAGCGAGCCAAACATATTCTATTGCCGGGTGAAAAATCGATGTCCACTATTGCGCCCGGATCAGCCAGACGCGTATTTCCGGTAATAAAGCCATCGCAATTTCGTTAATGGCCCGAGATTGGATCCTGAACCGGTATGCTATCGGACATACGAGAGATTGAATAGCAAACGTTATTTTTCGACACTATTACCGTTACGTTTTTTATGCATCGTATATGAAATTTATGATATATAATCTATTTATAACTAGATGATGCCCGCGACTTCGTCCGCGTGGATTTAGGTTTTTTTAATCCTGTGGGAACTCTTTATTTTTCCGGGATCAAAAGTAGCCCATGTCCTTTTCCGGGATGTAAGCTAACTCTGTACCAAATTTCTTCAAAATCGCTTAAACTGTTGGGCCGTGAAAAGCTAGCAGACAGTCAGATAGACAGACACACTTTCGCATTTATAATATTAGTATGGAGTATGGATTTACCATACGTTTTAGTTAGTATTTGTGATCTTTTTGGCTTCATATTTTTTTTTTGTACGTTTGTCAGGTGTTGTTGTGTTTTGTATAACTGTAAACTGTGCGCTATGGTCCCCAATAAAGGATTATTTATTTATTTAAATTAATTTGATGGAGAAGGCTTATTTTTTGTGCACAATACTTGTAAGTACCTACTTTTATAGACACGATAACTAGTGTATTTGGTGTCGATTCAGTTAAAATCTAAATAAGCAAGTAATAAGAAAAGAAAAGTCCCAACTCACTGATTGATACATCATCGCTCAGCCCAAGCCCCTGGACCTATAAAGATGACATTTTGCTCAGAGATTGCCTTTACAGTGTAAAACGAGAGAGCCTTATTTTTAGTTGCGTCATTTTAGTTTATTTTATAGTATAACTAGCGACCCGCTCCGGCTTTGCATGGGTGCAATGTAGATACTAATGTGGTTTCATTGAGGTGTCATTGCATCGGAAACTCTCAAATGAGAGGATTTTTTCCTGACCTAATTCACATTATTTCAATTTCTCTACGGATCTCTAATTTTTTGAGAATTAAACTATAGCTACAAACCTTCCTCTTGAATCACTCTATCTGTTGGTGAAAACCGCATTAAAATCCGTTGCGTAGTTTAAAAGATCTACGCGTTCATACATACAGACAGCGGGAAGCGACTTTATTTTATACTATGTATAGATTTATCTAGCAGAGCTGAAAGCATATTTATGCATTTTATGGAGCATAAGCATAAGCTCACTACAATTCTCCAATGTCGCAATATATTTTATCCGGAATTTCTCTCCAGAGAAATATACTATGCAGTTTTGGTTGGAATTTTGCTTCGCAGCGAGCGCGTTATGAATTGTAAATATCAATCGAGGACATGAATTTTTATTGCGAAATTCGGAAGATGTCTTTGAATCCGTATGTCTGCAATTCAGACGTTTTCTATAATATCTTGTTTATTGCAATTGAGCTCTATCAGTCATCTCTAGTGTGAGTTTATTAATAACTACCCTCAGCATCGCTCGGCGAAAATGTAAATCCGCTTTATTCCCTATCCCGTGGGAATTTCGAAAAATCCGCCCTTATTCCTTGGCTGTATAAATCCATACTACATAGGTACTAATATTATAAATGCGAAGAAAAAAAACATATTTAGCTCGAACCCTATGGTGTGCCTATGGGATCCAATTTATTTTCGCAAACTTACATTCGTATTGATAAAGAGGGTGTTGAACCTTATCCCTCCTCCCCGGTTCGCCGGGCTATGTTTTCCTCAAGCACCTCCGTTATGTAAACAAACTCGTAGTCGGCAAAAAGTATACCGGCTTAACAATTCGGTTAAACTTGCACTGCCTTATTTAATTCAGATTCAGTTTTTCTTTGTATGAAAACCGGTTGTTGCAAGTCGCTCTGTCCAAAAACTAAAGATTCCATTAATTTCCATACATATAGTATATGTATAGCTTATGCTCGCGACTTCGTCCGCGTGGACTGCACAAATTTCAAACCCCTATTTCCTCCCCTTAGGGGTTGAATTTTCAAAAATCCTTTCTTATTGAGTGCCTACGTCATAATAGCTATCTGCAATCTGCATGCCAAATTTCAGCCCGATCCGTCCAGTAGTTTGAGCTGTGCGTTGGTAGATCCATCAGTCAGTCAGTCACCTTTTCCTTTTATATATTTTTTTTTTTTTTTTTATTTTTTTTTTTCTTTATTGGGTTTACCAACAGCTTAGTCATTCACAAATACAGTCACAAAAACAATTTTAACTAAGTAAAATACAATCACAAAATGACAAGCTTATTATAGGCAACCACAGCATGCATAAACTTAACATACATTTCCTAAAGCTAATTAACAAAATTAACAAAATTAAATTACATTACATAAATAATACAGATTAATATAAATAATACATAAATAATACAGATTAATGATTATTATTTACATACAAATATTTGTTGTATGTGTATACTTATTTATTTAATTATTTTTAATTTTTAATCATCACTTCGCACCTATTGCTTAATACTATATCTAGAAATTTTCGCCTAAACTGAGCATAACTATTAGAGAATATGTCTATTTCACTCTGTTGACGCACGCTGTTGTTATAGAGATCAGAGATTCGAGGAATGGCGGAATGTTTACCTAAGTTAGTTCTGCAATACCTGACATATAACAAATTACAAGGGTGCCGCGGATAATTCATGCGTGGTGCTTTAATCGCAAATCTATAAAGCAGTTCAGAACAATCAACTTTGTTATTAAACAGCTTGAACAAGAATGTCATGGCTATTAGATTTCTTCTATCCCCAAGGCTAAGTTTTTTGAAAAAAGCAAGTCTTTGTTCATAGTTGTGAAGGTTTAATCTAAAACGAAAAGAAAGCTGTCGCAAGAACCGTTCCTGGACACGCTCAATTCTTTTGATCTGGACTTTAGTGAACGGTGACCAGATCATACAACAATATTCTAGTCTGCTTCGTACATAGCAGTCAAAAAGTCTTATTATAGTAGTACTTTTCTTAAAGTTTTTGGTACATCTAAGAACAAATCCAAGTGATCTATTTGCCAGGTTCAGGGTTTTGTCAATGTGAGGGATAAAACTCAGTTTACTATCTATAACAACACCTAAGTCACGAATTGAGTCAACTTCGACCAACCGCCTGTCATCAATATAATATGCAGATAATATCTTATTCTTTTTCCGCGTGAATTTAATGTGAAGACATTTGTCAACATTTAGGAACATTTTATTTAACTTACACCATTTACATAGTCTATAAAGATCCTCCTGCAATAATTGTACATCAGCATCCCCTTTTATAATCCGAGTTAATTTTAAGTCATCAGCAAAAAGGCTTACATTGCTGTTATGAAAAATTTCAGTAATATCATTAATGTAAATATTAAAAAAGAGAGGACCCAAGTTGGAACCCTGTGGGACTCCTGATTGGGCGATGAAAACGTTAGATTGATGACCATTGATTACCACCATGGACTTTCTATTCTCAAGATATGATTTACACCACATTAGTAAAGTGCTTGATATACCATACGCACTTAACTTGCTTAATAAAATCCTATGATTGACCTTGTCAAAAGCCTTGGAAAAGTCAGTGTATATGGCATCCATTTGCAGCCCATCATCAATACATTCAGCAATATTTGCAACATGGAGTACAAGATTGCTATTTGTAGAACGTTTGCTCATGAAACCATGCTGCTTAACACTGATATGATTATTTAAATAACTGTACATATGATGATACACCAATGATTCAAAAACCTTTGCCACGGTAGATATAATAGATATTGGTCGATAATTCTTAACTTCTTTCTGTTTGCCAGACTTAAAGACAGGAACTATTCTAGTCTCTTTCCAGGCATCAGGAAACTGCCCTTCATTTAAAGATCTTTTGAAAATCAGAGTGAGAGGTAATGATATCGGCCATGCACAATTAATCAAAAAGATTGGAGGTATATTATCAGGACCAGCGCCCTTACGCTTAGCAAGTCTTTTTAGTTTTTTGAATACAGTTGTTCGGGAAAGTTCAATGGAATCTATTTCATCAAGTAAATTATTTACAAAGCTTTGGTCATTAGTCTCGTCATTGTCAATTTCATATACTGAAGCGAAGTGAGTTGCAAATAAATCACACGCAGTCTTAGTGTCAGTGGCTTTTTTATCATTTAGAATCATGACATGAGGATAAGCACTACTCTTGTTACGGATGTTTTTTAGATAGGTCCAAAAATATTTAGGATTTTTCCCTATTTCATTCTCAATTTTACTTAAGTAATCTTTGTAGCATATTAAAATTAATTTGTCACAATCTTTACGCAGGTACTTAAACTCAACTAGATCCAATGGATTTCTATATTTTTTAACTTTTGCATGACATTTATGTTTTAATTTTAGTAATTTAATCAATTGCGGAGAAAACCACACTGGATGGGTTTTATTTTTGGGCTTATTCAAAGGAACACATTGACGAATAATGTCATGTAGTATGACATAAAACTTGGACACCATGTCATTAACATCCTTACATTCAGAAAATTCCTTAATCCAGGATATACAGTTTAGATCATGAATAACTTTGTCATAATCAGCTTTGAAAAAGTTATAAGTATTTCTGGATTCGTTCTTATTATTGATTTTAACTTCTGGTTGAGGTATTAGAATTTCCAGTGGTGGATGGTAATTGTCAATGTTTCTAATAGGATTATAACATTCACTGACCGTGACATATTCATTTGCTAAAACTAAATCAAGAATTTTATTTTTATGATTATTTATCAGATTATATTGTTTTAATCCATTAAGTGACATAAAATCGATAAGAGAGCTTTTCAGTGTACAACTACTATAATTTGATGGAAGGGCGTCAGTAGTATCAGCAGAGGCAGACCAAATTATTCCACTTAAGTTAAAGTCGCCTACGATCAGTATGGGACAATTTGTGCTATTGAAGATTTTGTTAGTGTTATCTAGAAAATTATCGAGTGAAGTGGTATTGATAGGTGGAGCAAGATAAACACCACAGATATGCAAGGATTTCTTACCATGCTGAGTCAAGAAATCAATAGTGATCCAAATATCCTCACAGTTACTCTCATAATCTAATTCTCGCCGCGAAACTAAATTATTTGCAACAGCAACGAGCACACCTCCTCCAGTTTTCTTATGTCCAGAAAGAGAAGAACTATCTCTGTCTCGTCTGTATACTAGGTATCGATTATCAAATATTTCCCTGTCGAATATACTATTGTTAAGCCAAGTCTCAGTTAATATAATTATATCAAAATTATTGCTTAGTATTTTACAATAGATCTCGTTTGTGCTAGAACGAAGCCCCCTAACATTCTGATAATAACACTTGAGCATCTTATATTTAAAAATAACTTAAAACCTAATTGTCATGCAATGAAATACTTCAACTTATATCTACTTAAGATTATTTAAAGTGTCCATATTCCTAACAAACATATATTCCGCTGTCTCGCTTTTGCGCATGTATATATTTCCACGTTTAATCCATACATATCTATAATTTAGCTCCTTAGCCTTAAGACGTGCAGCAGCATGCAAGGCTTTCTGAGTTGGAGATAGATGTTCCGTTATATAAATTGGTTTCAGTTCCCCGCCCAATCCAATATGGCTGGTATTTAATTTTTCACTGGCACGCTCAGCCTTTCTATTAAAATTAATCGCGGCTGCCAAAAACTCATCACGTACTCTGGGACAACTAAACTTCACAACGACGGATTTAGGTCTATTACTATTTTTATGCATCCTTGCAGTTCTTGTACAAACGTGAACATCAGATTCATTAAGATTGTATTTGATTGTGTTCGCCATCTGGTTAATTACAGAAAGCAAATTCTCATTTCTATGCTCAGGGAGACACTGAATTTCAATATTACTAGCCCGTGAGTGTTGTTCCAATTGTGATAGTCTAGCATTAAGATCATTCAAGCTTGATTGTAATAGTTTATTTTCAGTTTCCAGTATGTTAATGCTCTTAATCTTAAGTTGGATTTCATTCTTTAAATCTTCATGCTGCTGCTCCATGAAGGAAATGGAGTGAGTGACTTGAGAGAGTTGATCCGAGATATCCTTCAATTTAATTCCAAACTGAGACATTATACTTGATTTGAACTCATCCAATATTGCCTTGAACTCCTCCCTGACAATTAGACGTACATCTTCTAGAGTTAAATCATTTGAGACGCTGGTATCACTGTCAGACAATCTGGACTTTTTCCTTTTATTTCGGCTGGTACCACTCTTATTGTTGTCTGCACTATCTTGATTTGATACGACACGCACAGGTGTATTGGCATTGTCTTTGCCAGGACGAGGCCGGTTACATGCAGGACACAGCCAGGAGGACAGAAAGTTAGACGATAAGTCTTTATATTGGTTATTCGACGTCTTGACACAAGCAAAGTGGTACTTATTCATACATGATGAGCATTTAAGTACTTCACTAGTGCCTGACTGAAGAGTGCAACACTCAAACTTATTATTGGAATCAGCCATCGTTTTTAGTTAAGGAGTCTTGTGTCGAAGTTGTAGAATTTTATTCAATAACAAGAGAACATCTAAAATCAGAATAGTCCAGGTAGGTAGGGACTAACGTCAGTCGACACTGATGACATATCCGAGGAGGTTATAACTAGAATTAGCACATTAATCAACGTTGAAAAGTTGTATTGAGAACACTTAAATGACCCGGTTTCACGCTAGGATATTATAGAATTAACACTTTGTAAGTACTGTTGACAATCGTTTATAGTTTTGCGGGATGAAAGTTAGTGTTTTAAGAGGTTTAACTGCCATTTGGCTGCACTACGAAAGTGACGTGAAAACATCCAAATATGCACTTTTTCCTTAGCTTTCATTGTAAACACAGTAAATAAACACTAAGCAGTTGAATTACCACTAAATTACCGTTCAAAACTGCATTAAAACAATAAAATTTAATTAATTATCGTGAGGAAAACAATATGTTGCAATGACAGCTGTCAACGAATATCTGCCCGTCTCTGAAGACAACTGAGAAGTAGTAACTGAGTGAATATACATAATATTTATAGATTATGTATATGCATCCAGCTTACAAATTGTGTTTGTTTAGTAGCTTTCTGAGTCCCAAATTAATGTGCCATTTTCGATTATAAGCCAAGGTACAGTATGAGGCCGAACGTGATGAACATCGGCCGTTAGTACCATTTCATCTTTGTAGAGCGTTGTGTCTGTCACTCATACCCACGGAACAGAAAGAACAGTGGAAGTGCAATTCACCAAAATTACTATAGGAACCGCTGTCGCCAAACTCATACAAATATACCGATAGTCATATATTGCACTACAAAGAAACAAATCATTTGATTTGTCGTTTAAGTTTAGTCAAAACTAGCCTACGTCACAGATTTGGAAACAAACCCTGACGTTTTAGAAATAAGATTTATTTTGCTTTAGCGGAAGAACGTATTTACGAGCTATAATCACACTCACGTCACACTAGATTCAATTGTCCAATTAATTCCGCTACTTGACCATAGATGGCGGTATTCTAAGTGGTAGCAATTATAAACTTAATTACGTTAAACATATGGTTGACATTTGCGTGATCGGTCGATTTTTATTCCTCCTCAGCTAAGGCCGCACCACGTAGCTCAATAAATCTATCGATATCGATAGATACTCGTTATTTTGTTCATTCGCAAAAATAAAATTAAAAAAGGTAATTATAAAATTGAATAAAAGTGCTGGTATGTATGCATACCTTTTACAAGTATGCACAATAAATACTGCAACGTATGAAAATAGTTAAATTTTATTTATTGCCCTTGAAATAAAACATATTTGTTAAGAAACTGGCGTTTCGAAAGTCTTATATTTAATTTTAATAAATGGTGTATGCGAACATTTATGTATATATTTTTCGACTATTGCCTTCATCAAATCGGTAACGTGATTAAACGCAGGAATCTCCGAATCACTTTGTCTTTTTGAAGAACCTGGAGTGACCACATTTATCATTTTGTGGCTGAAACCAAAATTAAATTTTGAGAATAAATCCGTACTAATATTATAAATGCGAAAGTGTGTCTGTCTGTCTGTCTGTCTGTCTGCTAGCTTTTCACGGCTCAACCGTTCAACCGTTTTTGATGAAATTTGGTACAGAGATAGCTTGCATCCCGGGAAAGGACATAGGCTACTTTTTATCCCGGAAAGTTGAAAAGTTCCCACAGGATTTTTAAAAACCTAAATCCACGCGGACGAAGTCGCGGGCATCATCTAGTACCTATATAAAAATGAATAGGAGAAAAATTAATTACTGTGTTTATGAATTAAATTTGATATTTAGTCAGTCAATCTTCATACAAAAATATAACTAAGAGGTGTGTTGTTTTGTATTATAATATCAAGTATTGTCAATACTTACTGAAAGTAATAAAATAAAACAAGGTTACTTACTTGATTAAAAAACTTAACGATTTTCATTGATGGAAGCGCAGTAGGTTTCGTATATCTATATCCTTTATTTGATATTATAAAATCGACTTCTAAAAAAATGTTCAGAGCATAATATCATGCTTGATTTGGTTGGCATCCAATTAACTCTACCCGTTGCATCTATCCGTTTCTCTTTGATGCTTGCATCTTTGGGAAACCTAAAAATATTTTAAATGAAGGTTAGAGGAACTACTGATGTCTATTTAGTGATCAATGCTACGTCTCACTCATTAATAAATTATAATTATTGCGTTACTATTTATTTATATCCTTGTATCGATATCAATCGATAAATTCAATATTCGACTTGGCCACATCACTACTTGAGTAGCGAACACGGAGCGAAGTACTTTCGGAATAGAATCAATCCAAAATAAACTTTATCTTAATTGTTTAAGGTTGATTTTGACTAACCGTTCTATTAAATATTAGTAAATTGAAATAAATTAAGATTTTATAGAAAACAATGAAAATCGTACTTACCGATGATACGAAACACCTCCATTTTTAAGATTTTTTCTCCTACTATCATTTTTACACTCCAAAACGGAACAGTAACATTGCTAGGGCAATATGAATTTGTCGCGAGACTACCAACTCCACGCGATGTTAGAACGCGACTGGGATCAGTTTTACGTAACTACGCTTAATTGTGGCACGCGTGCCACGCCTACTTAGCACTTCCACTGTTTTTTCTGTTCCGTGCTCATACCCATATGACGTTTTGTCGGTCTCAACGACCGAGACAGTGCTCTACAAATCTGCTATCTCCTTCTAAAGGTCGATGTTCATCACTTTTGGCCGCGTACTGTTATCATAACTCAAAATGTTTACATCAAGTTCTTGCGATAAGGATTCACAGATCCGTCGTGACTAAATGTACAGAGATACCTTTAAAGTTTCACTGATCTTCTGAAATATTGCATAAAACATTTGACAAGCCACCACCGACCATACCTTGAGTTCTCTATGAACTCAAGGTATGGTTACGGTTAACCATCTCCACTTTTTAGGGTTCCGTACCTCAAAAGGAAAAACGGAACCCTTATAGGATCACTTTGTTGTCAGTCTGTCTGTCTGTCTGTCGGTCTGTCAGAAAACCTACAGGGTACTTCCCGTTGACCTAGAATCATGAAACTTGGCAGGTAGGTAGGTCTTATAGCAGACATTCGGGGAAAAATCTGAAAACCGTGAATTGGTGGTTACATCACACAAAAAAAATTAAATTGTGGTCATGAACTAATAATTAGTATTTTCATATTTCGAAGTAAGATAACTATATCAAGTAGGGGTATCATATAAAAGGGCTTCACTTGTACATTCTAAAACAATTTTTTATTTATTTTTATCTATCATAGTTTTTGAATTATTGTGCAAAATGTCGAAAAAATAAGACTGCAGTACGGAACCCTCGTTGCGCGAGCCTGACTCGCATTTGGCCGGTTTTTCAAATAGGTACTTTGTACTCTCAAGTTTTAAGGCTTTGGATAACATATTAATAAAAGTCCTTGTGCCTAATGTTATAAGTTATAACATTCGTAATTCTGATACGTATATACATTTTGTGTGTACCATAAATCAGGAAAGGAATATTCTCATAGATGCAATCTCTATAACTCTTGAACCAGATAGTTGAAGAGTTGTAGAGATTGATAGAGAGCACAGCAACCATCAACCCGGCGATTTTAAGTGCATCGTATTGCACTAGTAGGGAGGTACATATTCTGAATGAGGATGAACGAACTTTTTAACGATTCGCAAAGCAGTTTTCTATTTGAACAAAATTATGGTGCAAACTGAAGGAGCCTCGTCGGCGTTAAGTATTTGTTTTAATTCAGAATAGCCGTTTCCACGTGCCAGACGTATGGCATTAGCATGCCCAAGCTGATCCAAAATGCAACTTTATAAGCTACTTTTTAAACTGGAAAATTCGATTTTTGATCAATGCCACAGCCCTTTTCGTCTCACTATCAATTATTATTAGCACCAGTTTGCGCTTGAAGTTTTTGTAAAGATAGTTCTTGGTTAAGAAAACGCGTTTTGCAGTTACTTGTACTTACTGAAAATTCTATTGCAACAACGAATTCCGTTGATAAGCTAAGCTCCATGTTGTATGATTTTACTGGTATTTGTCATTGCCATTAGTACCATGTGTTTTATATGAAGACAAATGACAGCTAAGATATGAGTGGCCACTCCAACTTTCTCATCCAACTGTTCATTGTACGTAAAATAGTCAGTCCAAAGTGTGGGTGGACAGACTTCCGAGACGAAGGAACGGCTGTATCAGTAGGTACTCTTATTATAAATGCGAAAGTGTGTTTGTTTGTTGGTTTGTCCTTCAATCACGTCGCAACGGTGCAATGGATTGACGAGATTATTTGCATGGGTATAGATAAAGACCTGGAGAGTGACATAGGCTTTTTTTATCCGGGAAAATCAAAGAGTTCCCATGGGATTTTTAAAAACCTAAGTCCACGCGGACAAAATCGCGGGCATCAGCTAGTAGTTTATGTTTGACCTTATTAATCAAATCATAACCGTGTTCGATTTCGGTATGAGTCCACCATCTAGGATCTAATTTTCTATTATTGTACACCGTCTCGCGGACCAATGAAATGGAAATGACCAATTGGCATTTATGAACGGCAAAGATGCCAAGGAGACTACTTGATTTAATTTTCTTGTCTCTAATTGGATCCTTTGAATTTGTTAAGGGATCTCTTAAGGACTGTTTAGAATATGCGACGTGGGAGGGATCCATAAAGTTTGACGTAGGCGTAGACGTTCAAAGCTTATAAAGTTTTGTGAAACGGTCAAATTGAGTTATCGTTTCAATATTTCCCGAGGTTTGACCCATTTCCCTAAGGGATATGATCACATCCCGGTTTATACAATTCCCTTGCGACGTAGTTACGGAATAATTTTCTGGTTTAAAAATCTTCAGCAATCGATCTTACTATATTTACATTGTTTTATCATCTAGGTGAGTATTTTTTGAGAATAATAAACTCTTGAAACCTAAACCTAACGAGTGTGTGATTTGTCTAAAGAAAGGACTATATTCCTTTTACACCAGACAGTGTAAGCCAGTTTTAAACCATGCCAGTTGAGAGGCTCGATTGTTGAAGGTTCAAGTGTTTAATTAACATTTAAAGCGGCGCAATGCAGGATAACTCGTCTGTTCCCTGTGCAAACCCGCCGCTCTCCACACAAGGGTTTTATCCTGCAAATTTATGCACGAAAGTTTAATCGCGCGTTTTCTATTCAGCGCACTTCAGCCGAAACTTTGAGATTTGTTCTGTGTGGGAAATTTTATTCGATTTTGTTTTTTACCCATATATCTGCGTGCCTAACAATGTTAACAACTTTTACCATGCGGCGGTTTCCATTTACGCATCTAAAAATATCTATCAGTTTTCATTTTAAAGCTAAAAAGCGGCAAGCCATTCTAAAAATATTTCCCTCTACAGACACATTAATAAATATCGACTTATTCTTTTTTTAATAGCTTTTTGAAAATATCCCACCTCTCGCATTTAATTATCTTAATGCGGTGCTCATCATTAGAACATGAAGTAGATTTCTTTTATTTCTTAATAATTCTAGAACGTAGTCCCAACGAAAATGCTGGATCTCTTTCATAATCGAAATTAATTTTAATCGCAGTAAGCAGTGACTAAATAATCGCGATCTACGGCAGTCTGCAACAAGTTACCAGCACGACTAGTTCCCACTGCCACGACAGTTGACACAATAGTTTCCGCAGTGACAGTGTTCTTATTGCTAGACAGCGTTGCAGCAGCGTTGCGGCGTCCTGCAGTCCTTTGTCGCAATCTGTCTCATTTAGAACTGAACGCTGAACAGTTTCTCTTTGAGTCTGTCAACCGAAATTCCCTCCGCTACGCAACTGCCTTTGTTCTCGTAGTACTGAATTTAGGTTTTTATTAATCGTCGTTCATTTTTAAACGGATTGGCGGGATATTTTGTAATCTTTACTAAATTTTTGAGTGCTAGCCTTTTGCCGGGGAAATTTATTTCAGCCTCTTTTGGTCTGCATTGGGAACCAATGGTTATCAAAATATTACTAGCATATTATAATAATATGGACATAGCGTTTCAAAACCTGAAAGTGGCCTGTAAAGTAGGTCTCAAATATCAGATGCCATTAATTTAGGAAGATCGAGTTGCTTGCAATTTGTCCGTTATTTAAAACGACCTAATTTTACTGGTACCAGGCAATCATGAAATTTTAGAGTTTCAGATTTTTCATTCTCAGGATTTCTCCGACCTGCGTAAAATTTTAAATCTAAATAACCAGATACCTCCCATCTGCCCTGCCGCATTAAAACGTTTCCACACTATATTGCAACATATGCTCCCGTCGTAAAATTCCCTCGTGCCCTGTACTGCCAGGTCGCGGTGTAATTATAATTAAATGTATCCTCTACTGAAATAGACCCGGAGAGCAAATCAAATAGCCGCGTGTATTAATGTCATAAAAGTGTCATAAAGTCCATACCTTCAGGTATCCTATGCCTGAAGGTATGTACTTCTGGCTACTCGTTTACCTACGTTAGATCGATTCATCATCATCAATCGATAGAGATCCACCGCCAGACATAGGTCTCTTGTAGAGACTTTCACACGCCACGGTTTTGCGCCTGACTCCAGCGGCAAAAGACAAGGTGCTAGAATGGAGAGTTTCAATTCTGTAATCAAATATCGGGCGTGATTTTACGAGAATCTACAAGTTCATACATAGTGTAGTGGATATATCCCTGATTGCTTCTTGGTATGCATTTCCTGTGTACTGTGATAGCCTAGTAAGCTGTGATTGCCTAATGGTTAGGACGTCCGCCTTCTAATCGGAGGTCGGGGGTTCGATCCCGGGCACGCATCTCTAAATTTACGGAGTTATGTGCGTTTTAAATAATTAAATATCACTTGCTTTAACGGTGAAGGAAACATTGTGAGGGAACCTGCATGCCTGAGAGTTCTCCATAATGTTCTCAAAGGTGTGTGAAGTCTACCAATCCGCACATGGCCAGCGTGGTAGACTATGGCCAAAACCCTTCTGGCATTTCCAATATACTCCACACTCCATAGGTGTAGTTATTGGGTGATTTGCGAATGCAAGCCACGTATTTCCACCCCCCGGTCACGTGCATTGGGGACAGCGAGTTAATGAAGCTTCCACGTCGAGGTGCAAATACCTGCCTACCAATGTGATACGAGTAATTAAGTCCCACTCATGGAATGGAATGAATAGGACTCTTGATGCCAAACCTAATCTAATTAAATTGTGTGAATGAATGGTTATGCACAAGAAAATCTAGGATAATCTTAACCATAATTATGATTGTCGCACTATCCGTTCTTCCATCTCTATATATAAAAACTAGCTGATCCCCGCGGCTTCGCCCGCGTAGATTTAGGTTTTTAAAGATCCCGTATAGCCTATGTCACTCAGGAATAATGTAGCTTTCTACTGGTGAAAGAATTTTTAAAATCGGTTCAGTAGTTCTAAAGATTACCCCCTACAAACAAACTTAACGACATTACCTCTTTATATATAATATTAAAGATCCCGTATAGCCTATGTCACTCAGGAATAATGTAGCTTTCTACTGGTGAAAGAATTTTTAAAATCGGTTCAGTAGTTCTAAAGATTACCCCCTACAAACAAACTTAACGACATTACCTCTTTATATATAATATTAAAGATCCCGTATAGCCTATGTCACTCAGGAATAATGTAGCTTTCTACTGGTGAAAGAATTTTTAAAATCGGTTCAGTAGTTCTAAAGATTACCCCCTACAAACAAACTTAACGACATTACCTCTTTATATAATACAACGGGCCGTGCAGCAGAAATCGTAATATTTTAATTTCGCCATAACTTCAAAACCAAACGTCCAATTTTAATCATTCAAAGACCAAATATTATCTCCATAAACTGTTCTTAGTGATGAAATCATTTATTTTGATAAGGATTAATAGCATGAGTAAAATAAACGCGTTTAAATGTAGTCCAAAAAAAATTCAAGATTTTTAAATAAAAAAATGGTTGCTGTGCCTCACTCGACATAGATGGGTATAGTGTGTCGCGGACTTTTTTGTAGATATTTATAAGATCTACAATTAATTAGAACATTTTATGGTTCTATCTTTTATAGTTTAGGCAGCGTACGCAAAATAAGTAACTTTTCTGGTTGATTTTTTACACCTTGTGTCCGAAAAACCCAAATATCTTACGGAACCCTATTTTTTTCCAAAATAAAATATAGCCTATGTTACTCGTGAATAATGTAGCTTTCGAATGGTGAAAGAATTTTTAAAATCGGTCCAGTAGCTTTTGAGCCTATTCAGTACAAACAAACAAACAAACAAACAAACAAACAAACAAACAAACAAACAAACAAACAAAGTTTTCCTCTTTATAATATTAGTGTAGATACAACGGGCCGTGCAGCAGAAATCGTAATATTTTAATTTCGCCATAACTTCAAAACCAAACGTCCAATTTTAATCATTCAAAGACCAAATATTATCTCCATAAACTGTTCTTAGTGATGAAATCATTTATTTTGATAAGGATTAATAGCATGAGTAAAATAAACGCGTTTAAATGTAGTCCAAAAAAAATTCAAGATTTTTAAATAAAAAAATGGTTGCTGTGCCTCACTCGACATAGATGGGTATAGTGTGTCGCGGACTTTTTTGTAGATATTTATAAGATCTACAATTAATTAGAACATTTTATGGTTCTATCTTTTATAGTTTAGGCAGCGTACGCAAAATAAGTAACTTTTCTGGTTGATTTTTTACACCTTGTGTCCGAAAAACCCAAATATCTTACGGAACCCTATTTTTTTCCAAAATAAAATATAGCCTATGTTACTCGTGGATAATGTAGCTTTCGAATGGTGAAAGAATTTTTAAAATCGGTCCAGTAGTTTTTGAGCCTATTCAGTACAATCAAACAAACAAACAACAAACAAACAAACAAACAAAGTTTTCCTCTTTATAATATTAGTGTAGACAACGGGCCGTGCAGCAGAAATCGTAATATTTTAATTTCGCCATAACTTCAAAACCAAACGTCCAATTTTAATCATTCAAAGACCAAATATTATCTCCATAAACTGTTCTTAGTGATGAAATCATTTATTTTGATAAGGATTAATAGCATGAGTAAAATAAACGCGTTTAAATGTAGTCCAAAAAAAATTCAAGATTTTTAAATAAAAAAATGGTTGCTGTGCCTCACTCGACATAGATGGGTATAGTGTGTCGCGGACTTTTTTGTAGATATTTATAAGATCTACAATTAATTAGAACATTTTATGGTTCTATCTTTTATAGTTTAGGCAGCGTACGCAAAATAAGTAACTTTTCTGGTTGATTTTTTACACCTTGTGTCCGAAAAACCCAAATATCTTACGGAACCCTATTTTTTTCCAAAATAAAATATAGCCTATGTTACTCGTGAATAATGTAGCTTTCGAATGGTGAAAGAATTTTTAAAATCGGTCCAGTAGTTTTTGAGCCTATTCAGTACAAACAAACAAACAAACAAACAAACAAACAAACAAACAAACAAACAAACAAAGTTTTCCTCTTTATAATATTAGTGTAGATACAACGGGCCGTGCAGCAGAAATCGTAATATTTTAATTTCGCCATAACTTCAAAACCAAACGTCCAATTTTAATCATTCAAAGACCAAATATTATCTCCATAAACTGTTCTTAGTGATGAAATCATTTATTTTGATAAGGATTAATAGCATGAGTAAAATAAACGCGTTTAAATGTAGTCCAAAAAAAATTCAAGATTTTTAAATAAAAAAATGGTTCCTGTGCCTCACTCGACATAGATGGGTATAGTGTGTCGCGGACTTTTTTGTAGATATTTATAAGATCTACAATTAATTAGAACATTTTATGGTTCTATCTTTTATAGTTTAGGCAGCGTACGCAAAATAAGTAACTTTTCTGGTTGATTTTTTACACCTTGTGTCCGAAAAACCCAAATATCTTACGGAACCCTATTTTTTTCCAAAATAAAATATAGCCTATGTTACTCGTGGATAATGTAGCTTTCGAATGGTGAAAGAATTTTTAAAATCGGTCCAGTAGTTTTTGAGCCTATTCAGTACAATCAAACAAACAAACAAACAAACAAACAAACAAACAAACAAACAAACAAAGTTTTCCTCTTTATAATATTAGTGTAGATGAATCGCTGAATGTGTTGCTGATCGCAAATCTCGAGACCAGCTGAACCGATTTCGCTAATTCTTTTGTCATAATATTCCTTGAAGTACGAGGATCTTACGGAGAGAAAGATTAAAAAAAAACCTGAAAAAAAATCGACTGTTAGGCGCGGCCGGTACGAAGTTCGCGGGGGCAGCTAGTAATACTATATTATAACTAGCTTATGTCCGCGACTTCGTTCGCGTGGACTACACAAATTTCGAACCCCTATTTCACCCCCTTAGGGGTTGAATTTTCAAAAATCCTTTCTTAGCGGATGCCTACGTCATAATAGCTAGCTGCATGGGATTTTCAGCCCGATCCGTCCAGTAGTTTGAGCTGTGCGTTGATAGATCAGTCAGTCAGTCAGTCAGTCACCTTTTCGTTTTATATATTTAGAAGAAGAAGAAGAAGATATAGCAATATCCGTTATTAATAATAATAATGAAGTGTGTCTGTCAATCTGTTACCCTATCACAGTTCAACCACTGAACAGATCTGGCGGAGGCTTCGGCCATGGCTGGTTACCATCCGTACCGGCCGCACCGTACCATACCGGCAAAGCCTTGCCGCCAAACGATTTATCGTTCCGGTAGGATGTCGTGTAGAAATCAATAATATACGTCTTTTTAAACCTGTAGCTATGCGGATGAAGTCACAGGTAAAAGCTAGACTATAGCGGACTTGAAGAAAGTTTGAAGTTAGGTTCAATAGCTTTTCATTACATTTGTCATTAGAAACATTGAAAGTCATGGCTTCGATCGGTGCGGCTCGGTGCAGCCTCGCCTCGATGACCTCATTCGATACAGGTTGTGTTCCGAGAATCGTTTGATGCAAAATCGTTATTTGGAGGCGTCAAGCGTTAAAACTCGTAACGTATGCGCCTGCAGCATATATGATTATGCATGTATTTTTGCTCGCACTACCTTTTACGGTCATGTTTGGGTCTTCGGGTCGGTCGTCTCCGATATGGTTATAACTTATAAGAATCACGTACAATCTATAATAGCTTTAAGGTTCGTACGCACCTGAGCGGCGCGGCGCGGCGCTTCAGCGAGCTGCACGTCGCGGCACAGAGCGTCAAAATATCATTTCTATAATTTTGTATGGCGCATATCGCACTAGAGCGGCGCTGCACAGCGCTTCACCGCGCGTTGCCGCGCGGCACGGCTGGAGAGAATATTTTGAAGCGCAGCGAAGCGACGCGCAGTGCAGTGACGCTAGTGCGACATACCCAGCGGCGCGGCACGGCGCTTCGCGCTCGTACGCGAACGGGTATTAAGTGACGCGAGGTGCCGCGTACTGAAGTTGTAGTGCGGTAGGCACCGTCGAGCGGCCTGAGGTGACGCGTTCTGCAGTCGGACTGAAGCGCCGCGCCGCGCCGCTCAGGTGCGTACGAACCTTTACGGGTAGTGAACATACGTGACCATAGGTCATGCTCGCATCACTTGCTCTACTAAGGTAAACTCAATAGTTTTTTTGAAGTATGAACTTTTTTTTTTAAATGAACATATTTACAACTAGCTGATCCCCGCGGCTTCGCCCGCGTGGATTTAGGTTTTTAAAAATCCCGTGGGAACGTTTGATTTTCCAGGACAAAAGTAGCCTATCCATAGTAGCCCTTTCTCGAGATGCAAGATTTTAAAAATTCAAAAATTGTAGGGCTCCCTTACTTTTCACCACGTAATATATAAAAGGATATCTACAAAAGGTATTAATCTTTGTGGGGTTCCTTTTTGAACGAGAAAACCTGCGGGCTGTGTACGAGCGCAGGGCCAATATAATTAAGGATGTTAGGACTCGTCCCTTTACCCCATGTTAGTAAGCCTCAGGCAAATTCGACGGTGTAAAATGTCCAAAGTAACTACAAAGTACTAACGAATTCAAATTAGGTATCTGTTGATTTTAGTTTAAGTGGGTGTCGTCATCACTACCAATATTATAAATGCGGAAGTGTGTTTGTTTGTAGGTTTGTTGGTTTGTCCTTCAAATGAAATGAAAAATTCTAGGGCTCAATCCTTTACTTTTCACTACGTGAGTTATAAAAGGCTATCTATAAAAGGTATCGTTGTGGGGTTCCTTTTTGAACGAGAAAACCTGCGGGCTAAGTACGTAGGTAAGGTAATCTACATATAGTAATATTATAAATACGAAAGTGTGTCTGTCTGTCTGTCTGCTAGCTTTCCACGGCCCAACGGATTAACCGATTTTGATGAAATTTGGTACAGAGGTAGCTTACACCCCGGGGAAGGGCATACTTCTTATCCCGGAAAATCAAAGAGTTCGGACGAAGGGCATCAGCTAGTTACGAAATAAATTAATCTTTCTTTCTGTCTGTACTCATAGATTTATCTGCGAAATGGGAATAAAAATTGTGATCTCTACCTAAAGATATTCCACGTGCAAAATGTATTTTATAAAGTTTTTAAATAGAGGCTCTAAATTTTTAATTAGAACATCCGTGCTATCCGTGCTGAAAGATATTAAAACTTTCAGCAAATTAGACATGGTAACATTAACCAGTCCGCAGTCGGACCAACAAATTCCTAAAAGGCCGGCAACGCATCGGCGGCTCCTCTGGTGCTGCAAATGTTCATGGGCGGCGGTAATCACTTAACATCAGGTGACCCGCCTGCTCGTTTGCTCGCTATATCTATTAAAAAAAAAAAAAAAAAAAAAAAAGTCGGGCCACTCGGGACGCGAGAGACCACAAACTTTGCGACGTACCCTGTACGACGTACGTAGGGTTGCCAACCGTACTCTAAAATAGAGTATTGTACTCTATATCATGTGGGCGTACTCTATAATCTATAACACTAAGAGCGGGGGCACACGATGCGTTGAGGCGGCGGTGCGGAGCCGGGGCGGTGTCGCTGCGTCGTCTTACATAGAAATATCTGTGATAAAGATGGGCGTTATTGGCTATTTCTGGCAACGGTTATCCAACAGTTATTTAGTTTCAATACCGATATCGATAACCGTTGCCTGTACGTAGACCGTCAGAATCTGCAATTTATATGGAAGTCGTCGTGTGTACGCGCCATATAATTGCAATTGAGTTATTTATGGTTATTATCTACAAACCAGTATCAATACGATTGTGTCAGGAGTCCGTGACAGCCGACGGGATGACGAGATGAGTGATGTCATACGCAACTATTACAGTCTCGTTACAAAGGTCAGGGCCGACCTGACCCAGAGGATATTAACTCCATTGATGTGTGACATTGTTTCATTCATTTCGCTAAATGACACAAATATTTTGATGAGTGTGACATATTTTATACAACTTGAGGAGGAATATTTGATGTTTACATTTCGTGATCAAATCAGAAATGAGGAGATCCGTAGGAGAACTAGAGTAACCGACATAGCTCAACGGGTTGTAAAGTTGAAGTGGCAATAGGCAGGGCACATAGTTCGTAAAACCGATAGACGTTGGGGTCCTTAGGTGCTAGAATGGCGACCTCGCACCGGAAGACGCAGTGTTGGAAGACCCCCCACCCCCAG
Source organism: Maniola hyperantus (assembly GCF_902806685.2). Classification (NCBI taxonomy): domain Eukaryota; kingdom Metazoa; phylum Arthropoda; class Insecta; order Lepidoptera; family Nymphalidae; genus Maniola; species Maniola hyperantus. The sequence continues at coordinate 1,826,261 of NC_048537.1, read as the reverse complement.
GCCCCAGACTAGGTGGACGGACGACATCCAACGAGTCGCAGGGAGCCGCTGGATTCAGGCGGCAAGACCGTGGCGTGTGGAAGTCCCTACAAGAGACCTATGTCCAGCATCCAGTCCAGTCTATCGGTTGATGATGATGATGATGATAATGACATTTCAAGGTCTTTGAATATTATGCATCTTTAGTTATTTGTTCTACTCTCTGCTGCCTGCTGTGTCTGAAAACAACGAAAAGAATCCGAGTTCCTGTTAGTTTCAGCATTTAACTAATCTAGTTCGTTGTAGCCTAGACTAGGTCTAGTGGAATGACCTTATTTTCACTCGGCGTTGAATTACGCTACAATTATACTTGCATGGAAATAGAAAGCGTCTGTTGTTGGCTACTTTGGAAATGTTATTTCAAATGTGGCGAGATCATTTTGGTATTTAAAAAAGAACTACTGAATATGTATTTTTATAATTTTTATAATAGTGTTACATACACTCCAAAGGAAATTACTAAATATTTTTAATTACATATCGAAAATTGCGTAACCGGCAGGAATCGAACCTGCATCTTCTGGGTTCGCGCCCAATGCCTTGACCACTCGGCCACGGTTTCGCTTACTGCCAGTGACGAAATTTGTTATACGTATGTTCACTCAGTACTGAAGCGACTGTTTAATGTCATCTAGTCACAAATTTTCTTTCAAGAAAGGATTTTTGAAAATTCAACTCCTAAGGGGCTGAAATAGGGGTTTGAAATTTGAGTAGTCCACGCGGACGAAGTCGCGAGCATAAGCTAGTTAATAATAAATGGCAAGAAAGGCTGAAAGACGCAGTGGTTAAAAGGCTTGGCCTCCTATTCTAGGAGCAATTAAAAAACGGCCAAGTACGAATCAACCTCGCGCACTGAAGGTCCCGTAGTACAGTCGTATTTTATCGACATTTTGCACGATAATTCAAAAACTATAATGCATAAAATAAATAAAAATCTGTTTTAGAATGCACAGGTGACCCATTGTAGCTACACTGTTTATGTTAGATTTTAAGGCGTAAGGATTGTAAATGGTTATTGTGTTTAATTGTGTTGGATCATTTTCTATTTGGCTTCTGGAGCGAGCTTGGATGGCTGGAGTGAAGACTTCGGCGGGGAGGGGCAATGCACGCACAACAGACGGAAACGTTTAAGTGCGGAAACCAGCCCAGAGCGAAGAAGAAGAAGAAGATGTGTTGGATCAGCGAATAAATCTATTTCTATTCTATTCTATTCTAAAACATTCGTGAGGGAACCTGCATTCCTGAGAGTTCTCTATCATGTTCTCAAAGGTGTGTGAAGTCTGCCAATCCGCACTAGCGTGATGAATTATGACCTGAACTCTTCTCATTTTGAGACTCCTCTCGAGGTACGATGTTATGCCCATCGCATATGCCCATGAGATGATGACGATGATGAATCACTTATTCTATATTAAGATAAACCTCTGAAATTTCGAGTCTAAATGAATGAAATCACTAAACCAAAAGAAAACACCTAAGGCTTTTAATAAAAGGATCACAATATTTCTTTCAAATCATTGCCCTACTTCAAAAGACGTGTAATTTGACACTATTATAGCCTGGGAGCACCCTGGAAGGGTTGTCAAAGAAACGCTTTCAAGCTTCAAGCGGTATACTTATTTTGATGGAAGGTTCTATAGAGTATGGTAAACGCTTTCATTTTTCGTTTCCTTACTTAAGACTAAGAGCCTCCGCAGGCGCGCTCCTGGGGGCTTACTACTTGGAAAGGCTTAAATTACTTGTGTGTATAAGCTTGCAGTCCATTGCCCTTTCTGAGCTAAACGATGAAAAACTCAAACTCATACTCATAGGGTACCTAAGAGTTATATATACGCATCATAACTCTTAGGTACTCTATTTCAAGTTTTATCATCCTTTCCAATTAGGTTGTGGGTCTTAAAAGTTTTCTTGTGCAATGATATAACAGTTTGTACAAGAATCTTCTAAATATATAAAAGGAAAAGGTGACTGACTGACTGACTGATCTATCAACGCACAGCTCAAACTACTGGACGGATCGGACGTATATACACGCCCCATGGATCATGTTTAGGCCCCATGATAAGCCTCAGAGCTATTTTTGTTGTTAATAATTCAACCCAAACTAGAACATGATAGTTATTCTTAAACGGTGTTAAATTGCCTGTTATTCTGTTTTCACAAGTTTCCAACGCTTTCATAACTCGTATAGTCTGTTGTTATTATAACTAGAACAAAACAACGAACCGACTCATCTCGCACTCTATTTTTGATTATTTTCGTTGCCTAGTAAAGTTTTTTTTTAATTTATAGACTAGCGCTTGGCTGCAATCGGACTTGCTAGCAAGTAATGATGCAGCCTAAGATGGAACGCGCTTGCCTCTAGTCATCTTTTCCTTTTATACATATATTTAGATGTGCGGTAAATCAGGTTTGTCTAATAGAGTCAGTTCATCACAAACTTAATGGACGTCACCAAAACCACTATCATCAGTAATGACTAAAACTGCATAACAAACACCTTCAGGAATTATGAGGAAAAAGCTATCAAAAAGACTCAAGATTAAAATGAAGACGTCAATACGATCTCCAATTCTTCATAAGCACCTCCAGAAATAAATACGAATTCGTCACCAAAACTATGTGTATCAGAAATGACGCAAGTTACTAAAACTGCATCACAAGTATTTTCAATACGGTAATGATGAGCAAAAGTCAAAAGGCAAAACATTTCGATGTAAATATAGCCTGAAAGAAAAGCTGTGCCTTGTGGTTAGTATATCCGCCTTCTAATCGGAGGTCGGGGGTTCGATCCCGGGCACGCACCTCTAACTTTTCGGAGTTATGTGCGTTTTAAGTAATCAAATATCACTTGCTTTAACGGTGAAGGAAAACATCGTGAGGAAACCTGCATGCCTGAGAGTGTTCCATAATATTCTCAAATGTGTGTGAAGTCTACCAATCCGCACATGGTCAGCGTGGTAGACTATGGCCAAATCCTTCTCACTCTGAGAGGAGACCCGTGCTCTGCAGTTAGCCGGCGATGGGTTGATCATGACCACGATAGCCTGAAATTTTATTCGTAATAAAGACACTACTTCAATGAACAAATGACGCAAATTGTTAAAACTACATAACAAGTATCATCAGCAGCGGGCTAGAGTTATACTAATATCAAGCCAAGATAAAAAGCAGAACATCTGACGTCAATACAATCCAATACACTTAGACTGGAAGCTTAAGAAATAATTTCCTATGAAGCGTAAACAAACTGGGACTACGACGTATATCCGCTTGAGACTTTATTAAAGTTGTGCAGCAAGTTTTCCAAATTATTTCTTCAGTGTACACTTGATATCAGAGCGCTGGAACTTGGAAGTTTGCCACTTTAATCGAAAGTTATTGGTCTTTCTATAAGAAGTAAAAGCAACTAAGCATTCGTAGCCTATCATAGCTCAGTGATGTTATAAGGGGAGTACAAAAATATATATGAGGTTAAATATAATGTGCGATAAATATCTCTATATATAAAAATAAAATAAAATAAAATAAAATAAAATAAAATAAAAATATTTTATTTCAGGTCTGGGGGGACCCATATAAAAAAAACCTGTTGATAATAATTAAAAAAAATTAAAAATTACAATATGTATAAACAATAAAATTAATCGCTAAATGTGTTGCTGATCGCAAATCTCGAGACCAGCTGAACCGATTTCGCTAATTCTTTTTTTATAATATTCCTTGAAGTACGAGGATGGTTCTTATGGAGAGAAAAATTGAAAAAATTGTAAGTATTAAGAAAAATAAAAAATTAAAGAATCGACTGTTAGGCGGTACGAAGTTCGCCGGGTCAGCTATAGTAATGTTATAAAAATCTCAATTGTCGGTATATTCTCATATTCATTCTTAAAATCACGCTCAGTAAAAAGATTCTAATTCTGTACTAAAGGTTTGTACGCACCTGAGCGGCGCGGCGCGGCGCTTCAGCGAGCTGCACGTCGCGGCACAGAGCTTCAAAATATCATTTCTATCATTTTGTATGGCGCATATCGCACTAGAGCGGCGCTGCACAGCGCTTCACCGCGCGTTGCCGCGCGGCACGGCTGGAGAGAATATTTTGAAGCGCAGCGAAGCGACGCGCAGTGCAGTGACGCTAGTGCGACATACCCAGCGGCGCGGCGCGGCGCTTCAGTATGCGTACGTCGCTCGAATAAGATACACGCGCATCTTGTTAGGTATTTAAAGTACAGGCAAGAATCGACAAGATAGACCTCAAAATAAATAACGTAGGTTTAATTTTTGGCACATGACGTGTTCCTCATGCTCTTAGAAGTATATCCTCAAAGGTCCCAACCCCTAGGATGTCGGCTTCCCCCCTTCCCAGTGTCTAAATGTATAAATGTCTCTCCGAGCGTTATGAGAAAACATCAATGGTAAAAATAATCCTGATTAAATAACTATAATATATTATGTACATATTATACCTACCTACTTCATCTACGTACAATTAATAGTTTCGGAAATATGCCTACCTATTGTTGTACTTGTGTTTATATTATACTAGCTTATGCCCGCGACGTCGTCCGCGTGGACTACACAAATCTCGAACCCCTATTTTAGGGTTCCGTACCTCAAAAGGAAAAACGGAACTCTTATAGGATCACTTTGTTGTCTGTCTGTCTGTCTGTCTGTCTGTCTGTCTGTCTGTCTGTCTGTCTGTCTGTCTGTCCGTCTGTCAAGAAACCTACAGGGTACTTCCCGTTGACCTAGAATCATGAAATTTGGCAGGTAGGTAGATCTTATAGCTGACATTTGGGGAAAAATCTGAAAACCGTGAATTTAGGGTTAGATCACACAAAAAAAAGTTAAATTGTGGTCATGAACTAATAATTAGTATTTTCAACTTTCCAAGTGAGTGACTATACCAAGTGGGGTATCATATGAAAGGTTTTCACCTGTACATTCTAAAACAGATTTTTATTTATTTTTATGCATCATATTTTTTGAATTATCGTGCAAAATTTCGAAAAAATACGACTGTAGTACGGAACCCTCATTGCGCGAGCCTGACTCGCACTTGGCCGGTTTTTCTCTTCGATAATTCGTTCTTCTTCTGCACAACAAAGAAATAATAATCAAATCCTCTTCACTGTCGCTCATCTTCCGACGTTGTTGCTCGTACGCGAACGGGTATAAAAGTGACGCGCAAGTGACGCGAGGTGCCGCGTACTGAAGTTGTAGTGCGGTAGGCACCGTCGAGCGGCCTGAGGTGACGCGTTCTGCAGTCGGACTGAAGCGCCGCGCCGCGCCGCTCAGGTGCGTACGAACCTTAACTCCGATAGCATTATGATGCATGTTAGGATCCATTTCGGATCTCTGTTCCATAGAACTGGATCTCAATTCTTAAAGAGATTATTGAATGAAAAAAATAGACAGAGATGATAGTCACTTGATCTTAATTACGAGATTTGAGATAACTCGGTTTTCTAGGATAGCGATTCTGACAGCATTTTTCGAAACCAATGTTTACGGTATCAGAAAAGGTTCTTTAACCACGTCATCTTGGTGAGATTACTCTGAAAATTGGCACGTTTTTACCGGCCAATCTCCTATGTGCCTCCCTCAAGCTACTTGACATTGGCGAAGTGGTCTGGCACTACAAAAAGTCACCAAACAAGAGAAGAAGAAGATCGACAACGTCTCAATTTCAGTGATGTTATTCGAATACGGCGTTATGTTTATATGTATAGTCCGCGACAGGTCGAGATAGCAATCGGGCACGCGCACAGCCCCCGTGCTAACTCGGTACGGGCGAGTGCGACTGACATGCGGGTGTGCGTGGCGTCCCCCCGCCTCATACCTCGATTGCCATCTCGACCTGTCGCGTACTATACAGACGACACTTTTATCCTCGGCAACACAAGCTTCATTTAAAAATATGGTATCGTAGGTGCAATAAACAGAAACGCAAGACGTAAACAGAATCTAATCCTCTTATGGCTGAGCACTCGCTAAATCACTTTACTTCCTGGAAACTGTACCCGGTATCCGTAACCCGGCGTCCGGTCGTTACACTCTTGCCGGCGTTCTAAACGCCTGGAAATATTCCAGAAAAATCCCACAGGAATATTTGAAGCAGGATGAAGCAACCGTACTATACTTATTGATTCATCATCATAATCATGATCAACCCATCACCGGCTCACTACAGAGCGCGGGTCTCCTCTCAGAGTGAGAAGGGTTTTGGCCATAGTCTACCACGCTGGCCATGTGCGGATTGGTAGACTTCACACACCTTTGAGAACATTATGGAGAACTCTCAGGCATGCAGGTTTCCTCACGATGTTTTCCTTCACAGTGAAAGCAAGTGATATTTTAATTACTTGAAAATGCACATAACTCCGAAAAGTTAGAGGTGCGTGCCCGGGATCGAACCCCCGGCCTCCGATTAGAAGGTGTACGTCCTAACCACTAGGCTATCACAGCTTACACTTATTGATTAACTTCAGGTTCATTATGTCATAACTTTTTGGTATAGAAGTCCCGCAAATTGCTATTGCTCGGGAACCATGACTCAGTAACAGCGAAATGACGTCATTTTGACGTCAGCCGAAATAAAAATATACCATCAGCTCGAAACTTCAGTTTAGTGCTGACGTCACTAAAATGGCGGCCACGCGCATTAGCAATTTGCGGGACTTACACCAAGATACAAACATTTTCAGGTTGTTTCGATAATAAAAGGACAGTCTTTGTAAAAACTATTTTGGGTCATGTCTGCAACTTTTCGCAAAGCGGGTAGGATTTTGCCTTTATTTTATGTACCTTTTATCTTAATGTTTTACTTCTGTTTTGTGTGTTTAAAGTTAATAATTTCGTCTTTTGTTTAATAAACAGACACTTATGTAACATTAACTTATCTAAATTAGAAACAATAAAAGTAACGCTTTTTAGGGTTCCGTACCTCAAAAGGAAAAACGGAACCCTTATAGGATCACTTTGTTGTCTGTCTGTCTAGCTGTATGTCTGTCGGTCTGTCAAGACTTCCCGTTGACCTAGAATCATGAAATTTGGCAGGTAGGTAGGTCTTATAGCAGACATTAGGGAAAAAATCTGAAAACCATGTATTTGTAGTTACATCACACAAAACAAAATTAAACTGTGGTCATGAACTAACAACTAGTATTATCAATTTTCGAAGTAAGATAACTATATCAAGGGGGGTATCATATGAAAAGGCTTTATCTGTGCATTCCAAAACAGATTTTTTTATTTTTATGCAGTATAGTTTTTGAATTATCGTGCAAAATGTCGAAAAAATACGGCTGTAGTACGGAACCCTCGTTGCGCGAGCCTGACTCGCACTTGGCCGCTTTTTAGTATTTTCTGCAGATAAAGACAGTTTCTCTGATTAGTATTGCTGGCTTGGATACAATTTTGTTAACCACAAAATAATTCTTATCACATTCAGTTTGCCTAAGAAATAAAAGAGGATGTTTTTAAATTAAGTTTAGTATTGCCAATTTAGATAAAATTTTGTTTACAGCATGTGCTGCTATCAATCAGAAATATTCTTTTAAAATTATGTATATCTAATGGCAACATCCGTGTTTTAATTAAGTCGGAAATAATATTTTTTCCTAACAATTAATATTTATTATTAATTTTATCTTCGTGATAAACCTTCCGCATATAATATAAATAATAACAATAGATAATATGTAATATTATGGCTAATTCAAAAGTAAAGTGGCTCTAAAAACTAGTTTATTTCTAACTAGATGATGCCCGCGACTTCCTTTATGTCATTCCTCGGAATAGAAGCTAACACTGTACCAAATTTTGTTTAATTTGGTTAAACAGTTGGGTAGTGAACAATTAGCAGACAGACAGACACACACTTTCACATTTATAGTATTAGTATGGATTAGCCTTATCGCTAATTAGCGATCTCTTCCAGGCAAGCAATGCTTAAAGGATAGCTACAGGTAAAATGCTATTTTAGGAACGTGTTAGATTCTACACTTAGGTACACTTGTACAATCGCAAGACGGAATATGTAGATCCTGATGCTATTAGCAGCGAGTCGCGAGTCGAGTCGTTCAGCTAAATGACTTACCGGTTTCCGCACACTGGCTGACAAAGTGCCCGCATCCTGTGCACCTTCGCTTATCAGTTATCACAATGCTCAAACTGACTGGCAAGTCAGGTGGATAGAGGTGGTCATTTTTCGATGGTCGTTCATTGACAATGTGGCTAATTCTTTTGTTGGCTCTAAATCTAGTGCTCTCCTTTGCCGAAAAGTATTATGTATAATAATAATAATTTTAATTCAGGCAATTAAAATACAACCCATAACAATATACGACCCATAATAATACCTACACACAATTAGAAGCAGATTAAATTAATATTCAAATTGAATTGAATCCATACTAATATTATAAATGCGAAAATAATATTCAAATTGAATTGAATCCATACTAATATTATAAATGCGAAAGTGTGTGTCTGTCTGTCTGTCTGTCTGCTAGCTTTTCACGGCTCAACCGTTCAACCGATTTTGACGAAATTTGGTACAGAGATAGCGTGCATCCCGAAGAAGGACATAGGCTACTTTTTATCCCGGAAAATTAAACAGTTCCCACGGGATTTTCAAAAACCTAAATCCGCGCGGACGAAGTCGCGGGCATCATCTAGTACGAATATAAAAGTAAAAAATGGAGCTAACAATTTAAAAAACTAATCTAAGTAAAGGTGTTGTTGTCGCACCGATGCAGGTTGGACCAATGTTTTGTAAAAGGATAGATCCTCTACAATAGCACACAAGATAGCGTTAGTACTGTGTGTCAGTCTTTCCCAGAAGGAAGCCGTCCTCGCTCGGAGTATGGCGAAGAAGTCAGGGACCCTTGCAGCAGCAAACATAGCTTTAGCACTGCAGAAACGCGCTTGGTAAACTTTGTCCACAACTGACATGTGTAAAAACATTGACAAAAATAAAATTAAATTAGGTACAGAGATAGCTTGCATCTAGGGGAGGACATAGGCTAATTTTTATCCCGGAAAATCAAAGAGTTCCCATGGGATTTTCAAAAACCTAAATCCTCGCGAACGAAGTCCCGGGCATCATAGCTAGTCGTCACGTTTGCTTTGTTTTCATGTCTGATAGTGATATAGTATACCTATTGTTATTTTTCGTAAGCTTGAGTGACGGCGCAAGTCGAAAGGATATTTCCGGTGACTCATTTTGGTAAGAGGGAAAGTTAGAGCGTTTTCTTTAACGGTTTTCTTATTTGTCACTGTTAAAATTTTGTATAGAAGCAGGCGTTATTTTGCGGAAGTCCATAATATACAATGAACCAAAAGCTTAATTTTGCTATAATCCGCTGAAACAAGTCGAATCTGTATGATGCAACATGCAGCATGCGAAATGCACCGCCCGCCCGCCCACTGCTAACCATGCAGGAAAAAGCAGCTAGCAGGCAAGCAATACGCACCCGCACCACCACCACGCAGCACCACACAAATCCCAAAACACACTCGACGCACGTTTCGCCCCGACACCGGAGCATCCTCAGGAGCCAAAATTAAGCTTTTGGTTCATTGTCTGTTAAAATTAACTCGGGTAGAAGTTAGAACTGAAGCGTGTTTTAACTTTGTCTATGTTCTCTTCGTCGCCATGATAATAATTTCCCTGTCTTTGACCTGATTCTTTTAATAAACCAATAAAATTTGCTATACGTTCTATAACTTTATGTAAATTTCCCAGTATATTCTTGTTAGTGTGTACTGGTTAACGCCCGTGATTAGGGCGCTTATGTGCACTCTTGTATTTGGAAATTTCAGATTTTTAAGGTTCCGTACCTCAAAAGGAAAAAGGAATCCTTATTCACTTTGTTGTCTGTCTGTCTGTCTGTCTGTCTGTCAAGAAACCTATAGGTAAAGTACTTCGTAGGTCTTATATAACAGACATGAGGGGAAAAATCTAAAAACTGAATTTGTGGTTACATCACAAGAAAAAAATTTAAATGTGTTCGTGAAGAAATATTGCTATTTTCAACTTTCAAAGTTAGATTACTATACCAAGTGGGGTATCATAAGGGCTTTACTTGTACATTCTAAAATAGATTTTACTAATTTTTAGCCATAATAGTTTATGATTTATCGTGCAAAATGTCGATAAAATACGATTGTAGTACGGAACCCTCGGTGCGCGAGACTGACTCGCACTTGGCCGGTTTTTTCTAATATAAAACTTCCGTTTAATTTATAATAGAGTCAAGCCTTTGCCTTGTGGGTCAGTGGGACGTCCAACTACACAGCGCAGCGTAACTTCATGCATTAGTTAATTAAACACCGCGCGTGTACTGAATGTGACGAGTATTGCTAATTTCACTAGTTTGTGATCGTCGGGTGTGAGCAGCATAATACTCACCTGCTGTAGTTCATTTATATTCATAATTTCACGGTCAAAACGAGTACTTACAATATATTAAATACCTTCAAGGCAAGTATGCATAAGCATCTCCATGCTCATTGCTTTTATTAGGCATGATTGATGTCGCAAAAAAAACTCATCTCGGCATTCCGAATCTTAGTGCTAGACTCACAACAAACAGATTAAATTTTCAAGGAGTCTTTAGAAAGACTTCTTATTCTCTCATTCTCTGCATTTCAACTGTAAAATTGTAGTTAGGATGCAGTTGATATAGCTGCATCGCAACTGCCCACCGACTGAGTCCGCGTGCAGTTCACACTGTTAGCCCGTACTAGAATTAATTCGGGCTTACTTGGTCACTTAACTTGAGAAATATACCAACGGTGGCGCACTCTTCGACGGCACTCGTATAACTATCTCTTATGAGAGAAAGAGGTTCTTCTTCTTCGTCGTAGCACTCTTGGCAGAGCGGTCGTGGTCATCATGAAGCAACGTATATGAGGGCAAATGTTATACGCCTCACAAGCATTCGCCACTTCTCCCTGCTGGCCGACAGCCTGGTACACTCGTGCAAAGGACCGCCCACAGCAGACTTAATTTGGTTGGTCCATCAAAGAAAATAATATCGGTCCATCAGAGAAAGAGGTTACGCGACAGAAAGAGGCGTTTGTGAAAATTTAGGCCTTAGCGCTGTGCGAGCTGAATTGTACTATATTGCATCGTAACAAGAGTCGCTATATATTTAAATGTCTTTGAGATGATTTTTATACACCTGGAAGGTACTATTAAAATATGTTCTGTGCTAGAACTGCATGGCGCGTTGCTTATTTTAGTCAAAGAAAAAATTGAGATCGCTATAGATTTATCAATAGGCAGTTCCAAATCCTTAAATATTGTTTAGATATGTCTCTAGAATGCAAATTTTAATAATCAAAACAGCCGCACGTTTATAAATTCAAAACCAATTTGCTATTGTTATGATAATGAGAGCCAAAAGAGATGAAGAGGTTCTTTAAGGAATGCCAAGGTGGTTAAGGCCAAAACACAAAACTGCGTTGCGACGGGACGCCGTGTATCGTCAAATCAGCGAGCTTGACGCTTTGCGCATTTTTCTTCTGTTACTTCATTACTTAATAATGACAGAAGTGCAATAATAACAGAAGTGCTACACACTTTTTGTGATCCATGATCAGATCAAGTGTGAATTGCGGTGGACGTTCCCTTACATAACTGCATGAGCAAGACGGCTGTTAGGAAAAAGTGGAGACGTATAGTCAAAGCGTTTCGTTACACACGAATGCTCTGTCAAGAGCGAAACGACAGAAGAGAAGACGTCCTGGACAAATCCTCAATACCAAAACAATCGCTTACGAAGAAATAACACTTTTCATTTTTTTTTTATGGCGGCTATTTTCAAATTTTATACTTACGGCACTTACTTTGGCATCCTTCGGGTACGGATCCCTGAACATACATCTATTTATGATCCCTTACATAAATGACTCGGTTGGTTACTCGAACCATGGCAGCAAGATGCCTTGAGCCACGAACTCGCATTGCATTTCATCATCGCATGGATTTTTGTGTCGCATCGCGAGTCGCAACGCAGTTTTGTGTTTCAGCCCTTAGAGATACGAGTTAAGTAAAACTTGATACAGCACGTTTGCATTACTGCGTGTCCTTTGTTTTTGATGAACAAGATGAAGATGACTATCTTAGAGGTCTCTTGATAGGTTCTTTGATTGTGGATTATGTAGGTACATGTTTTTCCTATGATAGCCTAGTAGTGAGGACGTCCGCCTCCCAATTGGAGGTCGGGGGTTCGATCCCGGGCTCGCACCTCTAACTTTTCGGAGTAATGTGCGTTTTAAGTAATTAAATATCATTTGCTTTAACGGTGAAGGAAAACATCGTGAGGAAACCTGCATGAGAGTTCTTAATAATGTTCTCAAAGGTGTGTGAAGTCTACCAATCCGCACATGGCCAGCGTGGTAGACTATGGCCAAAACCCTTCTCACTTTGAGAGGAGACCCGTGCTCTGTAGTGAGCCGACGATGAGTTGATGATGATGATGATGACATGTTTTTCTTACTGTAGGTACTCGTAGGTATACATGGAGGTTAAAAGCATCAGCAAAACGCTTCCAAATGATGAATGCCTTTGATATTACTCACGAGGCATTCTAGTAACTAATCATCTAATTATGGACTAAAAGCCAGCGCGTGCCAGACCTTCATTATTTTATAAAAGCTGAAAGTTTCTTTGCGTATTGTCCTCAACACAGGGAGGAGAGCTTTTGCTTTGGGAGATAGCAGGTAATAAAGGTGTAAAAAACTTACGCACGCGTTGGCTCACTTGGCTCTCTTTATATAGTTGCATAGTAAATTTAATTTTAATTGGATACTTATTGATGTTTCAGAAAAAAAATATTAAGCGTGAAAAGAACTTCATTTGGCAACAAAAGCTTTCTTTCGATTTATATCACAAAATCACACGGTTGTCCGAACTTGTAACTTAAAAATTCATGATTTGGGGAAGATCCCTCGAAGGTCTAAAGAATCATTACAGCGAGGGTTGAGGATGGCTCCTTCTCTCGAGAGTCACTTCTGGATAGTTTGCTTCCCTCCCGGAAGCACCTATTTGCACTCTCTCACTTGTAACGAGTTTGTGAAGTGTATGACAATCTTACTTGTACTTCAAATGGGTATAAAGGGAAGGAAGGAAGGGAGGAATTGGAGCCAAGTATCTGTGCAGAGGTATCCGTTTTACGTTTCTCTTCCCCTCTCTTCGTCGTATTCCTCGTATTTATGTTACTTAGTACTCGTAGTTTAATTAGTGTAATTGGTCTTTATTATATTCTAATTAAATAATAAATAAATAAATATAATATAATAAAATAAAAAATATTATATATCCCTACTAATATTATAAACGCGAAAGGGTTTTGATACCCCGATTGCCATCTTGACCTGTCGCGTACTATAGGTACGCAGGATTATAAAGAACGTATATTTCTTACCTATAAACACAATAAGAAATATCTAGAACCCCATTATGTCCTCGCCGAAAGTCGGTTGATCCTGCGACGCGCTGAGTCGAGTCCTAATGAATTATTCATGATTCAGGCCCACTGACTCAACGCCGCATCTCGAGAGGCAGACGTCGGGTATATTATGTCACCGTTAATAACGTTATGTTCGCTCATACTTGATGTGAAGAATGAGTATTTGCTGAGGTCACAGATCGTGATATCAGTTTCAGAGTTATTTGGAATTACGAATCGGTAAACGTCACATTCTATTATAGACAATCGATTAGTACTTTTTTTTTTATTCAAATACAAGTTAGCCCTAGACTGTAATCTCACCTGGTGGTAAGTGATGATGCAGTCTAAGATGATAGCGGGCTAACCTGCAAGGTGTATGGCAGTTTTTATTAAACCCATACCCCTTTGGTTTCTACACGGCATCGTACCGGAACACTAAATCGCTTGGCAGCACGGCTTTGCCGGTTTGTACTTATAAAAAGACTTGTCTTGACTGACTGACTGATCTATCAACGCACAGCCTGAACTGCTGTTCCTTTTATGACGTAAGGGACAGTAGAGCAAGGTCCAGTAGCTCGGCGGTATTCTTGTGATATGTTTCTAGTTTCTACTAGTATTATAAATACGAAAGTCTGTCAGTGCGGCGTGTATGATTTGTACAGTAATTAGATTAGGCTAGCTATAAGTTTAATTGTAGCATTTTCGATTTAAAAAAATACTAATAATAATAATGTTCTTTATTTCAGGCAAAATGTACCCATATTATTACAAAAGTCAATAAAATTATAAATAAAATAAAAATAATTAAAATCTACAATAAAAGTAATAACAAAAATAAGTACAATAATGTATTATTGTATAGTATTTCTATCATTATTTTCGATTCGCACTGCGATGCTGCGTCAACCAATACCGGTAGATGGCGACATCCAAGTGCTCACACATCGTCCGGAGAATCTCATTATTAGAGTGCCGTAGTCGCTCCCAAAAGGAAGCTATTCTGGAGCGAATAATCGCGAAGAAGTCGGGCATTCTTGCCGATGCGAACATGATGGACGCACTACAAAATCGTGGTAGTTTCATCAGGATGCGGTAGGCATCATTGTACTGCACCCTGATGGCACCATACGAGCGTCTTGTGTAGTTAAACCATAGTTGGCAAGTGTACTTATGTTTCTGCATCATAAAGTTAATAAGAGGTCATACGAAGTTACGAGTGTATGCAATGAAACAATGCGATTTATTAAAAGGCTCGATTGAAATAACATAAAAACTGCCAACATAAAGCGGCCTTCCATTGCCGGTTAACCGGTTATTTTTGTGGAGGTTTGTGGGGAGGGTTAATGACATTTTTACCCCCAATGCACCTAGACACGATGGCGCTACCAAGTCGACCACTCATTTGCATTCCGATATAAATGAACTTTTGCTGTATGCTATAATTAAGGTTAGATCGATTTTATTTGCAAGGTCAAATGGATATAGAAATAGTTTCTATTCAGTAAGTCTAGACAAAATCTATTTCTCCCACACGCAAAGGCATTTGTACGATTACGAATGGCATTTATAATTTTATCATAGTGCGTGCCGAAAAATCATTTTGTCTATGGGGTCGGCTCATGTTATCCATACTAATATTTTAAATGCGAAAGTGTCTGTCTGTCTGCCTGTCTGCTAGCCTTTCTCGGCCCATCCGTTCAACCGATTTTTACGAAATTTGGTACAGAGATAGCTTGCATCCTGAAGAAGGACATAGGCTAAATTAAAAATTAAAGAGTTCCCACGGGATTTTTAAAAACCTAAATCCACCCGAACGAAGTCGCGGGTATCATCTAGTTAAGAAATATTTTTCCTTTTAGATTTTTCCTAAATAAATTTGTCATTAATTAATAACTCCTTGAAATTGTATGACAAGCAGAAGTTCTCCGATTTAAATTATAACCAAGTAGGTTTACGTGTCCAGTACAATAGGTACGAGTACACGCAACCTCAGCACGCAATCACGGCCAATTACAGTAAATTGTCAGTTCACTTTACCATTACATCACACCTAACCGGCTATTCTTGTCCCACAGGTACCGCTGGATCAAGAACGGGAAACCCTTCGAGTACACCAGCTACGACAACCGCATCTCCCAGCAGCCTGGCCGTGGTACTCTAGTCGTCTCCGCGCCCAGGAACGAGGACCTCGGACAGTACCAATGCTTCGCCTACAACGAATGGGGAACCGCTACATCCAACTCGGTGTTCGTGAGGAAAGCGGAACTAAACTCCTTCAAGGAAACCGATGGCCCCCAACAAACTATCAACGCCCAAGAAGGCCTACCATTCAAACTCACGTGCGAACCACCCGACGGTCATCCGAGCCCAAACGTCTACTGGATGTTGCAAGGCGATCAAGGGCAGCTGAAAACCATAAACAATTCCCGAATGACGTTGGATCCTGAAGGAAACTTATGGTTCTCGAACGTAACTCGATTCGACGCGAGCGAAGACTACGCGTACACTTGCGCAGCTAAATCCGTGTTCAGGAACGAGTATAAGCTCGGGAACAAGGTGTACCTCCAAGTGCAGCATACGGGAATTTCACCGACTCTGAACAAGCACGAACCGGTCCGGCAATATACCACCAGGAGGGTGGAGAAGGCATGGCGCGGGAAGAAAGTTGAACTCTATTGCATCTATGGCGGAACGTAAGTTTTTACCATTATACTATTTTATTAGGATAGTGTGATTTACGAACTCCCAACGTCCAGAAACATTTTCACAAGCCTCGATAGCTCAACGGGTAGAGGAGTGGATTGAAAATCGAAAGGTCGACGGTTCAAACCCCGCCCGTTGCACTATTGTCGTACATACTCCTAGCACAAGCTTGACGCTTAGTTGGAGAGGAAAGAGGAATATTAGTCATTAACATGGCTAATATTATTTTATAAAAGAAAAAAAAATTATGACAAGCAAGCGCTGAACTTGATCTTGATTGGTGGAGAGGTATTGTAGTCTGAACTTCAGGTGCGAGAAAGGTGGCTAAATTTACGGTTAAATTTTGATCGTCAATAAAAGCAAAATAGTTTACACAAGTCAGGATTTGTTAACTTCAGGCCAAAATTTCACCTTTAGATTTAATCATGGAAGTACTGTACTGGATCTTAACTGCCTTGTTTTAAAGCTCAAGTTTGTCTACACTTCTACAGCCAGCGCCCCAAGCGGAAACATTGCGAAATTAAAATCAGTGGCATTGAATATTTGACTTCAATTCAAGGCTGTTTAGGTCCATTTTACTGTAACGCGGAAGTATTTCGACTCTCGAATTTGGTTTGGTTTGGTGAGACGTAAAATCTTGTACTACGGGTACTGTACTGACTTCTGGAACCCATCTAGCTTTTTATTCGTGGTCAAAGTTTTGTAACTTCAACCGTCTTAGATGAAAACGTATTAACATAGAAGTATGACAGATTACTTGACCCCTTACCAGTTTCTATGTGCTGTTGTTCCGGTAATAAGTTACTAAACTAAAGGTAGCGTCATGCGCATTATGCGTCTATTCAAAGTAATTAGAATTATTTCACCATAAATTTTTCGCATGCGAGTAAATTAACTGAATAATTCAGTTTTGTTCCGAGAAAAACGTAAAACATAAAGCATTTTCCAACATTTTAATTTTATGAAAAGGAATTGGGCTAATGCTTTTATGGTGTACTTTTCAACTGCCCTCTTGGCTTTGTGGAGGAGGGCGCGTGCCAAATAGGTCGTCTTTGGGCGCACTTGTCCCGCTCTAGTATTTGCAACGCAGATTTAAACAAGCGTAATTCCATTGAGTCATGCAACTGGTGTACTTAACTGGCGCTTCAGTTATGCGCTCCAGTCCGGTAACTAGAGCAATGTGCTTTATTGATTTATACATAATACATATAAAAAGGAAAAGCTGACTAACTGACTGATCTATCAACGCACATCTCAAACTACTGGACGAGTCGGGCTGAAATTTGGTAGATAGCTATTATGATGTAGGCATCCGCTAAGAAAGGATTTTTAAAAATTCAACCCCTATAGAGGTAAATAGGGGGTTTGAGATTTGCGTAGACTGATTTACACCAATGGTACGGGAGGAATATGCGATCTCTTTTCCGTGCAGCAGTGTCCAAGGTGCAGATATCCAACCTCCGATAGGAGACGGCGTTTCAAAAAGAAGAAGAAAAAGAAGAATTTAAAATCTCATTTTAGTCTTGATTTCTAGTAATTACAGTTGAGTTTCACCAAAATCTTTTATGTATGAAACCCTCCAATATAATCTAGTCCTCATCCACCAGCGAGCTGGTTTTCAGCTGCGACCCTGATTGAGGTCCGGTCAAAGAAAATGAAGTTGATCCTATTGGTCCTCATTAAGCAGTAGGGTGCTACTCTGTGCAGTAGGTACTAGGTATGCATCCTCACATCCCAGACGTCTTAATTTTCTGCAATTCATTTGCGCGTTTCTTTTATTGCAATTGTAAACAACTAGATGATGCCCGCGACTTCGTCTGCGTGGATTTAGGTTTTGAAAATCCTGTGGAAACTCTTCAATTTTACAGGATAAAAGGTAGCCTATGTCCTTCCCCGGGATGCAAGCTATCTCTGTACTAAATTTCGTCAAAATCGGTTGAACGGATGGGCCGTGAAAGGCTAGCAGACAGACAGACAGACACACTTTCGCATTTATAATATTAGTATGGTTTGGAGCTATAGGGTACTAGGGTTCATGAACAGTATTAGTCCTTCGAGTATCTAGGATTCATGAATAGTTTCATTTGTATTAGTCCTTCGAGTATTTTCGGAGCACTTGTTTTGTACTTTAACATCATCAATGAATCAACGCTGGCGCTATCAGGCAGCGCAGTGCGCATGCGTCATTATGACTGTTGCTTTTATTTCTGCAATAAATCAATTATTCATACCTACTGTCCTGTGACTATGAGCCTTGGATAACCAACCGCAATCTGGGGCACGTCCTATTAACAAATAATAATTTGATTTATTTGCCAATGTGGCTAATTCCATTGTACACAATCTCTAAACTAAACTAAAATGTCACGCCTAAATCTATTGCTATCCCTTTCATAATGTTGCTTGCGGAAAAGGATGGCACTAGATTTAGACCTGCTAATTTAGTTTAGTTTAGAGATTGTGTACAAGAGAATCGGCCCCATTGTTTAGTTATTTTTAGTTTTATCAATTTGTTGATTAAAAATTATTATTTCCATTGTGGTTTTTTACCGTGGGGAATACTGTAGTTATTTACAGGACTAGTAGTTACCGCAACATATAGATAGCAGTCTACCCAGTCTACGATACCTACCTATTATACCTCTCTCGACTCACAGAGTAATAATCCCAACTAATTTGAACGAAATTTGGAACACAGTTTTTATATAATTATCCCGGGGACGGGCATAGGCTACTTTTTGTCCCGAAAAATCAAAGATTTTCCCATGGATTAAAAAAAATACATAAATTCCCGTGGTTGGTTCGCAGCCATCATCTATATTCCAATCATCATCATGATCAACCAATCGCCAGCACAGTACTGAGCACGGTTTCCTCTCAGAATGACAAGGGTTTGGCCATAGTCTACAACGCAAGAAAGACCTCGGCCTCCGTTAAGATTCGGCAGGTTGGGCTTTCGATTCCGGAGACGCACTTCTAACTTTTCGAAGATATGTGCGTTTTAAGCAATTAAATATCACTTGCTTTAATAGTGAAGGAAAAAAATCGTGCGTAAACCTTAGACATGTGTCCGCTATAGCTTAACTTAACTGAAAACCGCTGCCGTGCCTATAGCGTACCGTAGCGTTATTGTCGTAGCTAACAACGGTTATCAGCTAACATCTATGACGAACCACCTGACAACGCAACGCTGCCAACTGGCAACTGACAGTGCATTGTTTGGTTTTTTGGTAACTAGAAACGCAATAATTATGCCTTCTCTTTCATTCTTTCACTGAAAGCTGAGAAGGAGCGGTTATTGGCTACCGGCTTAGCAACTAAGAACTTGATAAACCAAAGCCGACCTTATCTCTATTACGCTAAGGCTTATCTGTACAAGTACTTGTCCATTACACTTTGATCTATCAATCTTAATACAGTTAGCCTTAGAGTAATAGAGATAAGGTCCTCTTTCGTTTATCAATCTTCGTGAAATGTTTTTGGTTAACTGGATTGTGGCAAACTATTCGTGCAGGCGTCCACTATAGTTTGACCTATGTCAATGATCATTATAATTAAACTTTGCTGCTATGAACTTAAGGTTGTGATTACTTCACGATATTCATGAAAGTAAAATTGGTTTTATTTTAGTGAATATGCGCGCGCTAGCTATACAGACGGTATTGATACGGCAGCTAGCTTAGTTACTACAACGGAAACCGCTGCGCGTTGCGCATATTAAATTAGTTGAAACACAACTCTGATACCGATATTCGGCAACGGTTATCAATATTGGTATTGAAACTAAATAACTGTTGATTAACCGTTGCCAGAAATAGCCAATAACGCCTGTGGCGGCGCGGATCCAGTCGTAGTCCTGGGATCCTGTGTCGTCACGTCTGTGTTCGGAATCCTGGCCTTGTTAGCGATAATTCCGTCGTTTTAAAAGACTAAAGGTTCTACTCGCTCTTAGTTGGCTCAAACACAACATACGGGTACTTACGTATTGTTATCAGAATGTTGAGTCTTCTAAGCCGCATGCATGACCAAGGTCTTGATGTATTTCCACGTGGAAAGAAGATGAGGTGTCCATGATGAATAATAGCTGGTAAATCGGTAGTTACACTTGCACAACACGACACAATAAACTTTATTTATAAGTTCACCGCGGTGATGAAATATTGACTTCAAAGATCTGGATTAAATTGTCTCTTTTAACTTTAACGGTATTTTGCTAGGGTTTTAATGGCGTCGGTCCCTCGTTGTCGATGCCAACTCCCCGTTGCTTCTCCTTTTTAGATCACCGATACAATCGTATGCTCACAAACGAACGAGCGCCCGCTATTGGTTCAAACCAAAAGAGCGAGTAGGAACGTCATTACAGATTATAAAAACAAGAAAAACCACAGATTAAGCGAATAGCGTACATACCGCCCACCAAAATACAGCTGGTATTTTCCAGATGCGTAAGAACAATAAGAAACTATTATAGAATTACTAACTAAACTAGGATCTAAAAAATAAAATAAAATAAATTAAAATCAGTTAGCCGATTCAATGGGCCGCGTTAAACCGTTTAAAATCACAGCTACTCGTTCAGATAGTTTCTCCCATTCTATATGTTGCTCTAAGCCAAGGTAATAGTTGGGGTTACAGTAAAGTTTTAGAATGAACGATTGGAATAGTTGCCACTGGTTCACACGATCAAATTTAAAAGTCGGTATTCTTCGGTCAAAACTTCTGATGAAAAGACACAGCGCCAAGCCAAGAAAGACGGTAGCTCTGATAAGCAAATAGGCAAACGAATACAAGTTAAACCTCTCCATCTTGGCTTCGTAATGCTTAAAGATTATAATACGAGTAAATCCACAAAATTCGCATTTGGAGGACTGTTCGATTTGGTTCACCCGATAAAATGGAAAATCGTTTCCATACACATTTATAGGTTGTATATGCATTTTAGAACATCCGAAGTATCTGGAACAACAGCGTGGAGTATTAATATGTTTCACAAATAGCAAACCAAAATAGATCGAATAGATATAAATGAATTTCATCATTTTGGACACCAGAGGGTTACGACTAGGTAAAAGAGTAGATTGTCGGACGTCAAGGCCGCAATTGGCACCAGGAGGCCGACCGCCCACCTTGAAAACTCCTGCATCCAAGGACAAATTACGAAAGGCCATCAATAATACTTGCTTAGATTGCGAATGTTCAATTACGTTTTCGATAGTAAAGTTTTGAACTAATTGAACGTCACCAAATAACGAATTATACATTTCCCTTTCCATTGAAAGTGAACCGGTAAGACGTATAGATATGGGTTTTGCGTGATACAGTATTCGAAAATAAGATACGTTACAAGGTAAAATAATTTTTTCAGACGATAAAAATTGTAAACAACGCTTATTGTTAGGCGAATTCGATGCATCAGTTTTCGATACAATCTTGACCGATTGACGTTTTTCGTTAAGTACGATAATCTCAATAGCGTGAGTGGGTGAAGAAATAATATCGGTAGGACTTTTGTCATGGCACAAGGCTCGTGGGTGTACCGCTCCAACCACTGGATTGAATCTGTCAGTCACTTTATATGTTTTAATACCATAAATAGTAAGACAGCGGAATAGCTGTAACACCGAAAGGATAGATGGCTGATCGAAGAAACGAGAGTCGAGCTCACTGAGACAGGATTGTTTGATATATAACCGTATAAGCGATTTAACGTTGATCCAAAGCGTATCATAAGCCAAGCCGATTAGCCATTTTAAGGGTTGGCTATCTGTAAGCGATTTGGTTTGAGGAGGCACGCATTTGTTGGAAGATTCTGACAGCTGATCGGATTGAATTATAGACATCAACTCGTCCGAGTCAGTCAAGCTCTGTGGTGAAGTCGATTTTACGAGCGGTGTCCTCCCTACTAGAAGCCAACCAAATATTGAGTTTAACGCAAGGGGCTGATGTGCTTCACTCCTTAATATTTGATCGTTAAGTAACGAATTTGCGAAAACCTCCGCGCCTAAAAGTACGTCAATTGGTCCAGGGGTATCGAACCCTGGGTCCGCTAACTGTAACGAGTCGATATGAGAACAGCCTCGAATTTGAAGTTTTGCTCTTGGCTGATCACCACAGATTGTTGTCATGACATGCATGTCAACACCGATTAACGTGTGATTTGTAGCGGCAATAGAACAATTAATCGTGCCCGTAATATCAGCTGCAACGCCTCCCAAGCTATTGATACTTGACTGGCAAGGCATCTGTTTAAAATTCAGTTGTTGAGCTGCTTTAGACGTTATGATATTGTTTTGACTCCCGGTGTCAATAATTGCCCGAAATTGATGAAGTTGGCCGTCAACGTCCGGAATTCGGATTAAAGCAGTTGGCAAAAGAACTGTAGTGTTCGTTATAGAACCAGAATCTTTAACAACGAGAGAAATAGATTTCGAGTCTGTGACCATGGAGTCAAGATTCTCTTCCATGTCAGTATTACGGTCACAAATTAAGGAATGATGTTTAAGTTTGCAGTTAACGCACCGAAAAACGCTGACGCAAGTTCTCAGTTGGTGCGATCCTTTTAGACAGTTGTAGCACCAACCTTTTTCCTTCGCAATCATCCTGCGTTCATCAACTGACTTAGAAAGGAACGACTCACATCGGGTGATCGGATGAGAGTTAGCACAAAATGAACATTTTAGAGTCGATTGGTTATTTTGGTCGTATCTGTCGTTGTCACTTGGTGATTCTGTCGACGTTCGAGATGTACTTGAGCTCTCATTGGTAAGTAAGGTGTGAGTCACGACAGGTCGTTTAAAAGAAGGATTCAAAGGTTTGGGATTTTCCTTCGCCGATGTAGAATTTTTAGGAGGCTCACTAAAATGACTATCTCGCATAAGCGCTTCACACTTCGAATGTAAGAACTCCTTCAATTGTACATATTTAGGGAATTCGGACTTACTGCACTTCTCCTCAAAGTCGCGGCGTAATTTAGTATCTAATTTCGATAGTACGTGATACACAATAACAAAATCCCATTGGTCTACTGGAAGTTTCAGTTTCTTTAAGATGCTTAGATTTTCATCAATACTATCTAATGAACGACGGAACTCAGTCGCGTTTTGGAATTTGAGGGTAACGTTTAGTAAATCTCTCCAGCATGTGAAAGCTAGCTCCCGCTTATCTTGATAACGCGCGACCAAGGCAGCGTATGCATCCGAATAATAATCACCGGTAACGGGAAAAACACGAACGAGAGTTAATGGATCGCCGCTTATGGAGGAAATTAAATAGTGGAATTTCTCCACATCGGTGAGTGACTGACAGTTGTGGATAAGAGCGTTGAAGGTATCAAAGAACTCAGGCCATTTTTTAATGTCACCAGAAAACGTTGGTAGTTGAAGCTTAGGCAGTTTTATGTTTGACAGCGATGACGACTTTTGAATGGTATCAGAATTTGATAATTGGTTCCACTCGACCTTTGTGAAGGTACGACGAATACTCATAACCCCAAAATAGATATCATCAAACCGAGTACGCACGCGATCATCATCACTGGCATCATCGCATGTATCCAAAATATCGAGAATTGCAAAATGCGCCTGTTCAAAATCATTAGCAATTTTCTTAGCTTGATCGCAATAGGAAAGGAATAAATCGCATTGACTGTCATCATCCCTCGCTAATAAACCGATTTCTAATGCTTTAGACATCCGGTTCATAGCTATAGTGCGCTTACGACGTAAAGACGGCAAGTTCAAAACAGTAAGGCTATCCGTTTCCGTATGTTTAGCCTTAGTTTTTGTAGAACTAAGCTTACGAATTACACGTCTTGTATTGAACGACATGTTTTGTGCTTGAGTTGGCAAAAGGAGAGGTTATCACAATTCACAGCCGAATTGAAGACACGTAAACACCGGTTAATAGATAAAATAGATTGTTTATGTCAGATCTGTACAACCTGAACCTTCCTCGAATTTGAAAATGCACTAAACCCTAGTTTCAAACGTCTTTAGAATGTAAATTATATGGATTATAACGTTTGTTGTCGTCTAGAATAATACCGATGAACATCGAACGTAAACAACAATGACGTTCGCGCAAGTCGGCGGTAAAATGTGAACGAGTGACTTGAGAACACACAGACTTGTAGTTTAGGATGACCGTACGGACGAGTGGCAGACCTTAATACGTAGGCAGAAGGTTTGGAATTCTATGCCTTATGAGATTGCAATAAGTGTGCAAACGAATGAAGTTAGTTACAACTGAATGTATTGTGATCGAAATGATGAATGTTCAATTAACCAATAAGACTGCATTTAACAAGACGATTGCAACATGGCCGAATAATTGAGTTCCATATTTAACACAAAGGCATAAAATATGAATTTATTAAAGCCTAACTCTAACTGAAATCACTTGTTCTAGATATATTATGATCCGATTTAACGAATTTATGCACTAGTTCACGTCCTTATTAGATTATAATCGTTAAAATTATTATTTCTTTCTTGAAAAATACCAGCTAAGTATGTTATTATTCGAATTTGGAAATGCGACGAATAGGTAAAGTGGTCAGACGCTAATTCCCGGGTTTTTCGGCACCATAAAGATGTGGCGGCGCGGATCCAGTCGTAGTCCTGGGATCCTGTGTCGTCACGTCTGTGTTCGGAATCCTGGCCTTGTTAGCGATAATTCCGTCGTTTTAAAAGACTAAAGGTTCTACTCGCTCTTAGTTGGCTCAAACACAACATACGGGTACTTACGTATTGTTATCAGAATGTTGAGTCTTCTAAGCCGCATGCATGACCAAGGTCTTGATGTATTTCCACGTGGAAAGAAGATGAGGTGTCCATGATGAATAATAGCTGGTAAATCGGTAGTTACACTTGCACAACACGACACAATAAACTTTATTTATAAGTTCACCGCGGTGATGAAATATTGACTTCAAAGATCTGGATTAAATTGTCTCTTTTAACTTTAACGGTATTTTGCTAGGGTTTTAATGGCGTCGGTCCCTCGTTGTCGATGCCAACTCCCCGTTGCTTCTCCTTTTTTGATCACCGATACAATCGTATGCTCACAAACGAACGAGCGCCCGCTATTGGTTCAAACCAAAAGAGCGAGTAGGAACGTCATTACAGATTATAAAAACAAGAAAAACCACAGATTAAGCGAATAGCGTACAACGCCCATCTTTAGTAAACCTTCATGCCTTCAATGTTAGAATGCGCGAAGAGAAAGAAACTTAGGAAACTTTTTCCTAAAGCACTGTCCTTAATGATTGCTACATCCCCAGGCCCCTCCCTCAAGTGGTGTGGAAGAAGGACGGGCGAACGATCCTGTCGTCTCAGCGGGTGACGCAGGACAACTACGGCAAGACGCTGGTGATCAAACGCACGGGCTACGAGGACCAGGGCACCTACACGTGCGAGGTCAGCAACGGCGTTGGAACTGCTCAGACTTACTCCATACAGCTCAACGTTGAGGGTGAGTTCCATGATCCATTGTCTTTTAATCATAATTCAGCTAGAGGATTGCGGTAGAATGACAGCTACAATGTCACGATCGCAATCAGCTCTGATTGGTTGACGCTCGCTCACCATTGGCTACAATGCATTGTTGCAACAAAAATAGCACAAATTCAGCCAATCACAACAATTGAGATTGTAATAATGATTGATGCAGGTTTTAGACAATCGCCCTACAGTTTAAATTAGAATGTGTGGCATCCATTAGGTTTTAGACAATACATTGGCGCCGATTCTGTTATCTTTCTCTGAACTAAATTTAGAGTATCTGCATCTTTTTCCTTTTAATATTGCTAAAACGGGACGGAACATGAATTTTACATTTAAAGATTCTAAATTTAAGTGTACGCTACTAATTTAAACAATAGGCTCGCGATTGGCAGCTAAAGTCACGCGGTTTGACGGCTCCAAGTTAAATTTAAAACTGTCAAACTGTGTCTGTCCTTTTCATATTACATTAGTAAGAAGAGGATGCGAACACATGAAACAATAAATTTGTAAAATAAATCATTTCATATCTGAATAATTCTCTGCTCCATGACTAATCATCATGATCATCAATTACATCATTCGCTAACTCAGTGTTCAACGATGAATGATAGCCAGCGAACTCATTAGAGTTGAGAAGGACTTCGAAGTTTGCATAATAAGTAGATTATGAATACATTTTCTGAAAAAAAAAAAAAAACTCTGTTCTTGGCTTTCTTTTAACAAAATTAAAATGAAAAGAAAGTATGCCCCTTAATTTGTGTACATAATTAGATTATATAATATCATTTTCCCTATGAATAGCAAGCCGGGCATAATCATGTGCTCCCAGGCTTGACACGAAAGAATCTACTTTCCTATTTCTTTAAAATAATTTGAAGTACATAATAAACTATTAGAACTAGAGTAGGAGAACTAAAGTAACCGACATAGCTCAACGGGTTGCGAAGCTGAAGTTGCAACGGGCAGGGCACATAGTTCGTACTACCGATAGACGTTGGGGTCCCAGGGTGCTGGAATGGCGACCTCGCACCGGAAGACGCAGCGTTGGAAGACCCCCACTAGGTGGACGGACGACATCAGACGAGTCGCAGGGAGCCGCTGGATCCAGGCGGCGCAAGACCGTGGCGTGTGGAAGTCCCTACAAGAGACCTACGTCCAGCAGTGGACGTCTATTGGTTGATGATGATGAATAAACTGTTAAATGCAAGCTTAGAATCATTGCAAATTTTTGGCAATCATATGAGCACATTTGAGAAAACAATGTCTGTTCTGGATCTTTAATTAAATTCAAATCAATTAATTCGAAAAGAAAGTGTGCACCTTAATCACTGCCCCTATTATAAATGCGAAAGTGTGTTTGTTTGTTGGTTTATTGGTTTGTCCTTCAATCACGTCGCAACAGTGCAACGGTTTTGACGTGATTTTTTGCATGGGTATAGTCAAAGACCTGGAGAATAGAAAATCAAAGAGTTCCCACGGGATTTTTAAAAATCTGAATCCACGCGGGCGAAGCCGCGGGCATCAGCTAGTTTGTACATAATCAGACTATATTATGATGACTCCTATAAATAGCAAACCTGTATAATGATGCTCAGCTGTACACGCCTGGGCTCTCGGGCTCGACATGAAAGCGCGGAATAACTCGCAATGTTGTACTCTCCAGGCGGGGGTGGTGTACGCATTCCAACTATAAAGTCATTTTCGGGACTGTCCAGCTGCGCGATTGCGGGAGAATGACAGCTACAATGTCACGATCGCAATCACCTCTGATTGCTTAACGCTCGTTCACTATTGGCTACAATGCATTGTTGCAACAAGAATCGCACAAATTCAGCCAATCAGAACAATTGAGATTGTAATAATGATTGATGCAGGTTTTAGACAATCGCCCTGTTTGATATCCTGGAACTGGAGCATAAACACGTCGTAGGGATAGATAGATAGAAAACATCGTACAAATAACCTATAAACTAAAAACAATTGTATTCAAATGCTTAAAGCAATCTCCATCAGGCAACCTTTGGTGAGAGGAGAGACTAGGGGGATTTGGTATTACTATAGTATGGAAATCTATGAAGTAAAAAGTGGAAGTCAAACAAAATTCGCAGCTGTTCTTAGAAGGCTCATTTTGCAAAGAAATTCATTAAAAAAATTGCAACTCTAGTTACAAGACAGTAAAGTGCATTTCAACTCTGTTCTGTGGTCTAAAGTTTAACAAAAGCCTCTCTTTCTATCACGTAAACTCTTATCTCTTATCTTTCTCTCTCTTATGAGTCTTATGAGATCGGAATTCGCCCGCGCTGGTGACTGTTGCCACGTGACGTATTATATCACGTGACCAAGTGAGCCACGTCTGATAAAAACCGGCGGAGTGATAACGTATCTCGCGACAGGCGTAAATCTCGCGATCATTGCTGTCAAACGTCCGGCTAGAGAGAGACAGCAATAGCCACAACGCAAAATAATAAGAAGAAGAAGAAGAGAGACAGCAAATGAACTGTCGCATTGCTAATACTGTCGCGTTGCTGTCGCTACTGCAACGTTTTACGTAATCACACCGCGGGACGTCCTGGATAGTCCAAGACGGTTAGCCTCCCTACTGTGGCCACTCGTTGCTCTGAGGCTTGGTCGCTCGCGGAAAATTTTTCTTCTGAAGTCGAGTATTTTTAGTCGTGAAATTTGAACATCTTTCTCCATGAGAAAACTTCAATGGGTCCCCGCTAAGCGCTATAATTAAAACGTATGATGACGGTAAAAGGTTAAGTACAAGGGTTAAACTCTTTAGATTTTCTGCAGGTGCTTGTAGATGTCTAGACTTATTTATATTATTACAACTAGCGACCCGCCCCTGCTTCGCACGGGTAGCTTAACGCAATTTTTGTAGGGATTTCTATTTTTTTGAAAATAAAATACAGTCACTCAGGAATAATGTAGCTTTCTACTGGTGAAGAATTTTCATAATCGGTTCAGTAGTTCCGGAGATTACAAGAAAGTCCATACGGACTGGTCTATTTACTAAACGCCTCCAACTCGCGGCCATTTAGTTGTGGACGCGTCCGGAAGTGCGACGCTAATACGCTCCAATTGAGTTGAAACGACCGGCACAGGCGTCCTTATAAGGGCCAAATATTTCGGACAATAGAACCCGCCGCGGATATTGGTACGACGGGCATATCATGACGTCATAGTGGCTGGAATTTTTTCGCCGAGAACGATAAACAATATAAATAAGTGATTTCTAAATGATTTGTAGGTGATCTGCACTTACTCGTAAAAGTGACAGTTGCTATTAATCCCACTTCTGATTAATTGCGTTCCCACTTCTGATACATTGGAAAGAGTAAACCATTCCCAGATTTCTATAGAAATTTACTAACACGTATCTTCAGGAGTAGTCTCTGAAAAGAACAGCTTCCATTTATATTCCAAAAAAGAATCTTCAACCGCCTGCTGATGATTGATAGTTCGACCCATCAACGTATTAAAGCCAAATTATAGGCTAGGTAGTTTTTTTTCGAGTTTTGGAGTGTTCCTTAAAAAGCTTAATCTTTCGATATGGGTTCGTATAAAAACCGCAATCAACTTATTCAGTACCGCACCCTTACAATGCATGATGTATCAAATTTAGGGAGGGTCAATACGTTCACAGTAAGGTCTTTGCCCCGCCATTATATCCGACTCCGTAATATAATCGATATTGAATGAATTTATGCAACGCGCTTCGCAATACAAACTCATTGAATACTTGTGCCGATTGAAAGACAATGTCCGACCGGCTTTGAGATACGTCTACGCAAACTACAGTCGCGATCTATCAGCTCAATCAATCCACAGATGTACGAATCCAATATTATAAATGCGAAAGTGCGTTTTTCTGTATAATAAGTTTTCACGATTCATCAGGCAATTTCGTCAACGATCTTGACGTTTAGCACAGAGACAGCTTACGCAGACAGGATAATTTTATGACGGGATAGCAAATACTTCTAATAATGATCATAGTAAGACACGAACCGCTAAGATTTGGAATACCGTTCCAGCATCAGTTTTACCCTCCAATTATAATATACCTTCAAGTCAACAATGAATAGGCATCTTCTAGGCAATTGCACTCCATCTTAGGCTGCACCATCACTTGCCACCAGGTCTGATTGCAGCCAAGCGCTAGTCTATAAATTAAAAAAAAATACAAAGGTGGCTCCATTATGTATGACTGACCATTGTAACATTAGAGTATTTCACCGGAAGCTTAGATATTGCCAGAGAGGCTAGATGCTCTGTTGAAAGTAGTATGAAAAGCCAACCAAAGTTGGGGTTGGAAATTGGCGTGTATGTAGTCACTGCACTCGTGTGTATGATGTCCGCAACCGCATAATCTCGTTAGAGCAATTGTTTAGTGCTTTGCAACGTTACGCGTCACCACGCTGCAGTAATTGTGTCACGCGGATAAACGAAATCAGGGCTGACATCAAAGAGGGGATAAAATTATATTTCACTAATTACCAAAACGTGGGATGATCTCCAGCCCGCTAGAGGTGGTGGGGAGCGGATGGATGAGGAAGGCGGAAGACCGTGTTTGGTGGCGCGCTCTTGGAAAGGCCTATGTCCAGCAGTGGACGCAAACAGACTGATGGATTGGATTGGAATTGCTAATATGTTTAACTTGACTTCAGCAAGGAATGCGTTTTTATTGCAACCAGAAAAACTGATTTCTGGCTGTTTTCCTGGGAAGATGATTTGACGAATTGTTTGTCAAAATTGGCTAAAGATCTTTTTTAGAATACACAAGACTGACAAAGTTCAAAACTGGCCACTATTCATTGGACTTTCAAGAGCGTCCAGATTATGATCAAACAAATTGCGATGAAGGAAAAATTTCTCTTTATAATCATACTAGCTGATGCCCGCTACTTCATCCGCGTGGATTTCGGTTGCTAAAATCCCGTGGGAACTCTTTGATTTTCCGGGATAAAAAAGAGCCTATGTCACTCGCCAGGTCGTTAACTATATCCATTAAAAAAATCACGTCAACTCGTTGCTCCGTTGCGACGTGATTGAAGGACAAACCAACAAACAAACACACTTTTGCCTTTATAATATGGGTAGTGATATTCGACAAGGACTCAACAATATAAGGTTGGACCAAAATCTAAAAGGATATATTCGAATTTCAATATTTTTGTTCGAACTTTTTGCAACCCCTTTATCAGGAAAATGATTGATGTTATCAAAACAAAGGCTTCGTCAACCCTATCCACATGTATCGCATGCGACAATTGAGGGATTACTGGATTGCAAGTGTTATGTGTGACATAAATAACCACATTCCTGTATAAATTGTATCAACTTTATAAAATGCAAACAATGAACCTTGTCACATACGAGTATATTAGCTTCAGTTTGCCACCACTTGAAGCTTGGTTTCATTTTTACGATGTTACATTTCCTGATTAACTTAATGGACGTTATGTAGACAAGTAACTGTTGAATCGAGACGAATGATCGGCATTGTAACCAGCAAAGTAAATAGAATAGTAAAGATTGTTTTGAGCCAACGCATAGAGGTATAAAAAAAATATGAAAAAATTAAAAAAATCTTTATTATTCTCTTTACATTGCCTTAAAAGTAAAGAACGGTAACAACTGCTTTAGTTAGAAACTGTGTTACAGTTGTTAACGCCCACCATAATAATAAAAAAGAAAAAGCACAATGTTAAAAAATCTATGAAAATTATGTTAGATTAATATGTGTGTGTGTGTGTGTTTTTCTGTGTATAAGATGTATGAATGGATTATGGAAATGGTTTGCGCCCACTGAGATTTTTGCCTCTATCATTTGTATGGGATAACGTAACAGAGAGAGCGCTATATGTATATCGCTTCTTTTCGCGGGTATTAATGCACTCTCAACCAAATACCCCTTTATAAAATTTTAAAACTTCTAATTGAAAGAAAGTTTGCTACAATTTCTGCACCACAAAATACAGAAAAAAAAACAAAATGACAGAACATGATTCTTAGATCCCCTTTCAAGTTAAAGCGTTGCTTAGAAAAGGCTCAGTGAAAAGTATGAGGGGGTGAAAATAATTAAGGTGAAAATCTTTCAAAACATTAAGGCGTCACGATATTGTTTAGGTTTGTAATCGCATGCGTTGTTTCGAGCACGCAATCACGCTTGTTTAGTGCCTGCTGGGGAGCCGTGGTCGTTACAAAGGTTTTATTTGAAAAGTTGAGATGTACCTACTCGTATGGTTAAAGGGAAAACTTCGCCAAAAAACTGTACTAAGCTAAGCTAACGTTTATTCGCTAGCGTCGCGTAAAAACTTTGTATGAAAGAAAGAAGGAAAGATAGAAAACTTTTTTATTTGATCACTACATCACTATGAACACTACAATAAAACTTCAAACTAATTTAATTAACTACTACATCGTAATTATACTCAAAGGTAAAAATATTCTAAATAAAGTGTCATGTGTGAATAAATATAGGTCGCCCACTCAGCTTGCAGCATGAAAAATTGTATTTACCCACAAACACTGTATAATTTTTAACCGACTTAAAAAAAGGAGATTGATTTGATCATGTAGAGAAACTCAAAGCATAGGTCTCTCTTTCGCCCGCTCAGCTTTAGTATGAGGCCCATAGTTAGCGACCATGTCTCGGATCCATATGTCATCATTGGAATTTTGAACGAGAAGACATCTCGAAGCTTCCCGAACGCTTTCCAGCCAAGTTGGATTCGGCGGTTATTTTTTTCTCGAAATTGGTACCTAGCTGGATCGTGTGTCCCAGGTGCCCAGGTGTAGGTACATAAATAAATAAATAAATAAAGCCTTTATTACTGAATTTACATTTAAAAGTTAAATTTAAATTCAGTAATAAAGTCAGTTTAAATTCAGTAAGTCGAAATTGTAGACAACAATTTCGACCTCTCATCGATGAAGCCGCCCTAATTTCGACCTTATCTAAATATATAAAAGGAAAAGGTGACTAACTGACTGACTGATCTATCAACGCACAGCTCAAACTACTGGACGGATCGGGCTGAAATTTGGCATGCAGATAGCTATTTTGACGTAGGAATCCGCTAAGAAAGGTTTTTGAAAATTCTACCCCTAAGGGGGTGAAATTTGTGTTATCCACGCGGACGAAGTCGCGAGCATAGGCTAGTGCATTAATAAATCGAAAGGAATTTCGCCTCATATATTTTTGTTGTTTTCGCAAACACGTGTATTTGTACAAAATGCTACATTTTATAATCCGCTGCACCGGAGGGTTGCGATCGTATCAATAAAACGAATGGGCCTGAAGCCATAAACATTGCGGGGTAAAAAAAGCATTACGTTGCAACGTAAATGTCACGACACGTTACAGCTTATAAGACCACTGCTGGTTTGAAGCTATGAGTAAATCAAACATTGGTACTATTCTGAGCACAACTAAATTTTAGAGTGTTTTTTTTTTAGTTTAGTTTAATATTCTTTATTGTACACCAAAAAGAAAAGACACAAAAAGAAACATGTAAAAGAAGAATATACAATTAGCGGCCTTATCGCTGTGAAGCGATCTCTACCAGGCAACTAGGTTGAAGAGGAAGTGTTCGCACTCTTTTCTTACTAATATAATATGAAAAGGACAGACACAGTTTGAGAGTTTTAAATTTAATTTAGAGCTGTCAAACCTCGTGGCTTTAGCTGTCAGTCGCGAGCCTATAGTTTAAATTTGTAGCGTGCACTAAAATTTAGAGTCTTTAAATGTAAAATTCATGTTCCGTCCCGGTTTAGCAATATTAAAATGAAAAAGATGCAGAGACTCTAAATCTAGTTTAGAGAAAGACCACAGAATCGGCGCCATTATGCAACAACTATCAAAAATTTGCAAGAAAGAAACGTTAAACTTAAAAAAAACTAAACAAAAATTCTTTGTATTTTATACATTCACACTAAGTAACGCCTATATAGGGTTTCATATTATTTTATTGTAACAAAAATGTTTTTGTCCACAGCCGCACCCTTCTTCATCGAAGAACCCCAGTTCCAGAACCTAGCGGAGGGAGAGACCGCAGTCATCAACTGTAAAGCCGGCGGTACTCCAGACCCCATGATATCGTGGGTGCACAACGGCAAGCCCATCGAGCAGGCGGAACACAACCCGCGCCGCGTGGTTTCCTCCAACTCCATCGTTATCTCGGACCTGGTGAAGAAGGACACTGGCAACTACGGCTGTAACGCCACCAACTCCAACGGATACGTCTACAAGGACGTTTACATCAACGTGCAATGTGAGTACATCTGGTATTTTTAGGGTTCCGTACCTCAAAAGGAAAAACGGAACCCTTATAGGATCACTTTGTTGTCTTTCTGTCTGTCTGTCAAGAAACTTACAGGGTGCTTCCCGTTGACCTAGAATCATGAAATTTGGCAGGTAGGTAGATCTTATAGCTGACATTTGGGGAAAAATCTGAAAACCGTGAATTTAGGGTTAGATCACACAAAAAAATTTAAATTGTGGTCATGAACTAATAATTAGTATTTTCAACTTTCGAAGTGAGTGACTATATTATCAAGTGGGGTATCATATGAATGGTCTTCACCTGTACATTCTAAAACAGATTTTTATTTATTTTTATGCATCATAGTTTTTGAATTATCGTGCAAAATGTCGAACAAATACGACTGTAGTACGGAACCCTCATTGCGCGAGCCTGACTCGCACTTGGCCGGTTTTTTTTTACTCTTACTACTTCAGGTAAAAGGTCTAAAAAGTTGTGATAGCATAGTGGTTAGGTCGTCCGCCCTCTGATCGGAGAATCCGTCTCAAAATGAGAAGGGTTTGGCCATAGTCTACCACGCTGGCGGATTGGTAGACTTCACACACCTTTGAGAACATTATGGAGAACTCTCAGGCATGCAGGTTTCCTCACGATGTTTTCCTTCACCGTTCAAGCGAGTGATATTTAATTTCGACGCCGAAAAGTTAGAGGTGGCGTGCCCGGGATTGAACCCCCGACCTCCCGAATAAGAGGCGGACGTCGTAACCACTAGACTATCACCGCTTTCTTGATACATCCCTTAATTACCAAACTTTGATGCAATAAAATTCAACGATCGCGATTTCATTATTGGTTCGGTACTTTTTTATTATTGGTTAAAATTCTTAAACAACTCTTGCTAGAGTAAGTAGTAACATTAATGATAAAACTCTTTAAAAAGTTTTGCTATTGTACCTTCCATAAATCAACTATTAAAAATTGCGACGATCAGAACGACAATGGAATCCAAAGTTTCGTAATACAGGGGCAAGATATATTGGCAAAAGAACTGCTTATACCAGCTGCACTTTTTCTTATTCCTTGCCGAATCGAATGAGATTGCGTGTCCCTGCACTGGATGAATCATTGTAACCCTCGAATTTACCCTGAGGCGGTTTTTAGGGTTTCGCACCTCAAAAGGGAAAAAAAGAACCCTTATAGGATCACTTCG
The DNA here is from genome assembly GCF_902806685.2 of Maniola hyperantus. Taxonomy (NCBI): domain Eukaryota; kingdom Metazoa; phylum Arthropoda; class Insecta; order Lepidoptera; family Nymphalidae; genus Maniola; species Maniola hyperantus. Next base: position 1,791,067 of record NC_048537.1, on the reverse strand, counting down.
ACGACCTCCCTGGCGCAGTGGTGAGCGCTGTGGTCTTAATAGTGGGAGGTCCCGGGTTCGATTCCTGGCAGGGGTTTGGAATTTTATAATTTCTAAATTTCTGGTCTGGTCTGGTGGGAGGCTTCGGCCGTGGCTAGTTACCACCCTACCGGCAAAGCCGTTCCGGTACGATGCCGTGTAGAAACCAAAGGGGTATGGGTTTAATAAAAACTGTCATACCCCTTCCAGGTTAGCCCGCTATCATCTTAGACTGCATCATCACTTACCACCAGGTGAGATTGCAGTCAAGGGCTAACTTGTATCTGAAAAAAAAAAAAAAAAAAACTTCGTTGCCTGTCTGTCTATCGTGGCTGTCAATTCGGGGGAATCAAAACCCCACTTCCCATTGACCTAGACTCATGAAATCTGGCAGGAAGCAATGTCTTGAAGTAAAGGAAAAAAATCGAAAACCATGAATTTGTGTTTAAATCACAAAAAAAATTCGTTTCCACGACCGCTGAGTGACAGTTGTCTGATGAAGGGTTGCGAAACTGAAATGGCAATGGGCAGGGCACATAGTTCATAAAACGGATAGACGTTGGGGTCTCAAGGTGCTGGAATGGCGACCTCGCACCGGAAGCGTTAGAAGACCCCCTCACTAGGTAGACGGACGGACAGACGGCGCAAGACCGTGGCGTGTGGAAGTCCGTACAAGAGACCTATGTCTAACCGTGGACGTCTATCGGTTGATGATGATGATGTCCACGACCAAATAATTAGTTTAATAAATCACATCAAGATGGCGCTATACGTCATTAACTTGCAGTGTTGTATATTGTTGTAATTTTTTTCTGGCTTGAGATTTCTTGTACGATCACGGAACCTTTGTTGTGCGAGTCCTGCTCGCACTTGACTGTTTTTTTTCCGGGGTGCGGTCATCCCCTGGGTACAATTTTTTTGTCAGCAGGATCATCCACCCCTGTCACCTTTGTTAGTTTATCGATTCGATGTTGCGTTACAAATTCGATCTATTTGCTATTAGTAGCCAGAGCCGCAGTATTATTTGTAGTAAGTTTTTTTTTTAATTTTGATGATAGATTTTTTGTGGAATTAGTGCGGGCTAGTTAAAGTAGATTAATCGGTTTGTGCATCACACAAAAAAAAATTGTGGTGATGAACTAATAATTAGTATTTTCAATTTTAGAAGTAAGATAACTACATATATCAAGTGGGGCATGATATGAAAGGGCTGTACCTGTGCATTCTAAAATAGATTATTATTTATTTTTATGCATCATAGTTTCTGAATTATCGTGCAAAATGTCGAAAAAATACGACTGTAGTAGGGAACCCTTCACGTGCGTTCACAATAAAAGTATATTGATTGGTTCATACAAAATGAACATTTGTTTAGCTACTAGAATCTAGATAAAAGAGATATTCTAGCTAATAGATTGTACGTGGTGTAGAATTGTAGATGCTTGTCATAAAACGGATATTACATGAACAAAGTGCATTCAAGAATTTTAATAGTATTATAATTGTCAATAGTAAAGTTGAATCACGTACTTGCGTACCAGTTCAGGGTTATTGTTTATATTTACAATGTAAATCAAAGAATCACGTAATATACTACTTCTTTAACTAATAACTTCGTGTGACTCATAATTTTTAGGGTTCCGTACCTCAAAAGGAAAAACGGAACCCTTATAGGATCACTTTGTTGTCAGTCTGTCTAGAAACCTACAGGGTACTCCCCGTTGGGTAGGTCTTATAGCTGACATTCGGGGAAAAATCTGAAAACCATGAATTTGTGGTTACATCACACAAAAAAAAATTAATTGTGGTCATAAGCTAATAATTAGTATTTTCAATTTTCGAAGTGAGATAACTATATATATCTAGTGGGATATCATATGAAAGGTCTTTACCTGTGCATTCTAAAACTGATTTTTATTTATTTTTATGCATCATAGTCTTTGAATTATCGTGCAAAATTTCGAAGAATACGACTGCAGTACGGAACTCTCGTTGCGCGAGCCTGACTCGCACTTGGCCGGTTTTTTTTCAATGGATAGATCATTGACGGTATTAATATTATGTATACTCCCAAAGGAACATACAATACGCGGCAGTAAACTTTGCACATCGACCTTTGAAATTTTGCTTTTCTATGATCGTGGTAAAGGATTAATTTATCGTAAAGTAAAGGTCGCTGAAGCTGTGATCGCCTAGTGGTTAGGACGTCCGCCTTCTAATCGGAGGTCGGGGGTTAGATCCCGGGCACGCACCTCTAACTTTTCGTAGTTATGTGCGTTTTAATTAATTAAATATCACTTGCTTTAACGGTGAAGGAAAACATCGTGAGGAAACCTGCATGACCGAGAGTTCTCCATAATGTTCTCAAAGGTGTGTGAAGTCTACCAATCTGCACATGGCCAGCGTGGTAGACTATGGCCAAACCCCTTCTCACGCTGAGCACGGGTATCCTACCCGTGCTCTGTAGTAAGCCGGCGATGGGTTGATCATGATGATGATGATGAAAGTAAAGGTCTCAAGAAATTGTGGCATGCTAATACATAATTTCGCTTATGAAATTCGACCCTTCAGGCAGAAGTGAGACTATAATAAAATATGCATAGATAGGGTAGCTGTACACTGAATCCACTAAATAATGGCATCCGTAACATTTGTAAGATTGGGGTGTAGGCGTGCGACGCCGACGGGCTCGCAGCGGCCGGCCGTGCGGATGTCCTAATACATCTCGCATATATCATTTAGGTTGGGGAAAACTAGGCCTCTCCTGAGGTAAGGTATCTACTTTCAGACATCGCAGAATTGGGTATTTGACTACGTCACAAATAAATTATATCTCAGTGATTATTAAATAGAGGGTCTTCCAAAATACGTAAAATCCACGTCCTTTGTTAGTTTTAAGTGTAGTAACCATTTTAAATTACCGATTAAACTAAAATAGTACGTCATTATGATGTGACGTCACATTCCAGCATTTCATAGAATATCACATATTTAGTTCGCGTTTTGATAAAAAGTTAGTGATTTGACTAGTTGTCAAATACCGTATTCTATCTAAATATATAAAAGGAAAAGGTGACTGACTGACTGATCTATCAACGCACAGCTCAAACTACTGGACGGATCGGGCTGAAATTTGGCATTCAGATAGCTATTATGACGTAGGCAACCGCTAAGAAAGGATTTTTGATAATTCAACTCCTAAGGGGGTGAAATAGGGGTTTGAAATTTGTGTAGTCCACGCGGACGAAGTCGCGAGCGTAAGCTAGTAATGTAAATAAAAGTAGTAAAATGAAATAGTTCGATCGATTCCAAACAGAAAATCGGTCCAATAAGTCGTGAAGAATAGCTATAATTGAAGACATTGAATTTTTACCGTTTACTCCAATCATAATATTAATATGTCACCGGTTTACTCCATGGAATATCTTCAACGTTCAACTCATTCGTCCTTCTTCTAATTATTGGTGTGTTAATTGGACTAGAATCGTACCTACTATCTGACGTTCTGTTAAATATTTATGAATAGTCTCGTTTTCTGAATAAAAACCGGACAAGTGCGAGTCGGACACGCACACGAATGGTTCCGTAGCATCATACAAGATATTTTAACATTTTTATGTGCAACTCTGCAAGATAATAACAACAGTGCCATCTATATGTGATTTAGTAATATTTTTTCTAAAACACATTTTTTTGTTGTGATGTAACCACAAATTCATTGTTTTCGGATTTATTCCTTTACTTGTGCTATAAGATCTACCTACTCGTAAAATTTCATGATTCTACGTCAACGGGATAATGTTTTCTTGACAGACAGACGGATACCTACTTGATAGACAGTGACGAACGTGCGCTATTATTGGCTGAGATATTTTCGCGCCATTCAAAAATAAGATTTCTGCGCAGGTGTAACTTATAAATTGTACTTGTTATTATAATATATATAAAAGGAAAAGGTGACTGACTGACTGACTGACTGAATGACTGACTGACTGATCTATCAACGCACAGCTCAAACTACTGGACGGATCGGGCTGAAATTTGGCATGCAGATAGCTATTATGACGTAGGCATCCGCTAAGAAAGGATTTTTGAAAATTCAACTCCTAAGGGGGTGAAATGGGTTTTGAAATTTTGTAGTCCACGCGGACGAAGTCGCGAGCATAAGCTAGTTATAATATAATACCTAATGTTTTCAACTATGTTTTTGCAGCAATACCGCCAGAAATCAAGGAAGGTCCGGAGAACTTGACGAAAGTGGACGGATCAGAAGCAGTGCTCAAGTGTCGAGTGTTCGGCGCGCCCAAGCCTATCGTACAGTGGATGAGAGACGACATCGAAGTTACCGGCGGGAAGTAAGTATTCCTTACTTTTTTTTAATCGGAGAGCGTTCAAGAACTTTTGAGTTGATTCTTCCATTACCTTTCTACCATCGAACTACACAGCGTCGTCACGATCTCCAGTCCTACGTAAAAAACATTTCATGAACACGTTCCAAACAATTTACTAGGTATACCCGCAAATTAAGAGTGGATAGGTATTTTCTAAACAAGCGGCCTCTACATCGAAACGCATCGTGTGGCGTCTAGTCTTACAGCGATCACGCACTCATCCGATCCGAATCCGTGAAAATACGGATATAAAAAATATCTACATGTCATAATGACCTGCCAAAGGGTTGGCGCGGACTAGCGTTAGATAGGAAAAAATGGAGAAGTCTAGAGGAGGCCTATGTCCAAAGAGGACAACCTGAACTGTAAACTGCTGGTGTTACTAATTTTTTTTTTTTAGAATAAATTATGTAGGATAGGATAATTAAATAATAGGAAATAAGAAATTAGTAATACGTTTAGTTAGTAATATAAGATGTAAAACTAGTGTATCAGTGAATAAAGGCTATTTTATTTATTTATTTATTTTATTACATGTCATAAGCTACCATACAAAACAAAAAGGAACGTATTTTCACGGACGTGGATCGGATGAGTGCGTAACCGCCGTATGCGAAAAGTGGAAACGAACGAATGCTGCGTTTAAGCGCACCTCATTGTTTTGAATACCCACCTATATGAGTGAGACTCCTAGTTCGTGTATCTTTTCCGGCTTTTTTAATTACTAGCCTATGCTCGCGACTTCGTCCGCGTGGACTACACAAATTTCAAATCCCTATTTCACCCACTCAGGGGTTGAATTTTCAAAAATCCTTTCTTAGCGGATGTCTACGTCATAATAGCTATCTGCATACCAAATTTCAGCCCGATCCGTCCAGTAGTTTGAGCTGTGCGTTGATAGATCAGTCAGTCAGTCAGTCACCTTTTCCTTTTATATATATAGACTAGCTTAAGCTCGCGACTTCGTCCGCGTGGACCACACAAATTTCAAACCCCTATTTCACCCCCTTAGGAGTTGAATTTTCAAAAATCCTTTCTTAGCGGATGCCTACGTCATAAAAGCTATCTGCATGCCAAATTTCAGCCTGATCCGTCCAGTAGTTTGAGCTGTGCGTTGATAGATCAGTTTGTCAGTCAGTCAGTCAGTCACCTTTTCCTTTTATATATATAGATTATAAGTGTAATGTAACTTGTCAGGTACAACATAACTACGGAGGGCGACCTGGTGATCCGTGACGTGTCGTATACAGACGTGGGCACTTATCAATGTTACGCTAAGAACAAGTTTGGCGAAAAATCCGCTTTCGGCTCCCTCACTGTGAAGAGTAAGTAAAAGTGACAAAATATATCTATACTAATATTATAAATGCGAAAGTGTGTCTGTCGGTCTGTCTGTCTGCACCCTGCTAGCTTTTCACGGCTCAACCGTTCAACCGATTTTGTGGAAAATTTGGTACAGAGATAGCTTGCATCCCGGGGAAGGACATACACATCCCACAGGAGTTTTATAAACCTAAATTCACGCGGACGAAGTCGTGGGCATCATCTAGTACATTACAATTTAAGTCCATAAAAACTCTAGCATCATGCGACCATAGTGTGTAAAAAACTCTATAACCCTTTTCGGAGTTATGTACGTTTTAAGTAATTAAATATCACTTGCTTTACCGGTGAAGGGAAACATCGTGAGGAAACCTGCATGCCTGAGAGTTCTCCATAATGTTCTCAAAGGGGTGTGAAGTCTACCAGTACGCACATGCGTACTGGTAGACTTCACACCCCTTTGACCATGTGGCCAGCGTGGTAGACTCTGGCCAAAACCGTTCTCATTCTGAGAGGGACCCGTGCTCTGTAGTGAGCCGGCGATGATGATGATGATGATGATACCCTATCCGCGGAATGAAGTTATAGTGCTGTCTCTGTTTTTGTATGGTTCATAGTCTACACTATGGCCAAAACCCTTCTCACTCTGAGAGGAGAACCGTTCTCTGTAAAAATTCGCGATTTTCTACGTACAAGCCTTATATTATAAGGGGATGCAGAACAAACTTAGGAGAAAACAATGTATTGATTAGAATATGTCGCGAACATAATAATCTTTTTAAAACTGCGAAAAATATGATAATAGATCCTCATTCACTCTCCTTGCAGCAGTACAAAAAAATGCTGCATCAGTATATTGATGCAGCATTATAAACTCGTATGCATCTTCGTAATTTTTCTTATTTTTCTTGTTTTATGTAATACTAGCTGATCCCCGCGGCTTCGCCCGCGTAGATTTAGGTTTTTAAAGATCCCGTATAGCCTATGTCACTCAGGAATAATGTAGCTTTCTACTGGTGAAAGAATTTTTAAAATCGGTTCAGTAGTTCTAAAGATTACCCCCTACAAACAAACTTAACAACGGGCCGTGCAGCAGAAATCGTAATATTTTAATTTCGCCATAACTTCAAAACCAAACGTCCAATTTTAATCATTCAAAGACCAAATATTATCTCCATAAACTGTTCTTAGTGATGAAATCATTTATTTTGATAAGGATTAATAGCATGAGTAAAATAAACGCGTTTAAATGTAGTCCAAAAAAAATTCAAGATTTTTAAATAAAAAAATGGTTGCTGTGCCTCACTCGACATAGATGGGTATAGTGTGTCGCGGACTTTTTTGTAGATATTTATAAGATCTACAATTAATTAGAACATTTTATGGTTCTATCTTTTATAGTTTAGGCAGCGTACGCAAAATAAGTAACTTTTCTGGTTGATTTTTTACACCTTGTGTCCGAAAAACCCAAATATCTTACGGAACCCTATTTTTTTCCAAAATAAAATATAGCCTATGTTACTCGTGGATAATGTAGCTTTCGAATGGTGAAAGAATTTTTAAAATCGGTCCAGTAGTTTTTGAGCCTATTCAGTACAAACAAACAAACAAACAAAGAAACAAACAAACAAACAAACAAACAAACAAACAAACAAAGTTTTCCTCTTTATAATATTAGTGTAGATTTAGTATTTAATATTTAGTACTATTGTAAATTGCAGTGTTTTTATTTTTTATTTTTTCATATTTGTATTTTTAGCTTTAAGTTAACTGGTAATCCCGCACTTGCAAACTTTTAAAATGCATGCCGGTTTGCCAGTAATTGGGTGTACACTCTAAATTTTTTCTCTGTGAATTGTAATTGTTATTTTATAATATGTGTACTATCTGTTGGCAAACCAATAAAATAAAATAAAATAAAATAATGAGCCTGCGATGGGTTGATCATGATGATGATGATGATGATGATGATGATGATGATGATGATGTTTCCATTTCCTTTCAGAACGAACTGTAATCACCGACAAGCCGGAACACTACGAAGTGGCGGCGGGCTCCTCGGCAACCTTCCGTTGTAACGCGAACGCGGACGACTCGCTCAAGCTGGAGATCATCTGGCTCAACGACGGACAACCCATCGACTTCGACAACCAGCCGCGTTTCCGCATGACCAACGACTATTCCTTGTTGATATCCGATACTACGGAGTTGGACTCTGGGGAGTACACTTGTATTGCGAAGACTGCCATCGACGAGGCGCGGGCGCAAGCCACGTTAACTGTGCAGGGTGAGTTAACTTTTTTTTATTTTTATTCAGATACAAGTTAGCCCTTGACTGCAATCTCACTTTGTGGTAAGTGACGATGCAGTCTAAGATGGTAGCGGCCAGCGGGCTAACCTGGAAGGGGTATGGCAGTTTTTAGTAAACCCATACCCCTTTGGTTTCTACACGGCATCGTACCGGAACGCTAAATCGCTTGGCGGCACGGCTTTGCCGGTAGGGTGGTAACTAGCCACGGCCGAAACCTCCCACCAGAAATTTAGAAATTATAAAATTCCAAACCCCTGCCAGGAATCGAACCCGGGACCTCCCACTATTAAGACCACAGCGCTCACCACTGCGCCAGGGAGGTCGTCAAAACTTTGTATTTAAACTGTAACGACGGGTGTCATGCTCGGGGCTCAGCTGGCCCAGCCGTAGTATCTTGGAACTTTTCGTTAGCGTGATTCAGGCTTCATAGTGAGTGATGGAAGATATCTGTGGTGCCATCTATGCGGTAAGATCGTTGTAAGTTGCTTTCCGTTATCATCTGGTTCAACGACGGACAACCAATCGACTTCGACAACTAGAAACAGGACTGCCATCGATGAGGCGCAGGAAAAATTTTAGTAGTTCGCTTTGATTTGCTGCCAATGTAAATCGACTCTAAGGAAAGGAGTTTTAGAAGAGGATTATGGGATCATAAATTCTATGAAAATATACCCCAGTTCAGGATTCGTATTTTCTTATTCACTTGTAAAAATACTTATCAAACAATTATTACTACTTATCAATCAAAAAAATATTCCCATTATTCACAGACAAACCGAACCCACCCGCACTGGACGGTATTGAATGTCACGAGAGGGTGGCAACCCTACGCTGGCACGCTATGGGCGACAACCGCGCACCCATCCTACGCTTTTCAATCCAGTACAACACCACCTTTACCCCTGACACCTGGGATTTAGCCTCCGACTCAGTACCAGCCATCGATACCTCCTGGACCGTCGAACTGAGTCCCTGGGCGAACTACACCTTCAGGGTCATTGCGTGGAATAAGATCGGACCATCTACCCCGTCGTCTCATTCCGAAGTGTGTACCACTCAGCCGGATGTGCCGTATAAGAACCCGGATAACGTCGAGGGCAAGGGACGCGACCCCACCAATATGGTCATTTCTTGGTCGGTGAGTTGAACATTAATACTTTACTTTAAACAAAGGGTACGTCTGCTAGCATAACAAGGGTGAAGCAACCGAACTACGTAACTCGTCGAAGAATCTTCTTTAGCGTGTTTGAACTTCGCACAGCGCCATCTAGTTTATTAATTTGGAATTGCTGTGTGCTGCAAATTTTCTCAAGTATTCCAACTTTGCAAGACAGTATTTTTGCCTGTACCTGGAACCTGGAAAACCATACATATTTTATTTATCATCATTCAGATCACTAAGTTAGAAATTTCATAAAAGATTCAACCTAAAAAAACTGTAAGTAAAAGTGACAGATTGTCCAAAAATCTAGTTTAAAAAGTTCTGGTGCTAAAAATTATATTTTTTAATCAGAAAATGCCCCAAATCGAGCACAACGGCCCCGGCTTCTACTACTTCGTGTCGTGGCGACGCAACATCTCCGGCGCCGCGTGGAGCGACCAGCAGGTGCGCGACTGGCGACAGACGGAAGTGGTTGTGCTCAGTACTCCTACCTTCCAGCCCTATAGGATCAAGGTAAGAGACATAAAATTCACTCTGATTTGCGGAAAAACCGTTCATTGGCACCGATTCTAAGCACAACCTAATTTTAGAGTATTCGCACCCTCTTCTTACTATTGTAATATGAAAAGGACAGAAGCAGTTTGACATTTCTAAATTTAATTTTTAGATGGTAAAACCCGTGATTTTAGCATGCACTCGCGAACCTACTGTTTAAATTTGTATTGTGCACTAAAATTTAGAGTCTTTAAATGTTAAAGTCATGTTCCGTTCCTTTTTTAGCATTAGTAAAAAGAAAAGGATGCAGATACTCTAAATTTAGTTTAGAGAGAGACTAGAGAATCGGGGCCATTATTGTATTAACCTGTTAACATATTTCTCTCCATTGTGATTATCATTGGTCATAACTCTTTCTCATTAACGCAATGCTAGGAGTTCTCTGTAGATATACTTCTACAAATATTATGATCAAGGTAAGAGACATAAAATTCACTCTGATTTGCGGAAAAACCGTTCATTATTATTGTATTATCCTGTTAACATATTTCTCTCCATTGTGATTATCATTAGTCATAACTCTTTCTCATTAACGCAATGCTAGGAGTGCTCTGTAGATATACTTCTACAAATATTATGCCTTATCTAATGAGCGTCATGACATCCGATCCTTAAGCTTCCTAATTCCCGACCCTCTCCTATATTGTTGATCCTTTGTACTAAAGGATTACTTTAAAACAGTCAAAACTTAAATTTGTTTGTCTTCAACAGACATTGGTGCCATTAACAGCAAAAATAATTTAATGTGGGACCGGACGAGCGACTTTTAATTACACTCACCACAGTGCCTTGTTCCTTTTCAGTCTTGTAAACTTCCTCATTTCGAATTCTAAGCTTTTAAAAAGACATTGATTTTCTAACTTTGCAAAACAGTCAGTTCCTCAAGCACAAATTGGTCTTGCAGGTAATCGCCGTCAACTCCTTAGGAACGTCGAATGTTGCGCCAGTAGATGTAATCGGATGGTCAGGGGAAGACAAACCCACACAAGCCCCTTCCAACTTCACCCTCGTACAAGTGACGACCGGCACCACTGCTCTACTCAGCTGGAACCCTGTCACCCCCGAATCCGTTCGAGGACACTTCAAAGGCTACAAAATCCAGACCTGGATCGATGGAGAAGAGGACAGGCCCAAAGAAATCTTTGTCAAAGCTGATGCGTCGAGTGCCTTAGTATCCAAATTCAGGCCATTCAGAAAGAACAACGCCAGAATTTTAGTCTACAACGGAAGATTCAACGGACCTCCAAGCGAAACCTTAAGCTTCGTAACCCCTGAAGGCAAACCGGGAACCGTGCGATCATTCGAAGCGTACCCAATCGGCTCATCAGCCATGCTCCTCAAATGGGACAAACCGATGAACGAAAACGGAATCCTCACGGGCTACAAAATCTACTACCAGAAAGTATCCGGAACGAACATAGGTCCTTTGCAAGAGAGGAAGAAGGAGATCGATCCGAAGTTCGACCGCGCAAAGTTGGCAGGACTTGAACCCAACACGAAATACAGGATCGAGATTCGCGCGAAGACGAAAGCCGGAGAAGGGGACAAGTATTATGTAGAACAAACTACTAAGGCAATGGTTAATGCTGTTCCGGATGTACCACTTTTTGAGACCAGTACATTGCCTGCTAAGGAAGGGACAGCCCATATTCTAGTACGGTGGATCCCCACGTTGGAAGGTCATGCCGGTACTCACTTCGTAGCGTGGTACAGGTTGAGAGGTCACCCGGAGTGGCTGCAGAGCAATGAGGTGACGGAGGACGATTATGTGATTCTGACTGGCTTAGAGCCGGGGCAGGAGTACGAGGTGAAAGTAACGGCGCACGACGGGGAGTACTTCAGTACCAGTGAAACGAGGGTTGTTGACACTACTATCGGTAAGTTGAACATTTTCTTTAGAAGTTATTAACTAATGTCCTTGACTACATCCGCGTGGATTTACGTTTCTAAAATCCCATTGGAACTCCTTGATTTTTCGTGATAAAAAATACCTACCTATTTACGTAAAAAAGCTGTGATAGCCTTGGTTAGGACGTCCGCTTTCTAATCCGAGGTCGTAGATTCGATCCCGAGTACGCACCTATAACTTTTCGGAGTTATGTGCGTTTTAAGTAATCAAATATCACTTGTTTTAACTGTGAACATCGTGAGGAAACCTGCATGCCTGAGAGTTCTCCATAATATTCTCAAAGGTGTGTGAAGTCTGCCAAATAGTAACATATGTTATGTAGAAAACTTTCAATGGATTAAAAATAAATGTCAAATGAGCTCAGTGGCTATCATTCAGAGTTAGACACTGAGTTATCTTATTACCATTCCGCACATGGCCAGCGTGGTAGACACTATGGCCAAAACCCTTCTCACTCTGAGAGGAGACCCGTGCTCTGTAGTGACCCGGCGATGGGTTGATCATGATGATGATAATGATCTACGTCACTCTCCAGGTCTTTAACTATATCCGTGCAAAAAATCACGACGCCGATCCGTTGCTACATTGCGGCGTGATTGAAGGACAAACCAACAAACAAACACACTGTCGCATTTATTAGAGGTTTCACTAACAAAGTGGTCCATGTCGTTTCCCAGACGGCCCTCACGTGAGTCTGCGCGAGGAGACAACGGCCACGGCCAGCTGGTTCATCGGCGTGATGGTCGCGCTGGCCTTCTTGCTGTTGGTGCTGGTGCTGGTGTGCGTGGCGCGGCGCAACCGCGGCGGGAAGTACGACGTGCACGACAGAGAGCTGGCGCACGGCCGCGCGGACTGTCCCGACGCGGCCTTCCACGAGTACACCACCCCGTGAGTACTCTACTTTACCGATATACAACGTTAGTTTTAGTATACGCATAAACCGAAACACGTATTGAATATTTTTACGGAATAAATATACAAAAGTAGATGATGCCCCCGACTTCGTTCCCGTGGATTTCGGTTTTTGAAAATCCCGTGGGAACTCTTTGACTTTCCGGGACAAAAAGTAGCCTATGTCCTTCTCCGGGATGCAAGTTATCTTTGTACCAAATTTCGTTAAATCGGTTGAACGGATGGGCCGTGAAAGGCTAGCAGACAGACAGACAGACACACTTTCGCATTTATAATATTAGTATGGATTTCAAAAATATTTAACGAAAACTTACGAAGTTATAAGTTTTGTATTGAGTCGTTGTCCCGCAAAAACATGGTCACTCCAAGCAAGCGCCTGTGAGTGAACGAGACGGCGCCGATCGTGCGCGCTCCCGCTCGCGCGGCTCGAATCAGCTGGTGCATGCGATCATTCAACTAGGTGTTCAAACTTGCAGGATTTTAAAGTATTTTTTGGTCAGAATATAACCCGTATTAAAAATGATTGCAATTTGGTATTTTCCTACTTTTGAATTTGATAAATATTATTGCTTTATTATAAACTAGGATAAAAATAATGACGTACGCTGAAAAAAATATTAAAATCCAACAAAAATGTAATTTAATTTTGGAGTGGGAGGGTCTTCTATCCCTTTCTCGCAAAACGAAAATTTGTATTAAACCGCACGAAGCTACTATGGCATTAGTAAGGTGTGACGTCAAAATTCTATATCGCTATCACTGTCTAATCAGAAATATTTAAATGCTCATAACCTTTTTGTTATTTGATCGATTTAATTAGTTTTTTTCAGTTTACGTCATTATTTTTATCCTAGATTATAATAAAGTAATAAAAAAATTGAAGTCAAATACCCTATTGATTTTGTTACTGATTTGAACAAACTACTTTCGGGTTACGAACAAAAACTCATCGCTCAAGTCTCATTTCACAATCGTTTCCCTTCCAGCTTGGACAACAAGTCGCGTCACTCGATGAGCAGCGGCACCAAGCCTGGCGGCCCGGAGAGCGATACGGACTCCATGGCGGAGTATGGCGAAGGCGAAACTGGTACGTTCTCTACACTTGTATACTCTACAGTAACGCGGTAAGGGCCCGTTCAGATAGACCGCCGCGGAGAGCAAAGCAAAGAAAGCAAACCAAAATGGCTTTGAAGATTTTGGCCGAGCATAAGCTAGTGTAAAATAAACCTTATTTCAATGCCTAAAAACTCAATTTTACAATTGAAATGGGTTTGAATATTTTAGTACGGAGCCTGGTCTACCTACATACGCCGACGCCCACCCGCTCCGCAGAAGAAGACAGGGGAGGAGAAGGAGACAGTATGCTCACCTTCTCCTGCCCTAGGCATTGGGAGTAAACTTGTGCCGGCCCAACGCCAGGACGTCTCAGTCGCATCCGATATCCGAGATCCTGAGACGTCTTATACTTGACGCGGACGGCACCGCTGGGTTTTTTAGTGGGTATGCTGATGGCGGTTAAAAAAAAACCGCGAGTGAGTCCCACATACCCGCCCTTTGTGCGGCATGCCTAATAGCATTTTTACCAGCGGAAAAAAAAAAAAACAAAAAAAAAAAAATGGTCTACCTACATGTCCACCAGTTTACTTTGTTAGAATTGGCTAGATTGTTGTACTGATGACTCCACCAGTACAACTTTGATAGTTTATATCTCGGAAATGTGACACTTTGGAAGATTTTGTCTGATTCAATACTTGTTTGTATCGATGCCAGCTATTGGATTAATGCAGGTTTTAGGAGTGGCCGCTATTTTGGAAAAGAAAGAAAATGGTGGATATATAGGTAGGCCAGGCTCCGTACTAAAATATTCAAACCCCTTTCAATTGTAAAATTGAGTTTTTAGGCATTAAAATAAGGTTTATTTTACACTAGCTTATGCTCGCGACTTCGTCCGCGTGGACTACATTTTCAAATTCCTATATCACCCCCCTTAGGGGTTGAATTTTCAAAGATCCTTTCTTAGCGGATGCCTACGTCATAATAGCTAGCCAAATTTCAGTCCGATCCGTCCAGTAGTTTTGAGCTGTGGGTTGACAGATCAGTCAATCAATCAGTCAGTCATTTTTTCCTTTTATATATTCTTGGCTTTATTGACAAGAGGATACTTCTAAAGTGCTCAGGGTCAATACATCCTGATGGATAGTGATCTACAACCTCATAAAATGCTCTTTGATGCCCTCCGAGCTGGTCTAGTATATGAACGGACCCTTAGATCCACTTGTACTAACCTAAACAATTTTCTATATTTGATGTCAAAAAAATTGAGCCAAATTAATTAGTTTGGTATAAGTAATTTTTAGTTTATTTCCATGCATTTTCGAACTAAAAAAATAGTTTTTAATTTTTGCCTCATCTAAGTATATTTTGTGTATTATGTAATGTGTATAAAATGCATTTTTTTTTTGATGTTTTATGCATATCTGTGTCTTACGTGTATAATGCATTAGTTTGATACATTTTAAAACTAAGATCTTTTGGTTTTTATGCATCATTTAAATTAAAAACCCGCCTTCATTAAGTGAAAGTTCTTTGTTAGTTTATTAGAAACTTTAAAAAAAAATAGTACATTTTAGACAAGTAAAGGGAAAATTGTGATTACATCACAATTTTTTTTATTAAGTGTTTTTGTTTGTACGATGGTACGGAACCCTTTGAGTGCGACTCGCACTTGGCCTGGTGTTTAGTATCGTGTGTTGGCATGAGTGCTATGTCGCATGGCGTGTTGCAGCGGGCATGAACGAGGACGGCTCGTTCATCGGGCAGTACGGCCGCAAGCGCCGCGCGCCGCCCGCCGGTCAGCCCGACTCCGCCTCGCAGGCCTTCGCCACGCTCGTCTAACCCCCTCACCCCCTCACCCCCCGCCTGTATCCCCGTACCCACCCCGCACTCCCGCGCCCTAGCTTTAGGCTGCATTGGCTGTGCTCAAAGGACTTTGAACGTTACCACATTATTTCACTCGATATCGATTTATTCACTATCGGTATCGATATTCGGTATTCAAGTATCGGTAATCGGCATCGGTAAGGCTGAGATCGAATTTATAGGCTATAAAAAGCACAATATTTGCTCAGACTTTAGTAAGATTTAGTACAAGAATTTGTCTTTAACAAATTCTAAGGGTATAGAGCGTACTTTGACTTTGCTCGAACTTTACTTGAGTTATAATGAGAATGTCTATCGAACTTTACTTGAGTTAAAACGAGAATGTCTATAACAAAGCCTGAGCAAAATATCAGAACATTCTATAAATCTTATCCTCACAGTGTTGAATAATTTGTTTAGTATTGATATTCAGAGTTGATCCTGGTTAGTTTTGTTAAAAGATCGATTACACTATCGATTGATTTGGTCTAATAAGGTTATCGAAAGTTTGTATGGTCTCTGTATCGGTATCGGATTATTAATCCAATACCGATATTCGGTATGGTAAGATATATTCAGTAACGGGAATATTAACCCGATATTAATCGACATAAATCGCATCAGGTTATGGAAATCTATGGAAAGTTTATTGCAATTTTTTATTATTGCTACATTTGAATCGGTATCGGATAAATCATAACCTTTTTGGGTACCATTATAGCGATATACACTTTCATCGATATCGATACAAATCATAACTTTTAATTATCGTTACAGAGATATACGAAAAGATAATGATGTGGAAACGGGTCAAGAGTTAGGCACGTTTGGAAACTTCTATAGGTGGCCTATTCGATATTATTTATTCAGCTTTATTTTACAAACTGATAGTTTCGGCCGCTTATCCCCTCATGCGCGCTAAGTTTCATACGTTTAAGCTAGATGCGACTGAAAAAAACGTAGTGCCATTGCATCACAAATTAAAAAAAACCCCAATCGCCGCAGAAAAAAATATTCTTCGTTCCGATTGGTCCGCACGCCCGCCAAATTTTTTTTTAATGTATGTTCGATCTGGTTGTGTATGAATCTCGTTAAATCTCGCTAATTTTATTATTGACAATTAAAAGTAAAAGGGCGTCAAAGTCTTTATTGTACTATTTCGAAAATAGTTGTAATAAAGGCCGTTTCACAATGTCCCGAATTTTTGCAAGGCGTACTTTCCCTACTTAGCGTCGATTTACGTTGGCGGCGCAACGAGGTTGTATTGCGATGTAATTTTTGTGGATGCGAATATGGACTCTATGACGTAGGGAATAAGTTGCATATTTCCGTACAAGTTTTTGTGTTTTGTGTATGTTTCTTTTTTACATGACAATATATGGTTTCTTAGGGAAACTACTATCATTAACTTTGCTTAAGGCTAACAATCTATAGAGTGTACTTTTCATTAGCTTAGAATTACGACGGCGTTAAAACGAGACAGATTTATGCAAAGATATACATCTGTCTTGTTTTAACTCTGTCTTAAGTCTGAGCATTCTAAGGGATCTATGGAGCGCACATTGACTTTGCTCAGACTTAAGATTGAGTTAAAACGAGACAGATTTATGTGAGATATCTCTCATCTCAGATAGCTCTGTCCCGTTTTAACTTTCTAAGCAAAGTCAGAGTGCACTCCATAGATTTCACTCTAAGTGTGTTCTATAGATTTCAGCCTAAGACTGTTTTTGAATGCAAAGTCTTTTTAACAACAAAGTAAAGTCTATTCCACAATAAATACATCGCTTCGCCGTCAATGGTTGTCGACCTTTAAACGTTTAGGTTAGTTCTTAAGTACACATTAGATATTAAGTTGTTTAGGTTGTAAAAAAAGATATTTTATACAGAGTGAAATCCAGTGAATGTTTCTATTATACTTATGATAATATAGTCTATGTCATATACATATGAGCACGAGTTTTTGTGTTACGTTTTTGGTTTGCATTTATATTGTTAGAGTAGTATAGATAGACGTATACCCATATCTCCGTCCCATTCTTTTGATCCTTTTGTTTTTGCCTGCACGAGCCGCCATGTTTTATTTTCTTTTAAGGTATGATTTTTGTTTTGTTTGCTATTTTATAGATTGTTTTTGAAAGCTTCAGGTATATTTTTGTGACTTTAAGTTATTTTTCATTATTTTATCATTGATACCTTGTATTAATTTATGTGTTACAGTTCTTGCAATTCACGAAAGCGCGTGGCTCATGATTATGTTTAAGTCGTATCGGTATAAGGTTGGTACACTAAATGTGTGCGTTTACGAGCGCTTGCTCGCGACTGATTGGTCCGATATGCAGGCACACTTACGCATTGCCCGTGTATCCGACGTAACCACAAGTAAAGTCCACTCGCCTTCGTGAACTGCAAGAACTGTAATAGAAAATCTGTAGTATATAGTAATCGTATCGTTATTTGCCAGTAAATCTTTAAAACTTGTGAACTCAAAAACTTGTTGGCTAAAAACTTCGAAAATTTATTTTTAGGCCTGCCTACTCATAAGATAACTCAGTGTCTAACTCTGAATGATAGCCACTGAGCTCATTTGACATTTATTTTTAATCCATTGAAAGTTTTCTACATAACATATGTTACTATTTGGCAGACTTCACACACCTTTGAGAACATTATGGAGAACTCTCAGGCATGCAGGTTTCCTCACGACGCGATGTTTTGCTTCACCGTTATAGAGAGTGATATTTAATTACTTAAAACTCACATAACTCCGAAAAGTTAGAGGTGCGTACCCGGGATCGAACCTACAACCTCCGATTAGAAAGCGGCCATCCTAGCCATTAGGCTATCACAGCTTGTATTACATTAGTTATGGTATTTTAAATTAGTAGTAGTGCGGGTCTCCTCCGTTTCGCCGGAACGGCCAAGCAGGGGTACGGGCCTCGAGGCAAGGCCTCCTTACCCGGGTGGGGCGCACTGGGGGGCAACTTTGTGCCCTGGTGACTGTCTTTAAGCCGGAATTTCACCTACTAGGGCCTGCCAATCTTGGCTTATGGCCCTACAATCTAATACTATTTAAATTAGTAGGTAACATACTGTTGTGTGTACAGGTCGCTTCACAGAGGACGGCTCGTTCATCGGCCAGTACGTGCCGGGCGCGCGCGTGCTCCCCCCGCCGCCCGCGCCCCTCCCCGGCCTCACGCAACCGCCCACATACGTGTAGACACACACACACACACACACCAACACTGCGACAAGAGAAACCGACTACTGACGAAGCCAAACTCATTGTAAGGGTAAAACTATAGACCTTCGTCCACGCGTCGAATCGTATAAGCAACTACAATACGGTATTTGACAACTAGTCAAATCAGTAACATTTTATCAAACGTCAAAACGCGCGCTCAGTATGCGAGTTTCTATGAAATACTGAAATGTGACGTCACAATCATTTGACGTGCTTTTTTTAGTTTAATCGATAATTTAAAATGGTTGGTATGGTCTTTAACCAAGCATTCAATAGTCGGTTTCACAACATATTTCTGGAACGTGTGCACTTAAAATCGTTAAGCAGTTTAAAAAAAACTGATGCTGGGAAATGCGTGCACTCTTAATCATTCCCCTTGAGAAATATATCGATATTTCTCTAAGCATATAAGATATTACTGCCATTACTTTCATCAAGAGCTAATCATCTCATTAACTGTATTTAGTTTAAATATATTAGTTGAAAGCGGCCGCTAGTGTTGGCAAAATGCCTAATATGATTTTGACCAGTGTCAGTATTGATGGCTTGTGGTAAAATAACTTTATTTTTTCAAACACAAATAAATAATTCGGACGGCGAATGTCACGCCTTACCTATCGTACGAGCAATGCATATTTTGAATTAACTAAGCACATCCCTGAGTGAAAAAAAAAATGCAAAAAATATAGCGAAAGCGTTATGCGTTGGTTTTTTGACTCTAAATATATCTATAGATAGAGCACTCCTAATACCTACTTGAAGCAAAAACAGTACGCGGCCGAAAGTAATGTACATGGACCTTTAGATAGCAGATTTGTAGAGCGTTGTCCCTGTCATTGAGACCGACAAAACATCATATAGGTTCGAGTGACAGACAACGCTTTACAAATCCGAAATGTCATTCTTAAGGCCGATGTACATTACTTTCGGCCACGTCCTGTACCTACTTATCGCTGTCCCACTTTGACTGCCGAGCTAGAGCGAGAGGGCGGATACCACTGGGGTTCACCTCTTGTTCTAATTTGTTATTGTAGATTTCGATTCTTAGGTTTTACAGCAAAAGGAGGTATGTGCCTAATTAATTTAATCGAGTTAGATGGATTTGTTTAATTAAGAGACTGATTTTATGTAAATTAATGAAAGTCCTCATTATCTGGCACTACATTTGGATCTTTACTTATACGCATAAACTATGGGGTAAGCGTTGAATTTGCCCCTTAGTGATATTTCCCCTAGGGGGTAAACGTGTTAAATCTAGTAATATTACCCCTTAGGGTATAAACTTGGAATAAATACTTACGGTCGCACTCAGAGACGCTTTATCGTTACTTAAGATCGAGTTAAACGAGACAGAGTTATATCTCTCACATAAATCTGTCTCGTTTTAACTCAATCTTAAGTAACGATTAGCGACTCTGAGTACGGCTGTAAGCTAAGACTAGCCGTCTGTATTGACTCATCAGTTAGACACGTTTATAAAGTATGGTCTTAAGGATTTCAATTATAATTTTAAGCCTAGAACACACGATATATCTTAGAACTTTCGATTACTAATCCACAGATTATGCGACTCGTTTGAAGCGACGAATGGGTAACTACGTCTGTTGTATTTGTGATATGCCGTGTGTTCTAGCCTTAATAGCGAAGAATATATTATGGTTATACAGGATGTCTAGTAAAAACCACAAACTATACTGACTCAAAGTACAGTAATTTTTCTTTATTTGAAACGTATTTACAACAGCGAGACTTTTCTTGGGATAAAAATGCGACTGGCAACTAAACTTGGGGCAACAAAATCAAGTTTTTATAATTTTTTCCAAAATATATGCGGATGATGGCGTACTTGTCAAGTACCTACATAATATCATTAGTCCACTGCATGGTTATTCCAATAATCTCAATTGACAATACCCATGTATGGGGGTTTGTGAAATTTTTCCACAAATCCCCATTGACACTCTGGAACTGGGGATATTATCCCGAGATAAGTACCACTGTTTACAATTAGGTCTTAGTATATCGTGTTGTTTACTGAACACCCTGTATACAGGCTAGCGAAGGCTCGCTTCGAACTTAGGAGAAGGATATGGCTCGATATCAATTATGTACTTGTAATAATAAGGATACGGTTTAGATCGTGAAGTCTCGGTGTATAAGAAATGCTATTTTTGTCACAGATAAAATAAAGAGAGAATTACGTATTGAAAGATAGCCTAAGAGACCAAAAAGTAAATTTGGAGCCCGGCTAAAACTATACTGCATGCTATTAACTTTGACTTTGCTCTGACTTAGGACACATTAAAAAGCAGACGAGGAAGGTTTTGTTTCTAATATATTTAACTGAAAGTAGGATTTGAGCAAAATCAAAATACGTTCTATATCTCAGCCTTGGTACATGTACTGTTATGAACAGTAATGTTTCAAACTCAAAAGTATTGAAAAAATTACTGTACTGTTAATTTATTTTTGAATGGTAAAAACGGTCACGACATTTCCATACATACAATTGATATTTTACACTGAATTCTGTGATAGTTTTCTTACAAAAAAATCTTTGTTCTGAGATGTATTTGGAAAAGTATTTTGTCAAAACCTCCCTTTAATTTACTCGTTGGTCTCTTACACTATAATCATAAAGATTTGCTCTGAAAACCGGTGGTCAGACGCGTTTAATTTGTAGGATACTCTGCTCTTGTATAGAATATTAAAGGCAGCTCAATATGGCGTATTTAAAGTTAAGCCATTAGTTTATATCACAGACATATTCAATATTATCTATATTTACTATTTTAGATAACATACGATTAAAATATAAAGGCAGTGATACACATGGCTATGGGGTGGTCCGAAACTGGAGAGGGAGCCTATTGGACCAAATAATTTTAATTTTTCGTTTAAGCTATTCTGATCTAGCAGCATTTTTACTATCATTATTAGTTGGAGAGCAGAGAGGAATTCTTTGTAATGTGTAAAACATGCATAATACTCTTAAAAAATTGCAGCAAAAATAGCTCCCAGAAGTAAGCCAGATATGGCCAATTTCAAACTGTTTGTCAAGGTCTACTGCTGTAGCATCTCAAAAGATTGCGAGCCCCTTGATATTTTCATGGAAAATTGCAATTTTCATTTCTTCTTTACTTGAGCGGCCATTCGAATTTGCATTTCAACTGGCACTTCCCGAACTGTTTCTATAAACTAGAATTCGAGATACAGGCGTGTAAACATCGATATAAATGACAAGATATGGTCAAGCCAACAAAAATTTTCACGGTTTTGGAACCAAATAAATCAGCGCCACCTCTTAGATACTAATGAACGACCCGTTTGAAATCCAGACGTCACTGAGGTTGCATTGGTGCTAAAGCACCACTGAATCGGTGCCATTTTGTTTGTTCAATAGCCCTGTCCATACGAAGTAATGTATAAGTCAATGCATGTAAAACATTTTGATACGAATGCCAGTACTTGGCAATCCCTAGCATGCTGTCTGCAGGCATGTGTATCACGACCTTTATTCCTGGCACTATTCTATTGCGTTTATTTTTATACATCAAATGCATATCTTTCTACACTACAAATCCTTTAAGACCACATCAAAGATAAATTCTATTTTTAAGACTATTTAAGATTTAAATTAAAATGATATAAATTTTGACATCTATTCTTCTATGTAGACGCTAATATAATATTTATTAGCATTTATCAATTTTTCTCATTAGCGCTACTGATTAACAGCTAGGATTTCGTTTTAGCATCTGTATATCATATTGGGTGATATCATCCGAAATTATTTAAGCTCAGCACACAATTTTTCGAGTATTTTTCCAAAAAGAATAAAATATTTCATGATTAAAAGTTGCCTTACATTAGGTCAGTTACTGAATTTTGCAACTGTCCTTTAACATGATATTTAGTTTACCCGCGAATCTTGAGTCCTAACGATAAAAATAACTGTCTAAATCTAGCCTCGAATGAGTTTTGTATCTAGATGATAGGTCAAGAGTTACACAAAAGGGGAGATCACTTGGTATCCGGTAGTAACCTGCCTAATGTAAATCCGCCTTTACGCGTTAATTATTATGGCAAAGTAAATCTATTTTGGTACGGATGTCGAGTGAGCTGGATTTCCACTGTGGATATGCAGCTCGGAGTATTTTTGTAGGCGCACGCAGTTTGGCCACCGGGCGACGTTGGTGCTTGCGGGTTGCGGGCGCGATGAGAGCGAGTGTTAGGTGTTGTGATCGTAGTTGTGTCGCACTGTTCGCTTGTCTGTCTATTACCGGTGACGCTATTTGATCAGCTTGTATATGTATACCCCCCTTACGTTATACTGTTTTCTATTTGACAGTCTAGTTACCCCCATTGCCATACCCCCACCAAGTTGCCCCTAGTCTCGGACTGCATTATCACCTAGTGTTATGTGAAATCGCAGTCAAGAGCTAACTTGTCAACAGACTATCGGCACAATTGTGGGTTGGGTAAAAAAAATCCACAAGATTTTGTGATGTGTACGGTACGATCAAATCTGTGATGACTTATTATTTTTGACAGTAAAGTTTACACTTGACTGTCAGAAATGATTTTGTATCGTCAAAAAGAAAATAGTATAATAGTGCGAGTATCACATAAACACCGGTTATTCGTTAAGTATTTGATGGAACTAAAAAAGCCGCCTTGTATATCGCATTATACTGTATTTATGATATTATCAGGAATCTCGGACTACCCTCGAATGTATTGGTTTCACTGTTAAGTGTATGTAGCTAGCTAAGACGTGATGTAAATGTTATATTGTGACAGGCGGTGGTTATTACTCCTTACCTATCTAATGTGTAAAGGCAAAGTAAGTTTTTTAATTATTTTGCCCTATTTACGTCAGGACGATTTGAATTTATAGGGCTCAAATAAATCTTCACTTAATGCTCTACATGATGGTATAACTGCTGTTTTTCTATCTCTTTTAATCTCTGAGATATTGGTATGGCCACGAGCCACAAGTATAGAAAAAAAACTGTAATGTGTTAAAAAACTTTACTTTGCCAAAAATGTCAATTTTTACACATTAGAAATGCTAATGGAACGATCTTGACAATTTCAGCAAACACACGCACTTTTTTCGTTTATGAGTGATGTACCAACAGCTGTCAAGGTTATTAGCATTTGAAACATGTAGCCTCCGTCATACACAAACAACTGTATAGCCTAAAGGTACGGACAGACGTGCTCATTACTAGCACGAAAGCATGCTTTTATTGAGCAAGTGCTCATTAGTAGCACGTGTGTCATGTAATGAGCATGCTTATTTCGAGCATGCTCAAAAATCAACCGACGTTTGATTTTCGAGCATGCTACCTGAGGCGCGGGTAGAAGGGGGCGTGCTAAGAGCGCGTCTGAACAGGGTTTGCTTATTAGCATGTACTCAGTACAACATACAACATATAACTCTACAGTTTATTTAAGCATGCTTATTGCTGGCAAATGTGAACAGTTGCATGAGCATGCTAACATTAAGCTAGCATAAAAGCACGCTTTTTTTGAGCACGTCTGTCCGTACCTTAATCCAAATGTTAATAAGAATGTTTTGACTCCTGCTAACTTCACTCACTAATAGTGTGTGAGTGAAGTTAGCAGGAAGTATCAAACTGTGCCTGTTAACCTTTGAATAGGGCAATATAATTGATTAATTATGTAGATATACTTAGTAGGTTTTTTGTATCTCCCAGTTTATCATACTTTACGCACCTCGCTAAGTTGATGTTCCCGGTTTAATCTTTAAAAAGCAGTTTACACTTTATTAGTTGATCTATTCTGCCCAATTTGATGCAAGAATCCTTATTTGGTTCTAGCAGAAGTTGTTTATAACTTTGGGATTACCGATTGACCTTGTAGAAAAACATCTCGATATATTTTGTGCGAGTGGGCCAGTACTGTGTCAAAGGATACATGTCGCCTCCCTCGCGGATTGCGTTGCTTATAGGCTGGACTCACTTGAAATGTCCGCTCTACACGCGTGCACGCATCATGGCGCGGAAGCCCACGAACGGTGCAAACAACAGTGGATATCATTCCCCTCCGTTCGCGGATGATTCAAGGGACATAACACGCCCACGTAGCGCCGCGTGTTGCAAATGTGTTTCCAGCATTATTGTCTCGATCCCACGTATCTCACTTGTATCTCGTGTTAGTTAAGGGTTTCGTGTTATCTAATGTTAGGCAGCTAAGGCGTTCGCTTGTCGCTCTAATGTAATGTAATATTATCTATTTTTCATACCTAAGTATTTAATATTTATTTCATCTTTTACAATTCTCCTAATTTACCAGCGCTGTCGGTCAAATTCAACTGTACCAAAATCTTTTCATTTTTTTTTATATGTGGGCATTCCAATAATTCTATTATGCAACGTTATTGCCAAACGCTTTCATTGGGATAACATTTAGCATCCTTAAATAATTAATTAACGTTATTCTTAATAGCGTTAATTAATTATTTTAACGAAATATTATTTCAAACATTAGCATCTCGTTACATAAAATTCAATATTTTAATTTGAAATATTGAATTTGTTCGTGTAATAATTGAATATTTAATATAGTAATGTAATATTTTTTATTTAATTTAAATATTTTTGCACAGTTGAGTTTGTTCAACGGTTAAATTACAGTTGAGTTTGTTCAACGGTTAAATTATTCACATGACAGCTTATTTACTTAATATGTATTTATAGATGTTTATTTATTCATACGCCTGAAAGGTGTCGGGTCCTAAATAATACATTCCACGCGGTCAAACCATGTTGATTTTATAAATTCTCCCATGTTTGCGTTTTACAATAAGACGGTCAGATGTGATCTGAATAACGTTTATCAAAACTGGACTCATGTTGCGACAGCTTTTCTTAGTATTAAAATATCTGTCTTTACTTACTTTTTTTATTCGAGGGCCAGATTAGTGACTTTTTGTCACTGAGACTGAAATATACTACGACTTTTAGACACAGTTGCAAAAAATTAGGTTATTTTTTGTAACAGTGACAAGTCACTGGTATGGTCGCAGTCTTACTGCCGTACTCAGTCGCTTAATCGTTACTTAAGTTTAGTAAAAACGAGACAGAGCTCTCACATAAATGTCTCGTATTAAGTCTATCTTAAGGTACGATTAGCGACTCTGAGTGCGGCTGTTAGTGTATGTACTAATTATTCCCAGTTGCTACTTTAATATTGAATTGCTAACATAACCTTTATATTGTTCTCATTTGAGCTTACTGTGTAACGATCGGTACCTTATATTGTAACATGCATTATTATATTTGGAAAGCACTGTTATATTATAGCCCCTTTAAGTTATTTGTTAAGGAGTCTTTATCATGTCTATTGTCTAGTAAGAATTTAATATAATATATTATGTAATATTTAAATATACCTGGTTAGTTAAACTATTTTCTATTTGACTTAATATTAGTTAGTGTAGTTTGAATAGCATTATACCGATTACCGATTTGGTTATCGATATAAATAACGATACACTTAATGGTCAAAAAATATATGCAAACTTCAGATAGAAAATAGTATATTGGATCGGGTATAGATATGGTAGGAGAGCCTTGTTCGATTCGCGTCTGTTTTTGTCGCTTTTTTATACCGCGCTGTTGATAATTGAAAATTCTCTCTCTTGGACTATTTGTTAACATTCAAAATGGCGAAATAACGTTAAAAATAAATTGATTGTTGAAATCACTAAAATTACGGTGATATATGATCACTGCCTTTTCCCCTAAGAATAAATTAGAGTTTTTCTATATAATTGTGTTCATTTTGTAGTTTTACCTTTTTATTGCGCGACGCACTTGCGATCAGTTCTCATTAATTAGCAAAAGTTTGAACGCGATTGCCGCTTCATTGCTATTGTCTGAATTTTTAAAACGATAATAAAGGTTTACAAGAATAACAGCCAGTAACAAGGCCGTTAAATTTACACTATTACGTCAACGAAATAATCGAATCGTTCTTCGATTTTAACAATTTGAGTCAATAGTCGAAATGAATATGAATCGATTGAATTTGCAATTGCTCAATTCTGATTGTGATGGCGAGTGCGTTGCGCAAAATATAACACTCCTATTTGTAATAACGACAGTTAGTCAACTTGCCTTATATATTATCTGTAAAGGACCTCAATATTATGATATTTATTTGAATTTAGGAGATTTTTCATTTAATTAACGAAGACTTCCTGTTCGTAAAGAAATGCACAATATTATTATGCATTTATCTACTGAATAGAACGTCACAAAATGTGTAAAACCACTTTATTTTCAATTCCGAATTATTAATTTGTATTTCTATAAATGAACATGACAAACCGCTGTTTAATCTATGCGACCAAATAAATGTATAGTTTAACTCGCATACATTTATTTGGCCGCAAGTGTAGAATTAATGATGTAACAAAATAAATAACATTAGAATTGTGTATTCTCGATAAATAAATAATTCTTTGTAGCATTTAAGTCTGTAGAAATTTGTAATAAAGACACTTTGTTACGTTATTGTAAAAATATTTTTTTTAAACTCTGCACAAAATTATTATTTGATTAACAAAATTATTTCATTAATGAAAAGTAAATTTGAAGATTTTTGTCTTGGACAAGATCATTAAATTGTTTCGACGCATAGATTAAAATAATTTATAAAAGTAATTTTATGTTATTAGGTAATAATTGAATTTGGTACTACTATAGCATTATGTAAACAAATGTGTCTTTAATATAAGAAAATAGCCCACTTTGAAGTCTTTTCGAAAACTGTTTACCCTCGATTGCATTGAAAGTGGAATAATGATAATTACAGTACCCCACAGTAAATATGACACCTCTGGCTTTAGAAAGAGATAATCTGCAACTTCGGCTTCGTAGAGCGTCGCCTCTGTCGTTGAGACTGACAAGTTGGCGACAAAACGTCACATAAGTATGAGTGACAGAGACGATGCTTTACAAAGCTGCCGATTTTATCTCTTTCTATAGCACGATATGTATTTTACTGCTGGGTGTAGTAAGTGGCGTTGGCGATTGAGTTACGAATTAATAATTTACTCTCTTTATTTCGCATTAAGTGACGATAATTTATTGTAACTACGATGGATATTTTTTTATGTTGCATAGAAAATAAATTTTAAGAAATTACCTATTTTGTTTTCTTCTTAGTACCCACATTTTTTACTAAATATTTTTTAAGCCAAGTTTTGGATGAGGACTTAATCGCAAGAAGCATCCCATATCATTGTCTCTGATGACCAGACGATGCCTTACGGTACGATAGTAGAAAGATGAAGTAGGAACCAGGTCGAAAAGTTTTTGGTACTTTCCGAAATATACATATCTATCTGTAGAATACCGATAGACAGGCAACTTTTCGCCGATGTTCCAAACTTAATACATATTAAACCGGATTTAACGTCTGTTAACTGCGCTTAAATCCCAAGGAAAGGATACATATCTACCGTGTGGAATACCGATAGACAGGCAACTTTACGCCGATGTTCCAAACTTAATACGTATTAAACTGGATTTAACGTCTGTTAACTGCGCTTAAATCCCAAAGAAACAAAAGCTTAATTTGCTATAATCCGCTGAAATAGACCAAATCTGTATGGTACAACATTCGGAATACTATATGCACCGCCCGCCCTCCCATTGCTAAGCATGTAGAAAAAGCTAGTCACCTCACAGATCCTCCAAAACACTCGACGCGCGTTACGCTCCGACACCGGAGTTATCCTAAAGGAATATACACCTTTCAATGCGCAATTGCAAGGTGATGATTGCATGCTTATCTGTTTCAGCGGATTCTTCTTCTTCCTTACCTTATCCCACGCTGCGTGGGGTCGGCACAACATGTCTTCTTCTTCCACTCACTTGTCATTCGTCAACGTACTATCCACCCCTTTTTCACGCATATATCCTCTTTCACGCAATCCATCTACCTTTTCTTTGGTCGTCCTCTCCCCTTTTTTCCTTCCACATGCATACTTAACATTCTTCTAGTGACATGGCTATCTTCCCTCCGCATTATATGCCCATACCATGCCGGCCTATTTACCCCTCATCTTTTCTACCACTGTTTCAGCAGATTATAGCTGATTAAGCTTTTGGTTCCTTGACCCCTGTAAGGTATATTATACTTTCGCAAAGTAACGCCTGCTTCTATACAACTACGCTCAAAGTTTTAAGACTACTAAGAGCGTGTATTAAATAAAAAGCTCCATTAACACAAACGAGATAACAGCCAAATTGACGATCATTACATATAATTCATATCATTAATATTTAATTGCAACGGTTTACCCTAATTATAACATTCAAGAATTCTCCCGACGCTTATTTGCAAAGTTATTCGCGAAAGCTTATATTTCATTCAAAATGAATTTTCAACTTAATTGTTAAGGATATAGCGTTCGAAATAGAGGTAACGTGGCAGGATAAATGCTTTTAAAGTTTATGTTAAAGCCACAATCTCACAACGGCGAACAAAAACCAAATCGCAGTCAACTCGGGATCGCTGTGGAAGCGAGACGTGTTATTCTAAAGTTATAAGTTTCATTCTCGTCAGTTTTGCGTTGAGCGTTCACGATCGGTGCCTGTGAAGTGAATTTTGGAAACATGATCGCGTGATTTGTGACTCCTAACCCTATAATTATCTTAAAGACTTAGCAGGTACGGACCCCGTGTTTTGGCAAATTAATTGCCGTATGCCAATTCGGATCATTTCATACCTACAGGCTACAATACCTGAGATCGTTGATCTCACTTATTGTTTTTAATTGATTGATCGATATAATCGATTTGGTGTTCTAAGCCAATTTAATAGGTACCTATCATATTCTAGTTCGATTAGATTACCTACTTGTCTATGCTAATATTTGCGTTAGATAATACGACAACTTATTTAAGAATAACTTACTTAGTAGGTAAGTACCTACTTAGGTAGGTTGCTACCTAGACGTAAAAATAAAAATAAAAACAATTGCGTTCGGGACGCTAGGGTGCAAAGGCGGCCTTACTACTAAATTGGTCGGTCGGTAAAACCTATAGGTTTTTAACCGACTTCATAAAAGGAGGATCTCACTTTGACCCCGTAGGTACCTAGGTAGGTAGGTAAGTACCTACTTCCCGTAGGTAAAATTAAGGTATGAATAATGAAATATACTTATTTAGCTACCTAGGTGCTTACCTTAATGGTTTTCATCAATCTTTATGTGAAGTTTATTTGAATGAAGCTTGTGTTTATACAAAACATCCTCTTCCCACTTTCGGGAGCTGAGATTAAACGTGTAAAAACGTAAACAATGCTATCTGCCGCGTAGGTACCTACCTAAATGTAAACAGAGTTATTAATAGTGTCCCTGGATGGATTGTGGCAGCGCCGTACAGGTAAGGTGGCCCAAACACACTCAATGGGATTGTGGCTAATTATTGTACACAATCATTAAACTCAACTAAGTAAATAAATAAATAAATAAATAAATAAATAAAAGTTTGTTCAGCTCACAAAACAAAAAAAGACAAAAAAAGCAAAACATACAAACCAAATGTTACAAATTAAAAAATTAAAACTAGGTAAGCTTAAAACTACGAGCTCGACAGTACTAAAAAGAAAAATGATGTCTTGTTTGAGCTGAAAAGGCTACTGCCTCAGCATGATGCTGCAGTATTTGACTACTGCAGCGCGTAAATTGACAGATTACAGATATCCATACTAATATTATAAATGCGAAAGTGTGTCTGTCTGTCGGTCTGCTAGCCTTTCACGGCCCATCCGTTCAACCGATTTTGAAGAAATTTGGTACAGATATAGCTAGCATCCCGAGGAAGGACATAGACTACTTTTTACCTCGGAAAATCAAAGAGTTCCTACGGGATTTTTAAAAACCTAAACCCACGCGGAGGAAGTCGCGGGCATCATCTAGTACAAAATATAGTGATATCCTTTTCCAATGGGAGTATTATAAAAGGAATATCAAACCTGTTATTTTAGAGATTGTTTACAACATAATTTAGTCTCGATGAGGTGCTTTAACAATCATTGCGATAATTACGACTGCCGTCTGCCACAGTGTTATTATTATAGGTACACTAGCTGATGCCCGCGACTTCGTCCGCGTGGATTTAGATTTTCGAAAATCCCGTGGGTACT
Source organism: Maniola hyperantus (assembly GCF_902806685.2). Lineage (NCBI taxonomy): Eukaryota > Metazoa > Arthropoda > Insecta > Lepidoptera > Nymphalidae > Maniola > Maniola hyperantus. The sequence continues at coordinate 1,760,134 of NC_048537.1, read as the reverse complement.
CTTTAACTTTCCGGGATAAAAAATAGCCTATGTCACTCTCTGACTATAACCATGCAAAAAAATCATGTCGATCCATTGCTCCGTGATTGAAGGACAAACCAATAAACCAACAAACAAACACACTTTTGCATTTATAATAGGGGTAGTGGTAGGGGTAGTGATACTTACATATACATAGCAATCAGGTTAGGGACGCCTCGGACACCCGCACAGCCCCCGCGCTAACCCGGTGCGGGATAGTCTCATACCCGATTGCCATCTCGACCTGTCGGTACTATATAGTTAGGAATTGTCACACTTCGATCTGCAGGGTGATTCTCTAACTCAGTTTCTAACATTGAATGATAGGCACGGCGCTCATTTTTTAATCCGTTGAAGGTTTTCTACGAAAAAATATTTTAATATCACCCAGTGAAGCAGCAATGTACAACTAACCAACCTCAGTGGCTATCATTTAGTGTTAGACACTGAGTTAAAGAATCACCTAGCTGGTAGCCCTGGCAAAAAACTGTGCCTAAGATAAGCCGGGCTATTCACTCGATTAGTCGATTGGCATTGATGATCGATTTGCACCTAAATCTGGTTTACTGCGTGAACTGCAATTATGTTGCCACGAGAAAAACGTACTAGCGGTCGTTACATTTGCATACTACATACTTTGTAGGGGTTTCGTTATAATATGGGAACATGGACGATTTATCGCATGTGAATTATGATTGGTACCTACTTAATAATCAATACTATCCATTACTAATATTATAAATGCGAAAGTGTGTCTGTCTGTCTGTTTGCTAGCTTTTCACGGTTCAACCGTTCAACCGATTTTGACGAAATTTGGTACAGAGGTAGCTTGCAACCTGGGGAAGGACATAGGCTTTTTATCCCGGAAAATTAAAGAGTTCCCCGGGATTTTTAATCATCATCAGGCATCAGCTAGTAATAAATAAAATTGATTTTTCTGTATGTTTGAACGGGCTAATCTTCGGAACGGCTGAACCTATTTTGACGGGAGTTTTACTGACAAGTAGAGGATTAATCAAGGAGTAACATAGGCTACTTTTTTAACCAACTTAAAAAAGGAGGAGTTGTGTTTATCTACCTATGTACACCGAAATCTCCGAGATTTCTGAACCGATTTGCGTAATTTTTTTTAATCGATAAAGAAACATTGTGACATCCCAATCATCCTATAAAAAAATTAGATTCCAACTCCTCAATTCTGATGCTGCAGGGGACTTGACCACCAAGACTGATGGGATTTAGAAACTGTCGGTTATAAATTGATATTGGAGGTACTTACCAAGTAAAGACTTTTTGAACTCGAGGACCCATCTCCTCAGCCCTGATGCTGTAAGAATCATGCGTTTTGGTACTGCATCCTTGCATCTCCAGGCTACTATGGATAGGCTACTGTGGCAATTGGGGCGGGAACGCCCCGCACACACGCACAGCCCGCGCGGGGGTGACGTGCGGGGCAATTAAATACAGTACGCAGCCGAAAGTGATGAACATCGGCCTTTAGAATGACATTTTGCTTTGTAGAGCGTTGTTTCTGTCACTCATACACATATGACGTTTTGTCGGCCTCAACGAACGAGACGGTGCTCTACAAATCTGCTATCTTCTAAAGATCACTTTTGTCATCACTTTTGGCCGCGTAGGTACTGTATATCTATTATGTTGATCCAAATCATCGATATAAATGACAAGATATGGACAAGAGAACAAATTTTGTCACGTTTTTGGAACCAAATAAATCAGCGCCACCTCTTAGATACTAATGAACGACCCGTTTGAAATCCAGACGTCCGCGTCACTGAGGTTGCATTGGTGCTAAAATAAAGCACCACTGAATCGGTGCCATTTTGTTTGTTCAATGGCCCTGTCAATACAAGTAATATATAAGTCAATGATCCAAATATAAAATTTCGTTTATTATTATAAACACAAGGGTTATCACTTATCATAGTTCCGATGACTTTATTAAGTAGGTACCTACGGTAAACTTGTACACTGATACACTTTCCCAGGCCATCAAATGTGGATCTCTCTGGTTACGTTATTATCTCCAAATGCGTCATACACAGCCACGACGGAGTTTAAGTAGGTATAAGTCCCGCAAATTGCTGATGAGCGTGGCCGCCATTCTAGTGACGTCAGTACTAGACGGAAGTTTCGAGCTGATGGTATATTTTTATTTTGGCTGATGTCAGAATGACGTCATTTCGATGTTAATGAGACATGGTTCCAGCTCAATAGCAATTTGCGGGACTTATACCTACTTATAGGTACTTAGGGTCAAACACAAAAATGCGTTGCAACGACACGATGCGAATGATTGGTCACCATAATATGGTGATGTATCATCCATGTATCTATATTCTATAGGCACGTATTTAAATGACTGAAAATAAATTCAAATTTTAGGTTTCAAGATAACTGATTTCCAAATACTGAAATACTGAAATGTGCGAAAACTTGAGGGCGAATACAAATAATGAAAACAGTGATTTGAAAATACAAATTTGCTACAGAATTCACTTAGTTTTTAATTTTTCATTACAAGATTGGATTAATTATTACCCCCTTTTATGTGCTTATTTTACGTATTTATTGTACCTACTCCATAGATGATAGTCAGATATGTTAATTTTTCGCAAACATTTGAACACAGCTCAATTTTGTATTTTAGTTAGTTATAAATGTTTTAGTGATAAGTTTTTCTGTATGTATAATATATACTATATATAGTTTTTTTTTTGTGGTATTGACCTGTAAATTTAAATACTAATAAATTAGCTTTTAGTTAGCAGTCACCAAATTATTTGTTTTCCGCACGATTTAGGTTTATCCCTATTTTAATTTTAACTAAGTATAACGCGACTGACCGAGATGGCAATCGGGGTATGAGGCGGGGGGACACCCCGCACAGCCGCACGTCACCCGCGCTATCCCGCACCGGGTTAGCGCGGGGGCTATGCGACTGTGCCGTGTGTCCGTGGGGACAAATTGAAAAATTAAAAAGAGCAACCGCCGAGTTTCTTGCTGGTTCTTCTCGGTAGGAACGGCATTCCGAACCAGTGGTAAATTAAAACTACCTGACTATTCATAAGCACTTGTAAAAAGTTTACATGAATAAAAAAACATTCTATTCTATTCTATTCTACAACCCCCACACCCCGATTTCCATCGCGACCTGACCGATAACCCTCATTGTATATCTATCTACATTCTATCCTAGGTACCTACTTACTTAGGTATTTGAACAATAACAAAAATTCAGCCGAAAAACCCTGATCACCCGGTAGACTGAAATTCTCAACAATAGTTAATTAAGAAAACCATTTTTAAAATGATGAACCAAACAAAAAAAATCAAAAGTTCTCAGCGTTGTTGATGCAACTAAAAAAATAAAAACAATGTCTTTTTTTAGGGTTCCGTTCCTCAAAAGGAAAAACGGAACCCTTATAGGATCACTTTGTTGTCTGTCTGTCGGTCTGTCAAGAAATCTACAGGGTAGGTACTTCCCGTTGACCTAGAATCATGAAATTTGGCAGGTAGTTAGATCTTATCGAAGACATTAGGGGAAAATCGGAAAACCGTGAATTTGTGGTTACATCATACAAAAAAAATTAAATTGTGTTCATGAAATAAAAATTAGTATTTTCAATTTTCGAAGTAAGATAACTATATCAAGTGGAATATCATATGATAGGGCTTCACCTGTGCATTCTAAAACAGATTTTTATTTTTTTTATGTATCATAGATTTTAAATTGAATAGAGCCTCAATAGCTCAACCGGTAAAGGAGTGCACTGAAAACCGAAAGGTCGATGGTTCAAACAACGACGCGCAAAAGGAGTAGGTACGACAATAGTACAACCACACGAGTAACACTATTGTCGTACCTACTCCTAGCACAAGCCTAACGCTTAGATGGAGAGGAAAGGGGAATATTAGTCATTTAACATGGGTAATATTCTTTTTTTTTTAATCTGGCTAAATTCTGAGTCTGCGGCATGTTTGCTGGGATAATACAAAATTTATGAGGAGAAGGCCTTCCCATATATTTCAGACTTTTTCCTAATAGTTAATTACTAATAATATGCAGCCGTCTAAATATCGTGCAAAATGTCGAAAACATACGACTGTAGTACGGAACCTTCTATGCGCGAGTCTGACTCGCACTTAGCCGGTTTTTCATTTATCAGAAGCACTTTCGTTATCTTGAAAGTCTTTTAAAAATAATCCGTCTCGTGAACAGGCGTCTTTACTCGCGCGACGGACAGGAGCGGTCGCGCCGTCCGTCAGCCGGACCACGTTGTTTTTTTTTCTTTTTACTCTGTTACCTGTTCCCGAACGGGTCCGCTCAACGGCTGGTTAGGTTAACAAGTGCGTGGCAGGGGTGTGAAACCTTTTATATTGATTTCTTGTTAATTTCGATCATACGATTATTATTTTTAAAAAATATGGAAGACAAGCTTCTAATTCTCGAAGGAATAAAATTTTAAAAAGCGTGGGGGGTGGTAGAGTTATTCGTAGGTAGGTAAGTTCGCCAAGAATGGTAAGAGGTAAATGAAATAAAACATGATTCTAAAGTCAACGGGAAGTAGGTACCCTGTAGGTTTCTTGACAGACAGACAGACAACAAAGTGATTCTATAAGGGTTCCGTTTTTCCTTTTGAGGTACGGAACCCTAACAAATTGACTAATTAGTATTATTCGATGGACATAACTCTGACGGACCATCGGTATATACCTACTTACTTACCTACTAGTACATTCGCTTCATGAAATTAAGGAAACAATTTCATCATAAAATATTTAGGTATTGAAAAAGCCGAAAGCATTGTTAGTTAGTATTAATCAAAAGAGGTGTAATTTGTAACCCGATTCGCCGGCTAGGATCCGCCCTGACTCCTGATAAACCACCGTGTCGGGAGAGATGGGTATTATTGCTCGCTACTTACGTTTCAATCATTTCCATTTGGTGAATTTTCACCACACACACTTCAGATTTCACAGGTGATTTTTCACGCAAACTAGTTTTGAATTTTCACGCCTACAATCGTTTGCTAAATTTATTTAAGTAGAAATTATGATCAAAATCATTAGCGCTGAGATTTCATAGAAAGTGAATATTCACACTTACAATCGTATACTTACATTAATTTAACCAGATGTTTTTCTCTTTCTAACACACATCAACGCGAGTAACATTGCTCGCATACTATTTTAGCTCAGGCTAAGGATCATACTATGCGAGCGCAAAATAAGGCGAGATCAAAATGTAATAATTTTCAAACTTTGTGTGATTTTGGTTCATGATTTTTCACAGGCTATTATTTAAAGTAAGCCAGCATCATCGTGATCAACCCATTGCCAGCCCACTACTGAGCACGGTCTCCTCTCAGAATGAGGAGGGTTAAAGCCGTAGTCTGCTACACTCGCCCAGTGTATCTGCAGACTCCACACATCTTTGAGAACATTATGGAGAACTTTTCCTCACGACGTTTTTCTTCACCATGAAAAGTTAGAAGTGTGTGCCCGGTATCTAACCCCCGACCTCCCGAAAAAAAGGCGGACGTCTTGATCACTATCATCACTATCATCGCTTGTTAGTAAGGTAACTAGATTATAACATGGGGTTATTCAAGGGGCGGACCAACAAATTCCTAAAAGGCCGGCGACGCATCGGCGGCTCCTCTGGTGCTGCAAATGTTCATGGGCGGCGGTAATCACTTAACATCAGGTGACCCGCCTGCTCGCTTGTTCGCTATATCTATTAAAAAAAAAAAAAAAAAAAAAAAACAAGTATTACATAATATGAAGAGGACTTTCACGTGATTTTTCACATGCTACCTGTGAAATGGTCCATCCTTAATGGCGGCAGTGTCAGTGTCGGTGTTAGTTTCGCAAAACCGCATGGGGTCATTCGCATGCACTGCCCTTATCGCAGGATGCGTGTGTCGCATCGCATTAACTAATGTTACCCGTGATTTTGCCTTTTTATTTTGAGACTAACTTATTTCTGCGATTTCTACCGTTTCATCCGTTTAGGTTTTTTACTGGGTCCCAGTGGAATTTTTTAAAATCTTTTACCTATGCGTTACAGAGAGTAGATACCTACGTGAAAAATGTTAAGTTTCTACCCAAACGGTCGAGCTGTTTCTCTTTTTAAGTATATCTATACTTATATAAGCATTTTTATTTTAGCATACCTACCTTTTATTTGTTTAACCTGTTCCATTTAGTATTAATTTTCCTTATTTGCGTTGAGTATTTTAAATTATTTACCTACCTCACTACACTCATACCTATACCTTGAAGAAATCTATATTTGTCTCTGTACATTTACACAAGTTTAATATATCTGTAACTAGACACTTACAAAATTGTAATACGTAACTTACTTTGTCTATTTGCAATACTTCACAGTTTAAAGTAGGTATAATTTATCAAAAACATTTCATTAGTCATTACATACATTAATAACGAAAATACTGCGTTATCAGTTATTACTGACTGCCGCTAATTATAGGTTATCTTCATGTATAAGTTATTATACTTCTTGCTGTAATTATTAATAAATAAGTCTCTTCTATGTTTAAAATAACAAAGTCTACTACCTATAATGGGTAGTTTGAATTTGTAGTAAATCTCATAAAATCTATTGATCGAAAAAATACATTTTTATTAAAAGAAATTGTATTTTTATAATTTAAAGCACGTCTTATAATATATTTTCTGCTCATAATATTCTAGTTAAATAAATCTTAATACTAACATCCGATAGCTAAAAAAAAGAAACAAAGTAGGTCCAGCTCTATCTTCATAAAAAAAAACAAAATCAATGAATCCTAGACAAAATAGTTGAGGACCCCTGCTCACCTATTGGTGTGACTATTTTTTTTGGTTAACACCTTTTGTTAGTATAATTCGACATCGGGAGCGAGAAAAAAAGTATTAGACATTACTTTTGACAGAGGTTATTTAATGAAGTTGTCGGTTTTTTCTAGTTTCCCCCGCCCCCGGCTCGGCCGTTCTCACGGTGAGCGCATTGTGGCCGCACGTCCCAACGGGCCCAATCAATTATGTTAACTGTGATAATTTTGTTTTTTCAGGGTTCCAAAGTAAAACAGGGAACCCTTAGCACGTTTGTTCGCTAGCCAGGTTTGAAAAGAATTTTGTACAAGGGCTATGGCATGGATGTTTTGACAATTGTTGTAATTGTGATCAGATAAGAATAATTTGTGAAGAAGAAGAAAATTTACTACATTTTCTCAAATTCTGAACGCTGCTGCGCGTTGTCCTAAGACAAGAGGGCACGACGGACAGACGAATAGACAGACAGCAAAGTGATCTTATAAGGGTTCGTTTTGAGGTACGGAACCCTAAAAAACCCAGTTGGTCGATTGCGAAAAAATTGCATCAGTCATTATTACAATCTCATTATTATTGTGATTGGCTGATGTATGGTATTCTTGTTGCAACAATGCATTGTAGCCAATAGCGAGCGAGAGTCAATCAGAGGTGATTACGATCGTCAGACCGTAGTTGTCATTTTACCGTAAACACGAATCCAGCACCTGTCTCGTTTTATCTCTAACTAGATGATGCCCGCGACTTCGTCGCCGTGGATTTAGGTTTTTAAAAATCCCGTGGGAACTCTTTGATTTTCCGGGATGAAAAGGAATAAAAATCCTACGTCCTTCCCCAGGATGCAAGTTATAGCTGTACCAAATTTCTTCAAAATCGGTTGATTGGATGGGCCGTGAAAGGCTAGCAGACAGACAGACAGACGGACAGACAGACACACTTTCGCATTTATAATATTAGTATGGATTAAAATCGGAGCAAAGTTAATGCACACATGAACGATCTCAGCTTTTAGCCACTCTTTTCAAAAATAACAAAAGCCAGACAAAAACTTATCTTTACTAGGATCACGGAACCCTACGTTGTGCGTGTTCGTGAACGCACTCGACCAACTTTTTTCTGAAGTCTCCTCGGCTATTTGTACGGTCAACAAACACATTATGCGGCAGTTACACGCTTGTTATCCCGTTTACCTTTCGCTAATGTATTGCCGTCAGAGACCATTGTGGCGGAGAGGTTTTAAATTTTAAGAAGGCACGTTAGATTGTTGACAAACTGTTTTTTTATTTTTTATTTTATTTCATGTAAAATATGGCCGGCACATAGGTCGAAAAAACGATAGACGTTGGGGTCCCAAGATGCTAGAATGGCTATTATCTCACACCATAGATTCAGTGGCGCGTGGAACTCCCTACAAGAGACCTATATCCAGCAGTTGACGTCTAGCGGTTGATAACGATGACGATAATGACTTCTTTTGGCAGGATGCGGTCTTCGGCGTCACTCGCGGCGCGCGTGTTCGCAGGAGTGGCTCTGGCGCTGTCGGTGGCGGCGCGCGTGGGCCACGGCCGCCGCGACTACAAGGACTCGGAGCGCCTCAACGCGGACATCTCGCTGTGGATCGACGAGCGACAAGTGAGGATGTTCAGTGGTGAGTGCGCCCCAATGCAAATTACGGCCAACTGCCATCAAGTATATCGAAATTTACCAATAATCCGGTTCGAAGGACCATTAACTACAAGTCAAATAAGATGAGAGGTACGTCAGGAACAAGGCTGAAGCTATGCAAATCATCATCAACCCATCGCCACTCGCCATAGCCCACTATTGAGCACGGATCTCAGAATGAGAACGCTGGCCTATAGTATGGATTGGCAAACTTCACACACCTTTGAGAACATTATAAAGATCAATCATCTCTGAGGCATGCAGAATTCCTCACAATGTTGGCCTTCACTGTTAAATCAAGTGATATTTAAATTGCAGTTATTGCTTAAAACACACATAGATCCAAAATGTTAGAGATGCGTGCCCGGGATCGAACTCCCAACCTTCCGAATAGGAGACCGACGTCTTAACTACTGCCTAGTGGTTCATAATGGGCTGGCTCATATTAAAAATATCGGCCTGCAAATCAAAATTTACCAATAATCCGGTTCGAAGGACCAATATCAACAAGTTATATGAGTTAGAAGAACTTATAAGTTTTAAAGCTACGAATATGCTTTTGCAAAACTTATGTTGTAAAATCTGGCGGTTTGACTGTGGGTGGGATTTGTGAACTAGGTACTACGAAATCTGAACGTAACTAAAGAAAATCACTTCCCAAATTAGCCTACCCGAAAGTTTATCTATTGAACTCTTTTGCAAAAGAAAAGGGAAATGAAGAACAAATCTCTTTAATTACAGGTATATCAATGCAAGTTTTCGCCATAGTGAACGGGAATATATCGCCATACATCCTGGACCCCAACTTTTCGCACAAACTGCCCATCATACCCTCAGAAGTGGGCTATGTGAACTTCACGTGGCGGTCTAAGAAGCGCTACTATTACGATTTCGACACGCTAACGTCTTCGGACCCTAAGGTCTTAAAACCGCCATTGCTGTCCATAAAGACGAAAGGGAGGGTGCCCAAAACTCCTAAAGGTATTTGTACTCCTCATATTTGAAATTGTATCAATTCTGTTTAAAGCATCGTTTTGCAAAAGACATTATATGAGTTAAATCTTACAATAAGCTCGCTTTTATTTTTATAACGTAACTTATCTTAGTTTTTTCCAGTGACCTAAAATGAGCTAACCTTTGAAACAGATTTATAAGTAGGTATAACTAATCTTATCTTGGCTTTATTCACTGAGCTTAAAAGTGCTAAGTTTTGAAACGGATTTATAAACTTAACTTATCTTGGCCTTTTTCACTGAGCTAAAACGAGCTAAGCTTTGAAACGAATTTATAACTTAACCCAAGAATTAAACCAAAGCAGATATTAGATACCTTGATGCTGCCAATAATGTTGTTCGCAGAATTCAGTATATTTCTGCCATGCATGGGCAACGTAAGCGGTGTGGCCACGTTCGAGATCGGGCTGGAGCTCAAGAACCACCGCGGCAACCCTCTGAAGGGCACCCCCCTAAGGTTAAACCTAAAGAAGGAGTGCGCACAGAGAGGTGTGTATTTAGAAAGGACAGGTATTGTATCGCCAACGCATTTTTAACACTTTTACGAATGTGCATTTTAATATTGTAATTGCGTTTCTTTCTATAAATGCTGGTCTTACAGATTTTTAACTTTCTATAGGTACCATTTTCTACTATACCTACTATTAGTTTAGTTACTTCCTGCTTCATTCTATTTAATTTTCTGTACCCTTTTCCTTGATAAGTAGTTTTCTACGTTCTAGGTAGTTTTTAGGGTTCCGTACCTCAAAAGGAAAAACGAAACCCTTATAGGATCACTTTGTTGTCTGTCTGTCCGTCTGTCTGTCAATAAACCTACAGGGTACTTCCCGTTGACCTAGAATCATGAAATTTGGCAGGTAGGTAGATCTTATAGTTGACATTTGGGGAAAAATCTGAAAACCGTGAATTTAGGGTTAGATCACACAAAAAAAATTAAATTGTGGTCATGAACTAATAATTAGTATTTTCAACTTTCGAAGTGAGTGACTATATCAAGTGGGGTATCATATGAAAGGTCTTCACCTGTACATTCTAAAACAGATTTTAATTTATTTTTATGCATCATAGTTTTTGAATTATCGTGCAAAATATCGAAAAAATACGACTGTAGTACGGAACCCTCATTGCGCGAGCCTGACTCGCACTTGGCTGGTTTTTTTCTATTCTTAGGAGTTTTACATGCATGATAGTTATTTACAGCCTAAAGTTTCCGCCCATCTTAAATTTTCCACATCCTTGATAGTTTTCTGCATCCTAGTAAGTTATCGGCATTCTTGTGGATGTGTGAATTTTCTACATCCTAGATGGTTCTCAAAATTCATGAGGTTTCTTCTACATCCTTGATACTTTCTTTCGCACATCCCATTCCGCTATTCTTAAGTTTTCTAAATCCTTGGTCCTACCTTGTCAGTGTTCTAAATCCTGGAAAATTTTCTAATTTCTTGACTACTATACTGAAAATTTGCAAGTTTCTGTGAGGACTTTTTACAAAAGAGTGGTACTTATTAGAGTAATTATTAAAACATATTTTTTATTTAAGTATTGTTTATAACTTAATTTGCAATTACAATATTAGAATCACATCCGCAATGCTTTTACTATTCTTTTCTTATAAGATTTCTACAATAAAGCGTATCGTAACGATTTCATGAGCTACAACTTAATCTTAACAAGTTTATGGAGTCCCTTCTAAGCTTATTAATTCAACTCCTTATGCTTCGTCTCTCAGAATTTGTTCAAAGACCTAAAGGGCGCCAAAATATTGCACCGTGAACTTAATATAGGGTTCCGTCCTGAAAGGAAAAAGGAACCCTTACAGGATCACTTGGTTGTCTGTCTGTCAGCCAAGATAGGGTACTTCCCGTTGACCTAGAATCATGAAATTCGGCAGGTAGGTAGGTCTTATAGCACAAATCCGCAAAACATTAATTTGTGGTTACATTACAAAAAAAAGTGTTCATGGACAAATAATTAGTATTTTCAACTTTCAAAGTAAGATTACTATATACCAAGTGGGGTATCATATAAAAAGGCTTTACCTGTAGGTATATTCTAAAACAGATTTTTATTTATTTTTATGCATAATAGTTTTTGATTTACCGTGCAAAAATCGAAAATATACGACTGTAGTACGGAGCCCTCGGTGCGCGAGTCTGACTCTATAATACACTAGATATTAAATAGTAAACTTATAAATGAGATTTGAATTCGTTTCTATAATAATACCTAAGTATTTTTCCGTATGTAATATAATCCAACGCGAACTAAATAGTGTTTGTGTTCAGCTGGAAGTTGGAACAATACGGCGATTGACATGTTTTATTGGTCTATTGTTTAGAGTTTGTGATGAATTATTATATTTTTCGCACAGTGACACGAAGACATAATAATTCTTATATTATGCATTGTAACTTAGAATTATTGGAAGTAGAGACTTAAATATCAAATCGTAGCATTAAAAATGAAATAGGTATAGTAGTTACGAGACAAGTCGAGATGGCAATCGGGGTGGGGGCGCCCCTCCACCTCATACGCCGACTGTCATCTCGACCTATCGAGTACTATATACGTAGTATGAGGCACAATTGTTACCGACTTTTGAAATCTTGAAAAATTATGAATAAAAATAATAATACTTAGGTAGATCAATTTATTATACTGTAATGAGTTGACGTTATTGTAATATATGAAAATTCTATTATGGATTAGCTCTAAAAATTTAGGGAAAAATATACCTCATAATCTTTAACAAAAAATGTGGCTCATGTTGATAAATTAAGAACAAGAATATAACAGTCAATTTCATAGTGGTGCAAACTTAAATGCACATAAATAAATAAAAAATTGGGAATGATGGACTAGCTACCTGATGAAGATCATTTTGCCCCAATTTAGCGATTTTTCGTATTAAACTTTTGTTTTAAATTCAGTCTACTTTTCGAATCTATCAATGATTCAAATGTACAAATCAAAATGTTAGGCATGGTTTGGCCCCTTTAGTCTCAGGGCCAGTTGCACATCAGGCGGTTAAAATAAGATTACCGTTAAAGTTAAAAACCACTAAAAACATCACTTTGCAGTTGCACAAGCCAAGGTTCGTTAACTTTGACCAATCCTTAACAACTTGTGCAATCCACTTTGCTTCTTATTTGGTGGCCCTTCAACGGTATTCTTACTTTAACTGCCTGGTATGTAACTGGGTCTCAGAGTTAACCGAATGCATAATTTTGGCCCCCTAAACGTCACATAACCGACGCCCCGCATTAACCAATTGCATTGTTTTCCGGCCAACGCCGCCGAGTCGCCGGCTTGCTGCGTACGGTGCCTCTGCTCACAGCATTTGCGTTTTTAGGTTGGTACAATCGCTTGCTTTATTAGTCCCGCAAATTGCTATTGCGCTGGAGCCCATGTCTCATTAACATCGAAATGAAGTCATTTTACGTCAGCCGAAATAAAAATATACAATCAGCTCGAAACTTCAGTCTAGTGCTGACGTCACTAAAATGGCGGCCACGCGCATTAGCTATTTGCGGGACTTATATTTCATATAGATCCAGCCTAGTGGAGGAACTACACTGATATTATCTGACATTGTCATTTCTCTGATGTCACACGCAACTTTATCTAGGCTGGTTCCACCACTTTCTTATACTTAATCAAGTATTAAATATTAAGGCTCTTTTGCTTATAATCTTCTATTGTTCAAAATATGCTCCTAAGGTATTCTGAGCCCTGAGTACGTTAACTATGCATAAATCTACTATTTAGTATGGACGAAAAAGGATAAAAAAATCTTTCCCTTTCCCTTCTCATTGATAACTTGAAAAGTACCAAAGAGACTCAGTTTCTTCATATCCTCATTTGAAAGACTCGCTCGTCATTAGAAGGTACAGTTAATAAAAATAACAAAAACTATGTCCACATAAGCTTTTAGGGATCATAAGAATCTATCGACTTTTATTACCTTCATCTTAACAAACCTTTCCCACGTTAGATATCCGATATAATTTTTGAAAGTTACATTAATCAATAAATTTGCTATTTAAGTGATAACGGTTTCCCAACCGGCAGGTCCCGATCCGGAATGCGACAAAAAGTGTGCGAACCAAGGCTGGTGTAATAGTGAGAAGATATGCCAATGCCCCGAGGGATACATGGGGCAACACTGTCGCACCGCGTTATGTTATCCCCAGTGTATGAATGGGGGCAATTGTACCGCGCCCGGAGTGTGCTCGTGCCCGCCTGGATATCAGGGACGACATTGCGAAGGAGGTATGTCAAAATATACATTAATGTGGGTCAAAATATTAATGCTAGGATAGTTGGAGCAATCTATCGCACCGCGTCATTAAATGAAAACCCCAGTAAATGAAACTGACTAGTGCTCGTGTCGCCTAGCTATTATGGAGGACATTCACTTGAATATTAGAGACGATACTAAGAAGGAGGTATGTTCAGTTCAAATACTGAGTCTTAAATTTGGGCACAAAATGCTTGGGGCAATACTATCGCACCGAGTTATGTTATCCCCAATGCATAACCGGGGGCAACGCACCCCACCATCAGAGAATGTGCTTGTGGCTGTGATAAGTTGTCCCCAGTATCCGTGTCAGAGAATGATATTAAAACTATAGTATTTAAGTAAGTATATCGTCAGTGTTGGGTAAAAATGTCTGTTTTAAAGATAACAAGGGCATACTGATTCTATGGAGAAGAGAGTTCTAGAAGACTTAATCAAACAAAATACAATACTTTTTCAAATATATATTCCAAGTAAACTAAACATATATTACATATAAAAAAATCCAAGTAACACTAAATTCGAAAACTACAACCAAGCTTAGTTGCCAGTGCTATGAAAATAGTCTAGATATAGACTTGAGCGTGTCAAACTATACTACAAAAATATTCATATAAACTTACCACAAAAAATAAACGAGTTTAAGCTAACTCTTGACTAAGTTGACGTTTTGACAGTTTTTATATGGAAAATCTGTCAGGTTTAAAATAAACACGCGTTTAGCGATTGTTTAAAGTTTTTTTTAATGTTCAACGTAAGTCATAACTATAAATCATATAATACATTATGTACTTACCTACTACCATAGAGCAGAAACAAAGAGGAGTTGGCCTAAGCAACTGTGCACTGTGATTTTCAACTAGGTCCTGACGTCATCACTGTGGGCGGGGCCTTAGTTAGTATGCTGTCCGCGTTCGTCAGGTTCACATATATTGAGACTCGTATTATCGGTGTGTTTTCGCGTTTTTAAGAACAAAAGGATGAAGTGTTGTGTTTTATCGTGTCAAAGTTATTCAGACAGACGTTCTGATGCTATGAATGGTATCACATTTCATTTGTAAGTAATTTTATACGTAATTATTAAAATAGTTCTAGATTATTGACATCTAGTGTGAGATAGCTGAACTATGTAGTGACATCAATATATCGATGTTAGGTCGCTAAGCGAGTAGTTTTGCTACTAACCCGCAGATGGAAAATTGAGAAGTGGGCGGCGTTCCACAACCCCTCACCCCGCAAAATGTCACTCGATATTTCATAGGGAAATCTTAATACAACATCTCCTCTTTGTTTCTGCTCTATGCCTACTACTATACCTAGTTGAGGTAGTGAGACATTTTTCTTAAGTATAATTCACATTGTAATACAGTCCACATCTTCGTCACAACTTAGATCTTCTTAGACACAGCGATAGCAGCTTTGCAGCCAGCCTTGATAACTTCAGTGAGGGCCTTATAGAACGGGGCCTGTTCCGCCCCGTGATGGATCCCTGTATCGTGGTGCTCCATCTCCTCATCTCTGAACTGGGTGATAGTCTGTAGGATGTCTTTGTCTATATTGGGATCCTCCATCAGGGTTCGTAGTTGGTCGTTGTAGTGATCTACTATCACGGTCTCGACGGCGACTGTGCAAGCCATAGCGGCTTCTTTGCCTAAGAGGGCGGTACCTATAACAAAATTGTCTGGTGTATATAACTTACAGATCAACTGAATTATATGGATCTACCATAATGTTGAAAATGAAGACAAACTACATAATTTTAAATAGGTACATATCAAAAATTGTGGACCAGCAGGAATCGAACCCGCGTCTCCTGGGATCGCGCCCAACGCTCTGACCACTAGGCTACGGCACGCTTGCTGCCAGCAAATTTGAAAAACTATAAAAAGAAGACAAACTAATATCAAAGTGAACTATCATCAGAAAACTCGGTTTGATCCTGAATCGACATTTTTCAAATATTAAGCTAGGGTTGACGTGAAGTTAAAGATACCTGATCGTTTCATAGCCTACCTAGCGACAAATGTAGGCAGCATTTGACGCCTGCCAGTGTAGGTGCAGCCGCGATGTTTTGTTACAAGTTTCATAACTGTCGTGAACTGTACCAATATTCAGGAATTCACCCCTGCTCAAAATTTAAATTCAGATATTTTTAAATATTAAACCATAAATGGATAAGAACGTGGTTACGTCAACGACCAAACATCTGCCACCAAGAAGAAACTTCTCTCCTTTCTTAGTTCTCTAGACTTTCTGTGTAATGTACCTGATTTTCAAGATTTACTCATTGGTCTTAAATCTCCATCATACACATATTTTAATTTAGTTTTATCCCAATATAAACATTTATAACGAGATTTATGAGAAAAATATTCGAGAAGGATTGGCTTCTTACAAAATCGAGTTGTGATAAAATAATAGAATAGTAAAGGTTCACTGTGCTAACCTAGTGGTTAGGACGTCCGCCTTCTAATCGGAGGTCGGGGGTTCGATCCCGGGCACGCACCACTAACTTTTCTGAGTTAAGTGCGTTTTGATTGATTAAATATCACTTGCTTTAACATCGTGAGGAAACCTGCATGCCGGAGAGTTCTCCATAATGTTCTTAAAGGTGTGTGATCTAGGTCACAAGAACATAGTGAACTGTAAGTATGTGTTAGAATAAACTAAGGACAGTTATTGGTCTGTAAATTAGATTTAAAAATTAATCATAAGTAGAAGTTTAAGCTAGAATAATATTACTTATTAGCCCATAGGCTAGATGGTAGTAGTAATAAAGCTACCATTTTATAATGGTGCTTTATGGTGGACAAAAAAAAAAGGTGTGTGCAGTCTACCAATCCCCACATGGCCAGCGTGGTAGACTATGGCCAAAACCCTTCTCATTCTGAGAGGAGACCCGTGCTTTGTAGTGAGCCGGTGATTTGTTGATCATGATGATTATGGAAGGTTCACTCACCAGCCCCAAGCGCGAATCCCGCGATATTCCAAATGGGAGTCATGACAGTCGGCCTCACGCGATACTTCGATATCAGCTCCTCGAACTTCTGCCGGTGCTTGATCTCCTGCTCCCACATGTGCTTGATGAGCGGCCCCTCAGCGGTATTGCCCAACACCGCCATCTGCCCCGCGTAGATGCGATCTGCACCGAGCTCGCCGGCGTGATCCACGCGGATTATTGCATCCAACTGACAACAAAAAAACTTTAAGCGTCTTTTGCTATGATCTCATTTGATGGTCTATAAATCAATATATCTGTAATCAATCAATAAACTAAGATAACTTTTAATCTTCACTCCTTGATAAATTAGAATCCTCAGCCAATTAAAAAAGTAAACCAAGGCTAAGTATGTCTACTCGGCTCCGACGATACATCTAGTGTAGGATCCACTGGTAAACGTTTTGTATATTAAGGATGTATATAGTAATTAAGTTTAAGAAAACCTTAAGTGTAATAACTTTGTTCTTTGATCTAAAAAATCTTTTGTTGTAAAATAAATAGAAAGAAAGAAAGAAAAACGTTTATTTTTTAAGGCTGTACCACACATTACCAGCTAGACCTGGTTAGGTTATCCCGGCGCGTCTTATACTTGAGTAGTAAAGTCAAAAGACCTCAAGTAGGAGAAGCGCCGGAATAAACCATGTCATGTGTGGCACAACCCGAAAAAATACATTTTCATTTTTCATTTTCAACTAAGTAATTAAGTTTTATTCGTCAAAAACGTACAATTTCGACTAATAAGAACATTGCTAAGTACAGATTACAGATATATATTAATTTCGATCGTTAGAAAATACCTAAGCTAAAATCTCGTCCTATTTTAAAGTGGTAGTGCACTAAATCGCTTTTTGAAAACGTCCTAACTCCTAAGCCTTGCACTAATTTTTTTTCAGAATTATCGGAAGTTTGGATTTGCCTCCCGTATGATAGGTTTTCCTTAAGCTTCTCACAATATGTAACTTCATTTTTTCAACGCCCTAAGACTCCTACCAGTCTTTTATTATACACGTACTTCAGTCTGCCCCATGTATATCCGGTTTTCCCCAAACTTCTCATAGATAAAAATTGAACTTACATGGGGATTCTTTTTCCATGTTGCCGAATGCGCCCTTCTGACGTGATTGAGAATCGGCGGTGGACGATACATCCTCGATTGTTCTGCAAAGATCGAAATATCAAATGTTTATTTTTGTTACAGGAATATGTTCACAGAAATGTTTAAATGGGGGCAAGTGTATACAGAAGGATACGTGCGAATGCCCTAAAGGGTATTTCGGTCGTCGATGTGAATTTTGTAAGTTTCATTATTTTGATCACTTGAGGCTTCCGCTTTAATACAACCTTATTTTATGCTATGGATGAAAACAGCCTGAAAAACACCAACATAATGTGCAAAACCATTATGATCTTTTTTTACAAACCAAATTTTATACTATCGGCAGCTACATTTAAATTGAATCGTCCGTTGTACTTCTGGAAGATGGGATGAGCTAAGTTTTAAAACAAATCCTAGTATATTTGCCTCTTAAGGTACAAACCTAAACTGAACTCTGTTCTAGTCTGCCGTCTGCGGGATGCCGCAAAGAAAGCTAGGCAGCTTTAAGTCAGCTAATTATCAAGTCAATGTCACAGCTAAACTGCTCTCACTTTTTTGTATCAGAGCCCATTATTATAACTGCGAAAGTGTGCGAAGACAGGAAGTTTAAATATTTCATGAACAAATAAAACAAATCGCAACAGAACAACGGATCGACGTGATTTTTTGCATTTGTATATTTAAAGACCTGGAGAGTGGACATAGGCTACTTTTTATTCCAGGAAATCAAAGAGTTCCCACGGGGTTTTTAAGAACCTAAATCCACGCGTACGAAGCCGCGGGCATCAGCTAGCAGTTAATAATTCTTGATTAGTTAATTAATAATAATTAGTTAATTAATAATAAACGGTCAATATTTTTTCTACAGCAAAATGCGTGATCCCTTGTTTGAACGGGGGTCGGTGTAAAGGGGTGAACAAGTGCCGTTGCCCCGCGGGGTCGGGCGGCAACCACTGCGAGGTGGGGCGACGGGCGGGCGAGTGCGTGCGCGCCTGCAGGCACGGCGTGTGTCGCGGGGGCGCGTGTCGCTGCGAGCCCGGCTGGCGTGGCCGCTACTGCCATCGGACGTACGGTGCGTATGCCTTGTCTGACAGGGGGTATAGTAAAGGGGGCACGAGTATAGTTGCCCCACGGGGTCCAAATTGACAGACCGACAGACAGACAGACAACAAAATGATCGTATAAGGGTTCCGTTTTTCCTTTCGGGATACGGCACCCTAATTTATTTATTTATCGCGGTTTATATTTATCGGGGTTATTTTTATATATGTATTTTTATTTTGTGTATGCATCATACAGAAACCACTTGACTAACTTTCAATAGGTCTTTGAATTGGCACCATAATTCTGCTGTAAACGATCTTCAAACTAAATTCAAATGACACATCTGTATGTATTGCAATCTCTTTCATAATGCTCTCTATGAAAAAGGATGCCGCTAGATTTTGATCTGTCAATTAAGTTTAAAAATTAAATACAACAGACAGACAGCCACAGTTGTCTTACTAACTGCCGTACTCAGAGTCGCAACATTATATTTATTAATTTTTTTAATTTCCAGGATCATCAGAGGAATCGGGAGAGTTTAAGCGGCCACGATGAAATGCAATACATTTGATGAACCAGAACAATCTACTTAATAACTAACTTGTGATTTAATTATTTTTATTAAGTTTTATACATATTTTGTATTAATTACCTACTAAATTAGTCATTTAGCTTGTAAGATTAGATTTTATTTAAAATTATAAATATAAATTACATAAATATAAGGTGACAAATTTTGTACATTATTTTATTTTTTATTAAAACCCCTTTGGTAAAATGTATTTCTTTTACTTGTAGCTTACAAATCCATACAAATAGATTATATCTGTGACATTGACTGATTTTCTTTAATATACCTAGTTATTTACAATACTAGGTGAAGCCCATGACTTTCATTCATTCATTCATGCATGATTTTTTTTATTCCCATGAAAACTGATTTTCTAGGATAAAAAGTTGCTTCTGTCCATCTCCGGGCTACAAGGTATGTCTGTACTCTGTACCAAATTTTGTCAAAATCGGTTATACATGGGCTGTGAAAAAGTATCCGACAGATAGACAGTCTTTCACATTTATATCTAATAATAATATTAACAGTTTAATTGAATATAAATTATATTCTACTATACCTACCCTACTGAAACATTCTCATCGTTGTGAAAGATTATGCAATCTATTAAAATTGATAGTTTAGTAAAATCAAAGATGAGATAATATAACACCGGCTCCGCATTGGCCCCAACGCTGGTCCCAACACTGTTGGCCCAACATGTGGATAGGGAAATTAGCATTGGCCCCAACGTTGGCAAAGCTAATTGTTAAGTAAGGTAAAGTAAAGTCTGCTTAAAGTAAGTAAGGTCTGCTTGCTGTATCAGTCTCTAAAAGTAAATCTTGAATAGAGCTAGAGGTTGAATTTTCAAAAATCCTTTCTTAGCGGATGCCTACGTTATAATAGCTATCTGCATGCCAAATTTCAGCCCGATCCGTCCAGTAGTTTGAGCTGTGCGTTGATAGATCAGTCAGTCAGTCACCTTTTCCTTTTATATATTTAGAAATAGTTTTAATAACCTAACCTAAAAATTATGAAAAAAAATGTTTTCTGAATTCATTTGACCACTAAATTGGAGCAAAATTACGTTTTTTAAAACAAACAGGAAGGAAGGATTTAAAACTATTCTTCAGAAGAAGATTTTGGCGAAATATCCCAGAAAAAGAAAAAAATATTGAAATAAGTTTAGAACTGCAGACTTACCTTACCGTGTATTTTATTCAAGTTTAATAAAATCACTAAAATATTCACACTTTGTTCACACTACAAACTCAGCGAAAGCTCCGTTTAAATCGGTGCGTAGTTTTTATTCATTTTTCACGAAAAATTGAAACTTCCTGTGTTCACTTGAAATGTTTACATGTCAAAATAGTTTCGTGAAAATTCCCTTAGATAGCGCCACAAACTGACATGATCATGATCAATGTTTTCCAAAATAAACTTGCAATTTTTCTTGATCGCCCGTCTTTAGGGCCAAAAATAAACCAAACAAGAAAATTTTTATAAGAAAATTTGGTAAGTTTTACATACGAAAATGTTTGGATTCAAGTCACTTGCAAAAAAAAGCTCTTTCCCCCCGCTCAGTCCGAGGGGTATTTCCCTTTCCATGAAAAGAAAATCCATCGCGCAGCCGCAGATCCGTACAAAATGGCGTCCCCCTGGTGTGAAGTGTACAATGTTCGCATATCTCGTTTCCCGATCGATATCAATGGAGGATTCGCTTTTTTCGGGGTCTCTGCAGTGCTTGGTGTATTTTGTGAATCCCGGGTTCGGTTGAGTGAAAGAGTCTTGGAAAGTGTTGTTTTCGTCCGGTTACATCACCGAGAACTTGAGGAGCTTCCAAAAGGAGTGCAAAATGTCTTTCAAATCACGCAGGTGCGTACGCAGTCGTAGTCTTTCTATTCTGTCTGGGCCTGCTCGAACGCGCGACCCCTTCATGATGGCCATTCATTTGGGTTTATCCTTTACGCCGCCGCAAAAGAGTTTATGTCATTCCCCTTCGAAAATGACCCGCCGCGGTGATCTGCCCGAAATTGCATCTAAACAAAAACATAAAGCAATATGCGTCGTATCGGGCCAGGCTCTGTAATATATAGCCAATTCTCTGCACTCTAATGTCCAGCAATTCTCATATCCAGCTCGAATTGTACGCTAGAATGACTTCATATAACATTGATCTGGTCCAGCTTAGGAATAAATATTTTCTAGGATATCCTAGTTCACTTTGCTGTAGGTAGCTTGAGTATTGATTTTTCGACTGGGCTGCCTACACAATACAATTGCCTGAATGCTTTCAAATCTTTTGTATACTGAAAAATAATAAGCAAAAGTCTGTACTGTATTTGATATGGCCAAGAACCTTTTTTAAGACTTTCCAATTACATTTAACTCTAGGAATTTATGTATTAGGAAAAATATTGTGCTCTTGCTCTAGTTTCAAATGTCAAAAGGTCATGTGGGTTAGCACCTATATTTGTTAACCTGTTAATCAATAATTGATAAAGTTTTAGAGCATGTTTTACCTACATTACTTAAGTTTTTTTTCAAATGGATATCAAACTAGTAATTTACTATGTTTAGATCTAATAAAGATTACCTAGCAAAATAATACCTACTGAAGTTTTTTAATTACACACCCTACTTACTAAGTTCAAACGTCCAAATGTGGCCTTGAAGATAATTAATTACTTAGGGCAAAAGTTGCTTAATTTAATTATATTTATCACACTTTCTATCATGTAACAGAGTGATTCTAACTTATATTAAGTTACAACAAAAAAACTGTTATGACATTGAGTGACCATTAATGTAAAGTATGCCTTTACTAGTTAACTACTAACTAAGTATAAAAGCTTTTATCAATAAAGAATAAAAATGCCTTTGTTAAGTATTTGGAGTGTAGTAGTAAGTATATGTAATGTCTCAATACTAAGGTCTAATAATGTAACCAACTAGATGATGCATGCAGCTTGGTCCATGTGGATTTAGGTTTTTTAAAAATCCCATGGGCACTCATTAATTTTCCAGGATAAAAAAACCCGGCCAAGTGCGAGTCAGGCTCGCGCAATGAGGGTTCCGTACTACAGTCGTATTTTTTCGACATTTTGCACAATATTTCAAAAACTATGATGCATAAAAATAAATAAAAATCTGTTTTAGAATGTACAGATAAAGACCTTTCATATTTTTTATTTTATTTTATTTATTATGATACCCCACTTGATGTAGTTATCTCACTTCGAAAGTTGAAAATACTAATTATTAGTTCATGACCACAATTTAATTTTTTTTGTGTGATCTAACCCTAAAATCACGGTTTTCAGATTTTTCCCCAAATGTCAGCTATAAGATCTACCTACCTGCCAAATTTAATGATTCTAGGTCAACATAGTAGTACCCTGTAGGTTTATTGACAGACAGACAGACAACAAAGTGATCCTATAAGGGTTCCGTTTTTCCTTTTGAGGTACGGAACCCTAAAAAGTAGCCTATGACAGTGTCTCGGACGTAAGCTGACTGTTCCAAATTTCAGCTAAACTGGTTGAGGGGATGGGCCTATGGATGATACCTTGTGACATAGGTATTTTTAAACCAATATTAGGTTTCCTAGACAGTTTTTGAAAAAAAAAGACTACTAAGTATGAATAAACACTTGATCAGGATTGTGTTATTCAAATTTTCTTGAACTACCTCTGAATCTTTATGTAAAAATGCTTAAAAACCTAGGTGGTGAAGAACAGATATCAACCAAAGACAACAAGATTGGTGGCGTCAGGTGGCAAGCTCATGGTTCTTGTAGGCTCTGGCTAGACTCAGACCTAGGATCACAAAATGAACTCCGCTGTTAGCACTGAAGATATGGACATGGCTGAAGAGGTAACAAGTTTACTAAGTTGTCTACAAATTCTAGTGTGTTTTTAGTAATGGATACAAAGTGACTTGTTAATTAACAGTGAATACAGATTGAAAATAATATTTGTAGTACTGATATTCACTATTCACTATTCACTCCCTCAGTGTGTCTAGGTCATTTTATATGAGGTGTTGGTAACTCAGTTTTAGCCTCAAGTTGTGGGCAGAGATTTTTGGTACATATTATAATATCAACACAAAAGGAGATGTCAATGTAAGCTAGTATTTGGATGGCTTTGTCCAAGCCACAAATAATAATATTGTAATTTGATCACTTGAAAACCAACCGCCGAGTTTCTTGCTAGTTCTGCTCGGTAGGAACGGCATTCCGAACCAGTGATAAATTAGACTAGTTGACGATTTCAAAGCACTTCAAGTGAACTTTTACAGTTTACGTGGATAAAAATATATTCTATTCTATAAGCTACTGAATTGGTTATAGTACTTATGTCTTGTGGTCAACTGAATAAATGAAGAGTGTGGATTAGCTAAATCTCGTTTGGCCCTTGCTTACTATGGATACGCGAGGGTCTTCGCAAGGCTTACTCCGGAATGTTTGGACCTGGA
Source organism: Maniola hyperantus (assembly GCF_902806685.2). Lineage (NCBI taxonomy): Eukaryota > Metazoa > Arthropoda > Insecta > Lepidoptera > Nymphalidae > Maniola > Maniola hyperantus. The sequence goes on along the minus strand of NC_048537.1, from coordinate 1,736,101 downwards.
TCTACAGATAACTTGTTTGGGTGTACAGGACATGTCACAAGTGGACGGGTGTGGGCTGAGCGGCGGCTCGGAGGACGAGGACGAGTGCGTGTCGTCGCCGGCCGGCTCAGGGTACGACGACAGCGCTGACGTCATCAAGAACGCCATGAGCGACGAGGTCACCAAGCAGCTGGCGGCTGCAGGTAAAGACGGGTGTGGGCTGAGCGGCGCGGCTCGAGGACGACCTAGGTCTAAACGCATTTGCGCTGCGCCGTACGACGCGACAGCACTACTTAAGTGCGTTGGGACCTTTAGACCAGCCAAATATTATCACAAATTTTTTGTCAGAAAAAATTGTAACGTGGGCCCAAAAATACTGCTTGTACATTTTTACTAGACTCCGCAGAATACTGCCGGCTGTCAGAATGTTGCCGGATCTGGCTTACACTTCTGATGTTCGCAATGTGAGTGGGACAGAAAATTTCTGATGATGCCTATGTAGCCGAACTTACAGTACGAGTCACAAAAGTCACGCAAAAAATGAGCAGTTGGTTTAGACTATAGTCGACGCATTTTAAACTGAGTCTTCGAGTTATCTGTCTGTTTCGCTCGCACTCCTACGACCTGTATGTGCGAGCGAAACACCAGACACAGATAACTCGATGACTCAGTTAAAATCGTGAAGTAAAATTGTTCAATTAATGTTGTTACCCAGGGCCCGTGGGCATGGCCGCCGCAGCTGCAATAGCCTCTTCAAAGAAACGCAAGAGGCCGCACTCCTTCGAAACAAATCCCTCAGTTAGGAAGAGACACCAGAACAGGCTACTTAGAAAACTCAGAGTAAGTTTAACAACACTTATCTCATATCTCGAACATAGTGTCAATCAAAAATGTAAAATCGCATCAATCACCGTCAAACACGTAATGCTCGACTCAAACATCAAGCAAACATGGTAAATGTTCAAAATGTTTGGCTCAAGCGTAAAATTCTTGACGCCAATTCGCTTGAGCATCTTGGAAGCCCTTTAAGATAGTACTTTCCCACTGTCAATAATCCCCAATCCTGTCTCCCAAACAATGATGTTTATTTGAATGGTTTCAGCCTACCTGGACTTAAAAACATTGAAATGGCTCCATTTTGGAGTCTGGGATGCCATTTTGGAATTTGTTTAAACTTTTTTAAGCATATTTTATCTTCTTTTTTGTCGTTACACTCTTGACAGAGCGGTCGTGGTCGTCACTGCAGTGCTGTGATACAATTTCTTTCTGATATTTTATATATGTACAAGAAAATTAAGGTTGGGCCCCTCTTTACCAGCAAACCATTGAAGAATTCGCGACCCGCGTCGGCCAACAGGCCGTGGTGCTGGTAGCCACGCCCGGCAAGCCCAACACGTCATACCGAGTGTTCGGCGCGAAGCCCCTTGAAGACGTCGTTCGCAATCTGCGCTGCATGATCATGGAGGAGCTCGAGAACGCGCTCGCGCAGCAGGTACCCATCCACTCAGACATACTGCACACCGTATCACACACCACACGTATACACACACCACACAAACATAAAAATCATGATTTTTAGGGTACCTCAAAAGGAAAAACGGAACCCTTATAGGATCACTTTGTTGTCTGTCTGTCATGAAACCTACAGGGTACTTCCCGTTGACCTAGAATCATGAAATTTGGCAGGTAGGTATAGCTGACATTTGGGGAAAAATCTGAAAATCATGAATTTAGGGTTAGATCACACAAAAAAAATTAAATTGTGGTCATGAACTAATAATTAGTATTTTCAACTTTCGAAGTGAGTGTCTATATCAAGTGGGGTATCATATGAAAGGTCTTTACCTGTGCATTCTAAAACAGATTTTTATATATTTTTATGCATCATAGTTTTTGAATTATCGTGCAAACTGTCGAAAAAATACGACTGTGGTACGGAACCCTCAGTGTGCGAGCCTGACTCGCACTTGGCTGGTTTTTTTTATTTTATTTTCAATAAAAAATCATATCATTTTACTACTACAGTCCAAGACCCTATTAATTTAAAAAGTATCTGTTCGAACTTTAGGCTGGTTTTCTTCTTTTATAGGACAGAATAGATATATTTTTATTCAAATAAACTTTTACAAGTGTTTTTGAGTCTCGCGATGATTGCCAGCGCTAACAGGTCGGTGCTAGCTACTCGCGACAAGCGACAGAAGACACCCAGTCTTAGTAGAGGTGGGGCGTGCAGCGCGACAAACCCATGTTCAAACCATGAATCTATATATGTGTACCCTATGGGTAGAGCACTCGTAATACCCACTTGAAGCAAATTACTTCTTATCGCTATCCCACTTCGACTGCCGAGCGAGAGGTCGGACATCACTAGGTCGACCTTGCTCTAATAGTCGAAGTAGCATAGCAATATTAGTGGTATTAGGAGTGCTTGATCGACTTTTATTATACACTATCTGATGCCCGCGACTTACGATCTTGTGAATTTAGGTTTTTTAAAATCCCGTAGAAAATCTTTGATTTTCCGGAATAAAAAGTAGCTTATGTCACTCTCCAGTGGCTCTACCGCGGTTGTTTGACAGCTACAATGTCACGATCGCAATCATCTCTGATTGGTTAATGCTCGCTCACTATTGGCCACAATGCATTGTTGCAACAAGAATCGCACAAATTCAGCCAATCAGAACAATTGAGATTGTAATAATGATTGATGCAGGTTTTAGCCAATCGCCCTGCTGGTGTCTAACTATACCCATGCAAAAAATCAGGTCAATCCGTTGCTCTGTTGCGACGCGATTGAAGGACAAACCAACAAACAAACACACTTTCGCATTTATAATAAGGGTACTGATTCATGGTTCACACAAGCAGTGGTGTCTACATAGTACACGCTCTCTTGCTGGTCGGGACTCGGGCCTCACGTTGCACGCCTCGCAGAAGACCTTTGTTAAGGCATAGACATAGATAAGTTAAGAGAGCTAGAGTTAATAACGAGCGTCAGTTCGGGCTGGGCGGGTGCCCGCAGGCGCCGCCGCCGCCGCAAGACGACCCCTCGCTGTTCGAGCTGCCGCCCCTCATCATCGACGGCATCCCCACCCCCGTGGAGAAGATGACGCAGGCGCAGCTGCGCGCCTTCATACCGCTCATGCTGAAGTACTCCATGGGTGAGTGTTACGGATATACGCATCCGCATCCGGAACATCCGCATTCATTCAGACATCCGCATCAATCAATGCGGAGCTTTTGCGGATGCGGATTCATATTTGTTGATATCTTCGTTCGCTAACTGACCAATCAAAAAGTATACAATGGTATCCAACAGGGGTGTTAAGGATATAAGCATCCGCATCCGCAAATTCGGAACATTCGCATTAATTCATACATCCGAATCCGCATCCACGGATGCGAAATTCTAATAATCCGTATCCGTATCAGCTATAATCAGCTGTCATAACAAAAGATTAGGTTATTTATTTACAAGAAAAACAAGTACTTACGCTGGCACAGCAAATGGCGGATTGTGCCGAAACCCTGTTTTTATAGTTATGTTAAAATGAAGTGTTGTCTCTTACACACTTATGAAAATTTCGGTAAGCTTGAGCTAGTTTCCGATCCACTATTTTATATAGGACATTAGGGCAACTCTTTGTTCCTCTATGTGTAAATCGCATACTGGTATCCGACAGTGCGCGGCAAGCCGGGCTGGGGCCGCGAGTCGACGCGGCCGCCGTGGTGGCCCAAGGACCTGCCGTGGGCCAACGTGCGGATGGACGCGCGGTCCGAGGACGAGAAACAGAAGGTACTATCGCTGAACTTTTAGTCATGTAGGGGTACAACCCCGCACACTCGCACAGCCCCCGCGCTAAGCCGGTGCGGGCGTCGTGCGGGTGTGCGGCGCGTCTCCCCGCATTATACCCAAATTAAAGTCTGTTCGCTGATTTAGTGTCGCTACGCCCGCAGGCACACTTAATATTTTGCTTTTATTATGTTATTTTTCACTGCGTTTGATAAATAAATGTTTACTATTCTAAGAATAAAATAGAATACTATATTATTCTTATGGTTATTGTAATAAAATACAAACACAAATTGGGTAGCGATACTATGTTAGTGAACAGACTTTACCATATCGACTTGTCGCGTACTATTAAGGGTTGGTTATCCTGGCGCTTCCACCACTTGAGCATTAAAGCCAAAATGCCTCAAGCAGAAGCGCCGGAATATTATAGTGTGACATTGGTACTGATTCTGAGCACAATGTAATATGAAAAGGCCAGACGCAGTTTGACAGTTTTAAATTTTATTTTTAGATGGTAAAATCCGTGATTTTAGCGCACAGTCGCGAGCCCACTGTTTAAATTTGTAGCGTGCACTAAAATTTAGAGTCTTTAAATGTTAAGGTCATGTTCTGTCCCTTTTTAGCATTGTTAAAAAGAAAAGGATGCAGATACTCTAAATTTAGTTAAGAGAAAGACAACGGAATCGGTGCCACTGTAGGGCACAACCCGAAAATGGTTCCAGCTCGGCATAATGCTGTATGCCTTGTCCTTATACAAGAGCATTCAGCGAATAACAATGTTGCTAAACAACTTATTGACAGATTTTAGAAGGATTTATTATTAATTTCGGTCGTGTCTGAGCCATAGGAAGTTTCAAGCACGTTGGCATAAAACGCGTCGTTATTCCAATGTGCTTGAACTTGCTCCGGACGCCCTTATTAATATAATAAATAACGTAGAAATCCAGGCCTATATAGTTGCATTGGTGCACAGATGTCTTGGACGCACGCGCTGCGGCAGATCGTCATCAACTGCTACAAGTACCACGGCCGCGAGGACCTGCTGCCCGCCTTCAACGAAGAAGAGGACGACAAGGGACCTCCCACGCAACCCGTGAGTACCACTCTCGAACAGCACAATCTTTCAACATCTCTACAGCGTCTTCGCCTTCACCTGTGGGGTGATTCCCTAACTCAGTGTCCAACATAGAATGGTAGCCATCGATGTCATTTGGCATTTATTTTTAATCCATTGAAGGTTTTCTACGAAAAATTGTTTTGATGTCACTCAGTGAAGTAGCAATGTATAACCAACCAATGTAGTTGTCCAACGTTCATCGATAGACACTGAGTTAGCGAATCATCCCCTGGACGTGGACTCACGCCACGGCCTCGGGTACTTACCGACTAATCAAGTACCTTTTTTTTTTTTTCCGTGGGGAAATCCTCATGGATGCCACCGCACCCGGGGAGGTACGGAGGTTATGTCGGACTCTTACCGACTAAAACCCCACGATGTTCCACGCATCGCCTGGTGGCTGGGCTACGGGGCCAAACACGTTCGCGCAACCCAGCCAGCGGCGCTTGCTAAGGACCCACCTCAGGGGACCATTAAAATCCCTACACCCCGTCTGAGGCGCACCAGGAACATGAAGGTGCGCCTCCCGACTCGAGGACTGGTTTCTTTCCGGACGATAGACTCCCCGCGTCCATTGCCCGAGAGTCCTTCTCAAGGGGGTAGGCGGCGGTCGTGGGCGGCTCGCCTACGCCCGACCCTCCTACGACGGATGGCATGAGAGTCGAAATCATCTTCTCTCATGCGCTCCGCCGACTCCTGCGACATTATCTCCTCGCAAAAGGACTCAACCGCTTTCCAAGACCCATCGCTGCCCGCCATGGACTAATCAAGTACCTAACCTCACCCATCCATCCCAATGTTTGACGACCTCCCTGGCGCAGTGGTAAGCGCTGTGGTCTTATTAGTGGGAGGTCCCGGGTTCGATTCCTGGAAGGAGTTTAGAATTTTATAATTTCTAAACGTCTGGTCTGGTCTGGTGGGAGGTTTTGGGTGTGGCTAGTCACCACCCTACCGGTAAAGCCGTGCCGTCAAGCGATTTAGCGTGAGTACCCCCCTTACGGCGATTACGCACTCATCCGATCCGAGTCCGTGAAAATACGTTCCTTTTTGTGTATGGTAACTTATGACATATTATGTCGTAAATAATGGCTGGTATTCTCACGGATGACGGATAGAACTCGCATGACGGAAGTGAATTTTCTAAAATCCTTTCTTAGCGGACGTCTACGTCAAAATAGCTATCTGCCTACCAAATTTTTGCCCGATCCGTCCAGTAGTTTGAGCTGCACGTTGATAGATCAGTCAGTCAATCAGTCAACTTTTTCTTTTATATATTTAAGAAGATAAGACAACCCATTCATGGGATGTTCTTGCAGTAACAACTACATACTTCATTATATGTTAATGTCGCCATCTGGTGAGTGGTGGAAAAGATTGACCCATTTATGATTTCGGTGATTAAAAAAATTTGCACTAAATAATGTACTGTTTATCCACGCTTCATTTCGGATTGCTGCTCCAATGGATTCGGTAACGTTGTACAAATGGAAACTAACTTCGAACGGTCTCGATTTTTTATTTTTGCAAAACATAACAAAAAATCTAACAATATATGGACATACTTCTATGTGTGCGTACGTACTTTCTTGCGTGTCAAAATTATCATTTGAAACGTGTGCGCACGCAAACTGCGTTCTCATATCTGCTGTACGCAACCTGTGCGTACATCAATTATAATGGCTATTTATTGTACGTACGTTCGTTCGTACTTGATCGATACTCGCGACGTGTACATGCGGCCAATTATAATGGCTATGTTCTTGCGGCGCTTGTACGTGTTCGTGCGTTCGTGCGTATAAATACGTCGATACTTGCGACGCGTACATGCGGCCACAGATATCTGCGTGCATGCCCGGCGCGAGCTCCAACTCGTCGAGCGGCTCGGGCTCGGGTCGCGGACAGTCCTCCGCCGTACTGTCGTCGTCGCAAGTCTGCATCGACCAGATGACGCTCGCCGATGTCGATGTATGCATGCGAGCACTATGTCGATCCTATTGCCTGATTCAAATGCTAGTTCACGCAAAATATATAGTCTAACCTGAACACGAGGCGTATCACTGCGCAATGTACAAGAATATCTTTTATAATAAAATCCCGCAAACTATTTTGGACTTACCTTTGCACAAGTTTAAAAAATCTATTAAAAATATGCTCCTGAAAAAAGCATATTACACAATTGAAGATTATCTAAATGATAAAAGAGCGTGGATTTGACCTGCAGCTCGTTCCGGCGACGCACAAGACTGCAAATACTATTTTATACATGGCATAATCTTGTACCTATATCAAATATTATTAATTACGAAATAGTTTTTTAAATTCAAGCAATTTTTTTTATAAATACTTTTGAATCGTCAAATGCATCTTGTTTGAACAACTTTCCTCTGGGAAGAACCAACAAGAAACTCGGCGGTTGAGCACTATGTCGATCTTATTGTCCGATTCGAATGCTAAGTACTTTTAAATCGTGAAATGCATCTACCAATGGTTTGAACAACTTTCGTACTGAGAATAACCAACAAGAAACTCGGCGCTTGCTCTTTTCAAAGAATCGATTTATAGTAATATTATGCCATATATATATAAGTAGCAATTACTTTTATATATGCAGTCCCGCCCAATGCGCGAGTTGCGAGTCAAATCCACGCTCTTTTTTTATGATAGTTTTTGATTTATCGTGCAAAATGTTGAAAAAATACGACACTAGTACGAAACCCTCGCTGCGAGTCTGACTAGCGCTTGGCTGCAATCAGCCTTGCTGGCAAGTGATAATGCAGCCTTAGATGGAGCGTGCTTGCCTAGAAGATGCCTATTTACTCTTGATTTTAAGGTATCCATATTAAAATTGGAGGGGAAAACTGATGCTGGAAGAGCGTTTCCATATCCTAGCGGTTCAAATTAAAAATGAGGAGGCAAATCGCTTCGTACGTATCCGTGGAACTGGTTCGTGAAATAGAACACGTGTAGTTACCGTTGGTCGGTCGCCAGATGTCGCAGTACGCGCCTGCGGTGCTGCAGACCATCACCAACCCCGACGGCACGGTGTCGCTCATCCAAGTGGACCCCAACAGCCCCATCATCACGCTGCCCGACGGCACCACGGCGCAAGTAGTGAGTGTTAGTTGCCTTGCCATTCTAATTCTTACTGTCTCTTGTTATGTTATCCAGTGTTGATTTGGTGTTCATTTTGTAGAAAAAGGACCTACAGCCATTTCTCAAAATTCCTCAATAGTATATTTTTTTATAATTTTTATAGTGTAACCTCCACTTCAAGGAAATCTACCCTTATTATAAATGCGAAGTGTGTTTGTTTGTTGGTTTGTCCTTCAATCACGTCGCAACGGATTGACGTGATTTTTTGCACGGGTATAGAGAAAGACCTGGAGAGTGACATAGGCTAGTTTTTATCCCGGAAAAACAAAGAGTTCCCACGGAATTTTTAAAAAACCTAATTCCACGCGTACGAAGTCGCGAGCATAAGCTAGTACAGCAATAATACGGAAGACTTGGTTCGTTTGTGACTGGGCTGGCCACTCAGAATTATTTAACGCCCCCTGAGATTTTTGTCTTTGTCAATTGTATGGGATTAGTAGAGAAGAGAGAGCCCTATACTATAACTTCTCTCCGTGAATAGAGTATAATTATGTGGTTGAGCTAAAGTTGTTTGCCTTGTAAAATTTTTTTGTTATTAGATTTTAATGCATGCTATGTTCACATCGAAACTTCACAATGAGGATCAATCTCATTATTTTCCAAAGCGTTGAATGATTTCGAGATGAACGAACAAAACGCGGGGTCCGCCCTATGAGCTCATCTTTATTGAAGTGAATACTTCTCTAGGCGCGTCGGGCGATTTTGGGAAGGACAAAAAATAATATTAGCGTGTCGATGACGCTACGACATGCTAATTTTATTAGGTTTTAAAGGATTTTCAATTTTTAACCGACTTCAAAAAAAGGAGGAGGTTCTCAATTCGTCGGAATCTTTTTTTTTTTTTTTATGTTTTATGTATGTTCCCCGATTACTCGAAGACGCCTGGACCGATTTTGAAAATTCTTTTTTTGTTTGAAAGGGTATACTTCAAAGTTGGTCCCATTTAAATTTGGTGAAGATCTGATGAATGTCTTCGAAGATAGATAATGGAACTCCTCAACGGATAAGAGTAAATTGCTCGCGATCAGTGTAATAGCTTAGTAAACAGTAGATTTTTAACCAGGCATAGCATATTTTAATACCATGGGGCTACTAAAAATTAGAAAATAAAATTATTTTACAAAAAAAATAAAAACCGACTTCAATACCTAGCCACAAACACTAAAAATTAAAAAATAATTTAATTTATTACTGTATTTATTATGTAACAAGAGTTAATATAGTTCCATGATAATATTTTTTGGGGTCGGTGCCAATGAGGTGCCATTGTGGAGTCTCATAAAAATATGAAGTCTAGACGATTCGCGCAGCTAAAGCGAATTGGCACCGGCACCAAAAAGTATTATCATGGAACTATATTAACTCTTGTTACATAATAAATACAGTAATAAATTAAATTATTTTTTAATTTTTAGTGTTTGTTAATGGAAGTGTCACTTTTTTGTGGTCGATTTTTATTGGATTTTATGGTATAGTGTAATAACTGATAAAATATTAAGTTTTGTAGACCAAAAAATTGTTTTCTCGTTTTAGATCCACAGCGGCACGGACGGGTCCGGCGTGGTGCAAGCGCTGGACGGCGACGGCGCGGTCGCCGTCGACCTCAACGCTGTGGCCGAGGCCACGCTCAACCACGACGGACAGATCATCCTCACCGGTGAAGACGGTCATGGTAAGTCTTTGTTTTTGACAGAGCCGATTCCGAAAATTCAAGATGGCGGACGTTGTATTTATTTTTGACAAAGCCGATTCCGAAAATTCAAGATGGCGGATATATGTATTTAACAAATGTATAAGTCCCGTAAATTGCTAATGCGCGTGGCCGCCGTCGTCAGCACTAGACTGAAGTTTCGAGCTGCTGGTATACTTGTATTTCGGCTGACGTCAAAATGACAGATGTTAATGAGACATGGTTCCAGCGCAATAGCAATTTTCGGGACTTATAACATAAGTTAGCTTTTTACAGTGTATTCATAATTTGGTTGGATTATTATTAGTTGTCCCTTCTTCTTATTCGCTCTGGGCTGGTTTCCGCACTTAAACGTTTCCGTCTGTTGTGCGTGTAGTTGTCCTTTATACGCGTTTTGTCTCATCCAGAGTAAACTTGATCTAAGGAACCAGTTTCAGTCGGCGCATACTTAGTTGATGGTGGTTGTTGTGTGACAGGCTACCCGGTGTCGGTGTCGGGCGTGATCACGGTGCCGGTGTCGGCGTCCGTGTACCAGTCCATGGTGGCGTCCATGCAGCAGCAGGACGGCGTGTGCATGGCGCCCCTCGTCCAGGTGCGCCGCCGCCATCGTCCGCATACACTCGCGCACCCGACATTAGTCAAGATCGAGATAGACTAGCGACTATTGCTACACGGGACTGCTCACACACACACATATATATATATATATATATATATATATATATATATATATATATTAGATCAGTCCATGCATGCATGCTCGCGTCACACTCGCGCCGCTCGCTCACCCGTCGTTAGCCCAGATCGAGATAGACTAGATACAGTATTATCGCATTACTTAAACACATACACGGAAAATCGAGATATGCTAGATACACGCGAGCGCGTCAACATGCTACACTTAACATGATATACCCACACACGCCTATTGTACCAGTCCATGCAACAGTAGACGTGTGTATATTAACATCCACGCGGAGACACTTAGACACACGCCATACACGCCACAGCCTTGCACACTGCACGAGATCTAATAGACTACACACTTCTACTCACATGGACCGCGTTAATGTGCTTAGATGTTACATAATCACAAACACACATTAGATCAGACCATGCAGCAATATCACAGCTTGCATGGACTGATCTAACGTGTGGTGCACATTAGTTCAGTCCATGCGATAACAACACAGCGTGTGCATGGCGCCGCTCGCGCAGGAGTGCTGGCGCGGTGCCCAAGATCGAGATAGACTAGCGATTGTTGCTCACATGCGACCATATCACTCATACACAGACACACACTTAGATCAGTCCATGCAACAAGAGACAGCTTATGCAATGAAGTACATGATAGTATATTTTAAATAGAATGTGCCATTTCATAAAATGAACCACAGTGATTCATTGTGATATTATGTTCATAGAAATAAAGAATATATTTTTTTATTTAAATAGAAAATATTTACTCTAGATAGAGATGTTTTAGATAGCTTATGTATAATATTATAGTCTATGTACTGCCCAGTTACTAAATGTACCAAGGATTGCATGAAATTGTACACCTACTAGCATTAATTATAAAAAAATTAGGTAATTGTACGCAGTGCAATATTTAATATTATTCAGGTGACAAAAGGTGGAAACACATTAGCTTTGTTGTAGTGTGTCGTGATGCAACAGAAGGCAATCGAAGTTAAGGTGCAAACACATAATTATGTTGTGAATTGTGACGCGATCGATGGCGATCGAAGACATTATTATATGAAGACAGTCAAAGAAGAAAAATATGTATTGAATGGCTATTCCGAACCAAAATCGTATACCACAAGCCGTTAAACTAGGCACGTCGTCCGTTAGAGTGACTTACCGTCAAATCATCAACTCGCGTTAAAAAGTTTTGTTTAGAACGACTTATCTAATACGTAGTATCGCCTAACTGGAGTTGTTCTTGTTTGCACGCGTACAAGAAATTAAAGATGGGCGTTATTGGCTATTTATGGCAACGGTTAATCAACAGTTATTTAGTTTTAATACCGATATTGATAACCGTTGCCGAATATCAGTATCAGAGTTGTGTTTCAACTAATTTAATATGCGCAACGCGCAGCGGTTTCCGTAGTAGTAACTAAGCTAGCTGCCGTATCAATACCGTCTGTATAGCTAGCGCGCGCATATTCACTAAAATAAAACCAATTTTACTTTCATGAATATCGTGAAGTAATCACAACTTAAGTTCATAGCAGCAAATTTTAATTAATTGATCATTAACATAGGTCAAACTATAGTGGACGCCTGCACGAATAGTTTGCCACAGTCCAGTTAACCAAAAACATTTCATGAAGATTGATAAACCAAAGAGGACCTTATCTCTATTACTCTGAGGCTAACTGTATTAAGATTGATAGATCAAAGTGTAATGGACAAGTACTTGTACAGTTAAGCCTTAGCATAATATAGATAAGGTCGGCTTTGGTTTACCAAGTTCTTAGTTACTAAGCCGGTAGCCAATAACCGCTCCTTCTCAGCTTTCAGTGAAAGAAAGAAAGAGAAGGCATAATTATTGCGTTTCTAGTTACCAAAAAACCAAACAATGCATTGTCAGTTGCCAGTTGGCAGTGTTGCGTTGTCAGGTGGTTCGTCATAGATGTTAGCTGATAACCGTTGTTAGCTACGACAATAACGCTACGGTACGCTATAGGCACGGCAGCGGTTTTCAGTTAAGTTAAGCTATAGCGGACACATGTCTACAAGAAATGCAAAGAATACTTGTGGTGTATGGTCTGCTTTCGCTCCGCGTCGCTGCCTGTTGATTACCTATTTAATTATTTATGCTAATACGATGCACCTGTCGTGCATCAGTACCTCCGTTCATAATTACCTCAAATCCTCAGTTCATTCAAAAAAGTTTGCCGTTACCCATGATCGCCGCCGACACGACAAAGCATTCTAAATTGCAACACTACGACACTAGACGACATTTTTTTTATTCAGATACAAGTCAGCCCTTGACTGCAATCTCACCTGATGGTAAGTGATGATGCAGTCTAAGATGGAAGCGGGCTAACCTGGAAGGGGTATGGCAGTTTTTAGGGTTCCGTACCTCAAAAGGAAAAACCCTTGTATCTAACCCTTATAGGATCACTTTGTTGTCTGTCTGTCTGTCTGTCCGTCTGTCTGTCAAGAAACCTACAGGGTACTTCCCGTTGACCTAGAATCATGAAATTTGGCAGGTAGGTAGATCTTATAGCTGACGTTTGAGGAAAAATCTGAAAACCGTGAATTTAGGGTTAGATACAAAAAAAAAATTGTGGTCATGAACTAATAATTAGTATTTTCAACTTTCGAAGTGAGTGACTATATCAAGTGGGGTATCATATGAAAGGTCTTCATCTGTACATTCTAAAACAGATTTTTATTTATTTTTATGCATCATAATTTTTGAATTATCGTGCAAAATGTAGAAAAAATAAGACTGCAGAACGGAACCCTCATTGCGCGAGCCTGACCCGCACTTGGCCGGTTTTTTATTAAACTCACACCCCTTTGGTTTCTACACGGCATCGTACCGAAACGCTAAATCGCTTGGCGACACGGCTTTGCCGGTAGGGTGGTAACTAGCGACGGCCAAAGCCTCCCACTAGACCAGACCAGAAAAGAAATTATAAAATTTCCAACCCCTGCCGGGAATTGAACCCGGGACCATTAATAAGACAACAGCGCTTACCACTGCGCCAGGGAGGTCGTCAAAAATCCTCTTGCACGATGTCTGCCGCTCGATTCTAACTCCAATTGATTGACCGTCACGCATATTGCGTTGCATCGCACTGACAACACAGCAATGTGTCTGCAGCTTTAGTCAATGCTGGATTTTAATTTGTTTTACTAAGTCATTAGCAAATATAATACATATTAGGTTATTTATAGTTGGCTAAAACTATTATGAGTTTGAATGTTAGCTTTTTTGTCGGATTTGTTATATTCACGAAAGTTGAAACGACGCGGTGAATAAAGTACAATATTAAAATGTAGCTGGTGACAGAAAAACTATTTTACTATATTTTTGCGTTAATTGTGAGGGCTTACTCTATCCGCGGAAATAAGTTATTATAGGGTTTTCTCTGGTACGTAATCCTGTACAAATGACAGAGAGAAAAATCACAGTGGGTGTTAACCATTTTGAGTCATCAACCAATCACAAACGAAACTACTCGTATGTCTTCGAATTGGATTTCGAATGTTTTTTGAAAACATTTTCGAATTGAATTTTAAATGTTTTTGAAAACATGTTTGTTATTGGTCGGTGACTCAAAATGGTTAACGCCGAGTGAGATTTTTCTTTCTGTTATTTCTGTAGGATTACGTAACAGAGAGAGTGGTCTACTAACTTCTTTCCGTGGATAGTGTGGTATAGAACTTTATCTTGCAGCGAAACTGATTCAACTTTCGTGAAGTGTGCTGTACGCTTAGTACGAGATTTTATATCTCACCGACGTTGATAGTATTCGAGTGTCGAAACACTTCCGCGTTATAGTAAACTGGATCTTAACTGCTTTGTTTTAAAGCTCAAGTTTGTCTTCACATCTACAGCCAGCGCTCCAAGTGGAAACGGTGCGAAATTAAAATCAGTGGCATTGAATTTTTGACTTCAATTCAAGGCTCTTTAGGTCCATTTTACTTTGATGTTATTGTGTTTCGACTCTCGAATTCTAGAAGTGCTCAGACAAGCCGCCAAGCGCTTATGAGCACGAAGAAACTATTATTGTAAGTGTTTTTTTTTTGTGGAAAAAAATAAAAATAAACGTTGGTGAGACGTAAAATCTTATACTAAGCGTACTGATATTATGTGTTTGTGCCAAAGAAGTATTGCTTGCTCGTATGAACTGTGAACGCATGCAACTGTCAGTATTATGCCGCAGTAGTGTTCTCTGTTGCACATGTTTGTTTTAGCGTTTAAACTATCGTGAGTGATTTCCATTATATATATCTCACACCTGGCTTTGCTCACGTGTTTAGTCGACGTTAGCCCAACTAGTTTCGAACCCAGGTCCTTCCCTTCGAGGTCCTTTTAGGGTTCCGTACCTCAAAAGGAAAAACGGAACCCTTATAAGATCACTTTGTTGTCTGTCTGTCAAGACTTATTTCCCGTTGACCTAGAATCATGAAATTTGGCAGGTAGGAAGATCTTGTAGATAACATTCGGGGGAAAATCTGAAAAACGTGAATTTTTGGTGACATCACACAAAAAAAAAATTGTGGTCATGAACTAATAATTAGTATTTTTAATTTTCGAAGTCAGATAACTATATCAAGTGGGGTATGGTGTCATAATATGAAAGAACTTCACCTGTGCATTTTAAAACAGATTTTTATTTATTTTTATGCATCATAGTTTTTGAATTATCGTGCAAAATGTCGAAAAATACGACTGTAGTACGGAACCCTCGTTGCGCGAGCCTGACTCGCACTTGGCTGTTTTTTTTTTAAAGGAAGTCAGTTCGCGCACGCGTCGCGGTTAAGACTCAACTAGTCGGGCTAACGTCGACTAGACACGTGAGTAAAGCCGGGTGTGAGATATATTGAACAATATCCTCGGTATGCTAACAGCAACGCCAAATCGCATTCCGAGTCAGAAGTAACATATACAATTACATACTTTATTAAATTCACATATACTAATATTAAAAATACTACATTTTAAAAATTGTCACATCATATTCGATTGCAATTAAAATATTATGTCTCAGTTAAGAATGTTTCCTATTTTACAATTAAATTTAATTAATGTTCCTATATTTAATAAATTAATTTTGCATGTGAAATGTGTTTTACCTGAAATTATTGTTTTATTGATTAGGCTAAAGACACATCTATCGGAAATCTGTGAGCGATAAAACGCGCACAGAATTTTTCTTCAGTGTCTTGTATGTGCAGATAATGGCGCTGGCCGCTGGCCTCATTTTACTCTGTCTTTAGCATAAAGGCTAGCTCAGTAGCTGATGGAGTTAATGCATGACAATATTTAATTCGTAATAAAATTTGTTTTGTCGTTTTATTATTTATGTATAAGTATAACAAAGTCTGTTGTATATTGCTTGTAATGGTCGATTCACATTGACGGAGACTCGAAGCGCATCGTGGCGACTATCTAAAATTTCACCTAAAAATGGAGAGTTTTTATTCAAATTAACTGTTACAATTGTTTTTGAATCGTCAGAATCTACCACTGGTTCAGAACGCCATTCCTACAGAGTAGAAACTCGGCGGTTGCTCTTTTCAAATCTTCACTTTAAAAATAATATTGTGCCATATTGTAGAAGTAATTGCATAAATTTACATCTTTATTTACAACATAATGCAAATATGAAGATAAAAAAAATTGCTTGTGGTTTGGTACACGCGAATATGACACTTCACTTCGACTCGGCTCTGCGTCAGTTTGAATCAACCTTTATATACACCTGTAGACTTAGTAAAAGTTCTTACATCTCGACAACATTGATTTCGAACATCGAAACTTTATAAAGTTGACTAAAATGGACTGAAACTCCCTTATTTTAAGGTTCAACTTTGTCTAGACAGCGCTCCAAGCGGAAACATTGGGAAATTAGTAGTATTGTATTGACGACTTGAAAATAGTCAACTTTAAGTTCATTTTACTTTAACGTTATAGTAATTCGATATTCGTAATCTAACAAGAAATGTTCGAACTCATACTAAAGGTAAGGTAGTTTGCTCGCTAAGCGTGTATGTGTATATTTTTGATTATTTCATATTTAAAAAAAAGTAGGAAATTATGTTTTTTTGTGTTATGTTTTGTTTCTGTGAACTGGGAATTCTATTTACAACTTTGCGTAGGTAATAATCTTTAACAGCCGCATTCATTATAAATGAATATATAACATAATACTAATTAGTAATTAATTATTGTTTATAATGATTAGTATTTTTTATATAAAAAAGATAAAAGTCCTCATATAAAAATATGCGCCAAAAATTAAAAATTAATACTAATTATTTTTATAAACTAATTATCAAAATTCTTTTACTGTTAAAAAGCTACACTATCCCCGAAAGCTATAAAAGGAAAAGCTGACTGGCTGACTGACTGATCCATCAACGCACAGCTAAAATTACTGGATGGATCGTATGACGTAGACGTTCGCTAAGAAAGGATTTTTGAAAATTTTGACCCCTAATGGGGTAAAATAGAGTTTTGAAATTTGTTTAGTCCACACAGATGAAGTAGCGGGCATAAGCTAGTTGTAAATATAATTCCCAGTTGTTGGTAGAGTTTACGATATATTATGTTTTGTTTGTTTTCGTTCCAATTACACAATAAACACTGATTGTGTCTTTGTATGTGTTTGTTTTATTTTGAGTTGCCGTAGTGTGTGTGTGTGTGTGTGACGTCATGAGTCGTGTGCACTAAGGGTGAGATCTATAGAGCGCACAGTGACTTAGCTTAGACTTAAGATTGAGTTAAAACGAGACAGAGCTATATCTCTCACATAAATCTGTCTCGTTATAACTCGAATCTTAAGTCTGAGCAAAGTCAAAGTGCGCTCTATAGATCTCAGCCTAATCTGCCGCGCTGCACAATAAGCGTGCATTATTTTGATTTTTTTATTTATTTATTTATATAAAACTTATAGTTGAGGAGCTGGTGAACAAAATGTTGAAATTGGACGAAATAAAAGGGGTTCGAATATTTTAGTATGGAGAATGACCTACCTACATGTCCACCATTATTTATTTTTTAAAATAGCAGCCACGCATAAAACTTGTGTTAATCTATAGCTAGTAACAACACGAACAAGTTTTGTATGAGACAAAAGCTTCCAATGTGGTGGTCCAGCCATCCTGACGTTCACCAAGTTTCCGCTATCAAAGCTATTAAACTAGACTGTTGTATGTATACTGATGACGCCACCAGTACAACTTTGATGGCTTATATCTCGGAAACTTGACACTTTGGAAGAATTTTGTATCTCATATTATACTTGTTCGTGTTCCCTTTTCGCTTTGCTACGGTCGGGTAAAAAAGTGTCTTCGTAATCGTCAAGAAATTCTGCCCTTTGAATGGCTGTGAAAATATGTAAACAGCGAATCAACCAATCAAAAGGCAGAATTAGTTGACGATTACGATAGCGATGAAATCGTTATTCTTACGCAATTGGGGGGCAGGTCAGACTAACGTTTCTTTCGACCTACGATACACTCATTTCAATATCGGCGCCATATTTGATGCAGATGGAACAGAATGGTGAAGGGCTGGAAGCGATATCGATGGGAGGCGGCGTTGCGCAGGTCATGCTGCAGGGCAACGGGGAGACGCAGGTGCTGCAGGTGCTCAGCTTGAAAGACGCCACCGTACTCACTAAGGCCATGGTGAGTATATCATAACGGCGAAGGGCTGGAAGCTTTAGCTATTTAAAAAGAGCAACTGCTGAGTTTCTTGCTGGTTCTCCTCATTAGTGAGAGCACTCTCCTCGGCCCTCACCCCTTCCAACAGCATTGGAATTCTTGGAGTCCAGCGAGGTCCAATTTCGGGATCACTTGGGAGGTAAAGCCAAATTAGCCTGCAAAAAGCTAGGGGTGTAACAGACCGAAGCAGTACTTCGCGCCCGAGCACAGCCTCCCTTCTCTATGAAGCGCAAGACCGCTCACACATGGAATATTGCTCTTACCTTTGGGCCGGAGCACCCCAGTACTAACTCCTTCCATTTGATCGGATCCAAAGGTAGGCTGTTCGACTTGTGGACGATCCCAAACTAACCGGCGGGGGGGATTACGTAAGCAATGTCACCCTCACCACCTGGGTGCCTTGTGCACTTCGACCGCTTGTTGTGCCAGATCCTTTTTAGGGTTCCGTACCTCAAAAGGAAAAACGGAACCCTTATAAGATCACTTTGTTGTCTGTCTGTCTGTCTGTCCGCCTGTCTGTCAAGAAACCTACAGGGTACTTCCCGTTTACCTAGAATCATGAAATTTGGCAGGTAGGTAGATCTTATTGCTGACATTTGGGGAAAATCTGAAAACTAGGGTTAGATCACGCAAAAAAAATTATATTGTGGTCATGAACTAATAATTAGTATTTTCAACTTTCGAAGTGAGTGACTATATCAAATGGGGGTATCATATGAAAGGTCTTCACCTGTACACTCTAAAACAGATTTTTATTTATTTTTATGCATCATAGTTTTTGAATTATCGTGCAAAATGTCGAAAAAATACGACCGTAGTACGGAACCCTCATTGCGCGAGCCTGACTCGCACTTGGCCGGTTTTTTTCCATCCACATGCAAACCGTGAAATCAGCTCCCTTCGGTGCTGTTCCCACTAGTTTACAACGCAGGGCTATTCAAGCAAGGGGCGGACCAACAAATTCCTGAAAGGCTGGCAACAGTTCCTCTGGTGCTGCAAATGTTCATAGGCGGTGAGCCGTCTGCACGTTTGCTTACTATTTTTATTAAAAAAAAAGTATCAGCTTTCCGAGCCGATGGTCTCGTCATGTAACATCATATCCACAAGTGAAATAAAGAACTTGGAATATTCATTGCAGCAACAAGTGAAGTCGGAGCGCGAGGCGGTGGCGACGGACTCCTAGCTACTGACGCTGGTGGCCAGCTCGCCGCCGCAGCACGACCACACGTAGCGCCTCGCGCCTACCCAGCCGCCAGGCGCCAGGCAACACGCACCCACACTAGACGCTCCAGTCTACATACTTATTGGCCCAGACCTCTAGTTGAAGACGAGCCACTTGTCGCAACGAAGATCGACACCAAAGTGGTATAGTTCGTTTCACGTAAATACTGCTGATCTTATACTTGCGCAGTAGGCGATTTATCGATCTATTTAATGGTAGGAAGTAAAGGGTAACATTTCGCAGCCTTTTAGCAAAACCAGTACAACTACCTATACACCACTCAATTTGTAATTACCATAAATAAATCGGTGTAATCAGTTCATGCAGTTAAAAATTAAAAAATAAATAATTCAAGTGTAAGTATTCATCCAAAAAAAAAAACCGGGCAAGTGCGAGTCATACTAGCAAACGAAGGGTTCCGTACGTTTATGGTAATTAAAAAGTCCTATTGTTGTTTACCCGTGCGTATGTCTCTAATGTTGCCTAGCAGTATTTACGTGGAACGGACTGTACCATAATGTGACCCAGCCATAAGTCTGGACGTACTTGAAACTTTGTAACATATTGTGGTTTCCTGGAGAACGCATTTCACACCGTAAAGTCCATATCAAAAATGCTCTCTAAGGGTGAGCGCACTCTGACTTAGCTTAGATTTAAGACAGAGTTAAAACGAGACAGAGCTACACTCACATAAATCTGTCCCTTTTTAACTCCATCTTGAGTCTGAGCAAAGTCAAAGTGCGCTCTATAGATCTCGGCCGAGGCTGAGACCACAACACAGCGATGCGACGTCGGGTCGTAAAAATCTACGACGTCGCACTGTACAAATTTCCGGTGCGGTGCCGCAACGTACAAACTTGCGATGCGACGACGTATTCCCGTTCACTCGGTGTCCACACCTCTCTGTGTGCCATTCTGTGCTGTGTGTTTTTCTTGGTGCGTCTTAACGCAAGTAGAAGTAGGATATGTGTAGTGTGGTCCATGGCTCACTAGAAATTGATGGTCAGAACTCAGAGTTTTCTCGTATAGTTCCCGGCAAACAACTTTA
This sequence comes from Maniola hyperantus, assembly GCF_902806685.2. Lineage (NCBI taxonomy): Eukaryota > Metazoa > Arthropoda > Insecta > Lepidoptera > Nymphalidae > Maniola > Maniola hyperantus. The sequence continues at coordinate 1,715,672 of NC_048537.1, read as the reverse complement.
GTATTGACGCGATTGGCTGGCGAATGGTGGCTCCACGCGATTGGTTGATCAGTCGGCGCGAGTGCACGTGATTGGTTGATATGTCGACTTTCGCTTCCCGGTTTCGCCAAATTTCTCCCACTACGTTGCTTCATGCCCAAGTTGTTTGCCGGGTACTATACGATGCCGTAAGCGATGAAATTTTTGCGTTGCGTCAACGCATCGCATTTCGATGGGGCATCGTTTTTGCTATGCGAAGACGCTCCGCAGTGTTGTGGCCTCGCTCTAAAGGTGTTATAAATAAAGCGGCCCTTGTCCTAGGAAACCAGAGTCAGGCGGAGAATGTACAGTACCTGGTAGGAAATATCACATTGAACTTAAGAAAGAGAATTCGGCTTTTTAGGGCGTCTCTGACATCATCATCATTATCAGCCGATAGACGTCCACTGCTGGACATAAGTCTCTTGAAGGGATATCCACATAACCCGGTCTTCAGTCAGCTGAATCCAGCGGCTCACCGGCTCTTGGGGGGTCTTCCAACGCTGCGCTTTCCCTGCCCATTGCCACTAGCTTTGCAACCCATTGAGCTGTCACTCATATATCTATATGATGTTTTGTCGGTCTCAGCGACAGAGACAACACTCTACGGAACCATTATCTCTTTCTAAAGTTTGTCGTGCAATATTATTTCCAACCGGTTTACTCTATTCAAATGTAAACGGACCGAGTTTGACACCTCTCGCTAACTTCAGTCTCAAATGTTGGTAACAACCACGAAGTTAAAGGTACTTACCACCTATAGAGTTCGCACTCCTAATAGATGTTCGAATCAAATACCTACGCGGCAGAATGTAATGTACATCGGCCTTTAGAATAACATTTTGGCTTTGTAGAGCGCGGCGTTGTCTCTGTCATTTAATAACTATATGACGTTTTGTCGGTCTCAACGACGGAGACAACGCTCGACAAATCTGCTTTATCCTTCTAAAGGCCGATGTACATTACTTTCTGCCGCATACTGTACTTTTCACTATCCCACTTCGATTACCAAATTCGGTTGACACTTGGTCCTTCAAGTCGAGAGTGAATAGGCATCTTCTAGCCAAGCGCGCTCTATCTTAGACTGCATCGTCACTTGCCACCAGCCCCCTAATTATGTTAGAATAACCATTTCATGGCTATCGCAATCGTCAACAAATTCTGCCCTTTGATTGGCTGTGAAAAAATGTAAAGAGTGAATCAACCAATCAAAGGGCAGAATTCGTTGACGGTTGCGATAGCGATGAAATGGTTATTTTTACACAATCGGGGGGTTGGTCTGATTGCAGCCAAGCGCTAGTCTATAAATTAAAAAAAGTTCCCTGTTCCGTGCCAGTTAACATTTAAATAGGGTAACACCCCCTCGAAGTGACCACGTCACAGTTGTAACAGATAAGTAGCATAATTTTATACCTGGTCCTGTGATCAGACCTAAAATGCCATTAAATGGGACTAAGTAGGTATTTATTTATTTAACTAATTTATTCAATTATTAATAATATTAATTTATATTTTTAAGATGAGCAAATCTTTAAAATTGGCCCCTATATGTTGAGACGTCAATAATAATGTGACCTTTCAACACAAACATTCATAGTTTTGTTTGAAGGTATGCTGTCTTCATAAGAGATATTATTTTTATATACCTAGTTTATTTTTCCTTAGCTGATTTAAAGGGTAAACAAAACAGATATATACCTACAGATATCCAACTAGCGTGGCCCCCTCAGTCCCTCTCGCTCAAGCAGAGGTACTTACTTGTGAAATGTTATCCCTTCTATTTTACGTTTGCTTCGGCTATTGTAGCCTAGTTAGTATACTGCAAACACAATAACTTCAAAAACAAATCAATTATTTCCTAAACTACTTGAATCAACATAACCTCACTTCGTGTTGTTTGTCAAGATCTCACGTATAAAATACATTTTGACAAACAAAAAAATGGCCACGGTGATAAGGACAAAAAGTGATCATTTCGTCAAGTTCTAATAAGAGCTTAAATGCATTTAGCTATCTCGCTCTAACAGTAAGAGACAAGAGTCACAATAGGGCTACTTCTACAGGTATTTATTCGGAGGTATAGTGCATTCAAAATAAACTAGCGTGTTTCCACTTGATACCGACATTAACAATAACAATAGGATTAAGTCGTGGCGGGTAAATTCAAAAGTATAAACACAATGAGCTCTATGACTTCTATGAGTGTTTGGTTTATTACCCCTGTTGTTTACGTGGCATGTCGAATGTAATGCTATTGCTAATGACGGTCTCAAGTGGAAACACGCCAGTTTATTTTGAATGCACTATAAACAAGTAGCTTATCGCTGAAATGCGAAAGAGGCGCGCGGCCTATAGGACCTTGTTACCGCCAACTGGCTACGAAATCATGATACAAGTGAAGAACCTAACTCCAGAAACTTACGAGTTTCTTATAGAAGTTTCTGTGATTTGTTTATCTTTTAAGTCAACTAAGGAGAACTAAACTATAAAAGGGCAAACGATTGTTGAAAAACTTGGCAAAGATTATAATTTTTTAGCTTGATCAGTAGTCAGTAGGTATTTACCTCACTAGTTTTGAAAATTTGTCCTTATGAAATCATTTAAAATGGTTGTTGTAAATTTTATACAAAACTAGGTGATGCCTGCGACTTCGTCTGCGTGGATATAGGTTTTTAAAATCCCGTAGGAACTCTTTTATTTTCCGGGATTAAAAGTAGCCTATGTCAACTATCCCTGTACCAAAAATTTATCAAAATCGGTTGAACGGATGGGCCGTGAAAAGCTAGCAGACAGACAGACACACTTTCGCATTTATAATATTAGTATGGATAGAAACTTAACTTCCATCCCAGGGGCAAAACAATGTTAATATTAAATATTAATCTAACAATTTTAATACAAATAAAACAGCCTCAGTCAAAACTCGCCCTAAAGTTCTCTTACCCCAGATTTGTGCAATATTTTTTTTACCAATATCAATCGCGTTTATGTTTTTAGACATATTTTCTAAAACGGCTATTTTATTTTCTGTTTTAACATTTTACAAATTAACTTATTATTATTTACATTCCTTTTAGTTAATTAATTAATTAATTATTATTTAAGAGTAGGTATTTGTTAAGTGAATTGTTATTTTATTCTTATTGTTTGTTTGTTATGTATTCATTTTGTGGCAGGAAAGTTAGAAATGTGTTTCCGGAATTGCGCTTGCTTCGCTCGCGACCCTTAGGTGACCTTATAGTTAGTTTTATGTGCGACTTTGAGACAGTCGTATGTCCTTATGCAGTCACCTTAAAACCTACTACACATTTCCAACTTTCGTGACGCGATCTTTACCAAATCTAGTCTACCCTCAATCATTATGGAGAAGTGAAAACAATCTAGTCTTACTAAAGAGTTATTACAAGAAAAACTTTTTTTATAAATACTTAATTAAATTTGTAACATACGTACCCTAGTTGAATTAAAGTGTTTAACGTATTTAACTGTACATTACTTCTGACAAGGGAACTCTTGCGCAGGGATACATTGCAAGAACCGTTATATCGATGTTTTTAAATGCGATCTATTAACTTTTCTTAGCCATCATATTATCTACGTAGGCGTAACTAAGTTTTGTACACGAAAATATTTAGTTTTGCGTATTTCGTGTATAATCAATGTGATAATATTATAAAACTCCAGATAAGATAGGCCTAGCTCATGCAATAGTATTTTAAAAAGTGACGCTCACATGTGGGACACATATCTACGCACTAACTAGGTACATAGATATTGACGCGGAGGCGGGGTCTATATGCACCTTTTGACACGGTCTACGAGTGCTTCAAAAATTGTATAAAATATATAATCAATTCAAATATCCACAACACTTTTAATGACCTTCGCAAGGTTAGCTTCCGAAAAGTAATGTTTTATAAATTAATACTAACTTATGCTCGTGACTTAGTCCGCGTGGACTACACAAATTTCAAACCCCTATTTCAGCCCTTAGGGGTTTAATTTTCAAAAACCCTTTCTTAGCGAATGCCTACGTCATATTACATAGCTATATTCTGCGTGCCAAATTTCAGCCCGATCCGTCCAATAGTTAAAGCTATGCGTTGATAGATCAGTTTAGTTTAGTTAATGTTCTTTATTGTACACCAAAAAAGAAAGACACAAAAAAGAAACATATAAAATCAGTCAGTCAGTCACCTTTTCTTTTTATATATTTAGAAAACTTATTTTATGAGTAGGTAACCATTGACTAAGATGGCTCGTGAGTTAGAGTGCGGATTGCGAGAGGGTGACAGCGACGTTGAATCCCTTGATTTTTATGTCAACTGTCCCCCTCCTTCAACCTGCGCCCTACCTCACGAGCAGGCTCAGAGAAACGATGTACCTATAAAAAATATTGTATACCTATTTTGTTTAATATGGGGGTACTTTGCCCGCACTTAGTTACGCTTATGAGAGAATTGACTCTAAGGTTACCGAAAACTAGGCCTAGAAGTCAAATATCAACAATTTTATGTAATTAAACCTATGTTATTAGGTTCCGGACGGCTAATATTAAAAGTAAAACTAATGTTAAAAGTTAAAAGATATAACTTAGTCGAAAAAATATAGTCCATAAGTTTACTAGAATTCATAGAAGAGTACAAAGCGATTGACTATTTTAAATGTACCTAAAAGATTTATTTAATTTATTATTATTGTTCGACAAAGACAAGGAATAGTGAAATATTAATTTATTGTTTTCTCATTATATATTTTATTTATTTATTTAAATTATGAGTTGATCTTTATTTATTTTTTGATACCAAAGAGCGATTGTGTTTTGTCCTTACGTTTAGAAAATGAGAAGCACAATTTTGTTGTTAAGTACAATGATTTGTGATTGTAAATAATTGTATGACTGTGTGAATATTGCAATCATTAAAAGTAAAGTATTTACGTATGGCGTGTTTTAATTCCTTTACCTCTAGTTTTGACCAACCCCCATATTAGTGCTCTGTCTCTCAGGGTGAGATCTATAGAGCACACTGTAACTTAGCTTAGACTTAAGACAAAGTTAAAACGAGACAGAGCTATATCTCTCACATAAATCTATCTTGTTTTAGCTCAATCTTAAGTTAAGCAAAGTCAAAGTGCGCTCTATAGATCTCAGCCTCAATGGCACAGGTTTGCAGTGAGACCTGTAATTCCTTCCGCATACAACACTATTATACTCTATCCACGGGGAAAATGTTACGTAATCTACGACAAAGACAAAAAACTCGGTGGGCGTTAACCATTTTGAATGCCCAACCAATCGCACACATTCGAAAACATAGTTCGTTTTGTGATTGGTTGGTTGACGCAAGATGGTTAACGCTCACTGAGTTTTTTATGATAAAATGGTTAACGCTCAATGAGTTTTTTGTCATTTGTATTTACAGTGCGACAAGGCTCTCTTGGCACGTGGCGAAAACCGAAACTAACGTTGCCGTAGTCTCCCCTTTGTTTTTGTTTTTTTTTTTTTTTATTGAATGGTTTACTAGCGATTTTAACATAAAACTTACTAACTATAATAAATACATAGGTTTTTCTATCATGCACAACTATGTTAAATCATTTAAAAGTAAACACTGCATGCAAATTCCGTACAGATATCAGAGTTACAAAGGGGATAAAAATTTAAGTAGGTAAAGATTCCATTCAGTATGTCTGTAGGTATGGTTAAAAAGTAAACAGTAGGTAAACGTTCTACTGTAAAATTAATAAATATGTTAAAAAAACTAAATTAACTACTAGGTATAATATAATGTTACAATTTTTTTTTACGTTTATACTTAATTACTATTTTCTTATATTCTACACATTCTAAGTTCTAACACACTCTTATTTCTAAAATTAATTTCTATTTCATTATACCTACTTTCACTTTATAAAGGTAGTTTAGATACAAAAAATATATTTTGAAATGAGACTAAAAAAAAATAATAAGTAGATAACTAGGTAGGTATGTAAAAGTAAAAATATAGATTCATTAATTTTAAAATTACAAAAATAATTTAATAGTAATATTAAATTCCAGGTTCAGGGTAGGTACAGCTATTGGCTAGCTTTTGACTAGGTCGCTTATCACTAACTTACGAAACATAGCAATCGAATTTGTATTTATATCTATCAATTGACTGCGCTCATTGTATAGTTTACACAACCGGGGCAGAGTAGCGTTGGCCCCGAAGACTGTTCTGTTTGAATAGCCTAGCCTTTTTTCTCCAACAGCGGCCTCCTGTCAATGTCATTCAAGTGCTAAGAGAGCCTTGTCGCACTGTACATAACAGAGAGCCCTATACTTAACTTCTTCCTGTAGATAAACTATAGGAGTTGGAATTATATTAACGAGGGATGCCTAATGCCGTTCTTTTACTACAATACAAGACTACTACACAGTTAAACGGCAAATTGTATTTTTATCTTTTTTATTTATTTATAAAAAGAAAATTATTTTACCTACATGAACAAAATAAAACAACAAATCGTTTTCTAACATTCCCACGTTAGAGAAACATTTATTTTATAACAATTGTTATTATCAGCAAAACAAATGGAATACCTACTCATTGAATGGGTGGTCTCGCTGTTTAAATTAAATAAAATGTTACAACTACTATCGCATAAATTCCTCTATCCATAGACACCTCACATCTCATAGACACTGTCTAGAGCCAGTTCAGGCTTGTCATAGCCGAGCTCCTCGGGGGTATCGATGCCAAGTTCTGTGAGCGTGGGCTTGATCTCTTGGATGATGTAAGGGTAGATTTCATTCACCCTGTTTCCGCACTTTTCTTTGCAAGCTTCAATAAACCTGTGGGTGAAATAAAAGTTTGTTTAAATATTGAACGAACGAATATATTTTTACTGTACACAATGCAGAAATATATATATAGAGAACAAGGGAATACAAAACAGGAAAACTGTCTTACATTTTGTTCAGATTTTAAGGAAAATCTGAGGAATAAATTTGATATTTGGACAGTTCTTACGGTTCCCTACCTCAAAAGGAACCCTTATAGGATCACTTTGTTCTGTCTGTCAAGAAAACCTATAGGGTACTTCCCGTTGAGCTAGAATCATGAAATTTGGTATATAGGTAAGTCTTATAGCACAAGCAAAGGAATAAATCCGAAAACTGTGAATTTGTGGTTACATCACAAAAAAATCTAAAATGTTTAAAACACATTTTAAATACAGCGCCATCTATATGTGATTTGATAAGTTAATTGTAATTTATCAAATCACATAAAGATAGCGCTGTTGTCATTATCTAGCAGTGTTGCACATAAAAATGTTAAAGAATCTTGTACAATAGTATAAAACCCTTCGTGTGCGACTTGCGAGTCCGACTCACACTTGGCCGGTTTTTTATATCTTCACCAAACTTCAAATTTATTTCAGAGAAAACGATTGTAGGACTATAGTAAATCTATCCTGAATGTAATTTCTTTTTGTTCAGATTTTATTGCCTAAGAGCTGGTTTTACAGTTACCAAATCTGGGCTGTGATATTGATAGTTCTTTTATAAGAACTCTGTCAAAACATATTTATATCTCAGTCAGATTGTATGGCGATTAGTCTTGTAGTCAGCAAAATAAAATGTTCTACTAGATAAGGTGCTTCATAGTCACAAGTTCTAACAAACGTTAGTTCAACAATTCCTCCAGTTGTAGCCCACTTCATGACAAACAAACACACACATTATTATTTTAAGTAGTTATTGGGGTCGATTCCTTTGTACACAATCTCTAAACTAAACTAAATTAACAAGTCTAAATCTAGTGCTATCCCTTTCATAATGTTGCTTGCAGAAAAGGATAGCACTAGATTAAGAGCTATTAATTTAGTTTAGGTTTAGAGATTGTGTGAACGAGAATCGGCCCCATTAGTAATAAGTATTATTTTAAGGGCATTGGCACGGTCCAGTCTATTACATTGATGTCTATGCTTGTAACACTGCAAGGAACAAATATTTGAGGGTGTCTACAAACCTAACAGCCAGGGCATAGTCGTTCACCCTCCTGCATGCATGCATGGCAGCACGGATGATCTTCGGGTCTGGCACCAAGTCCATACCGCACAGGTCGTTCATCCCCTTGCGGATCTCCCAGCCATCAATGTCCCGTCTGCTGAAGAATGCTTCATACCTGGAATTATACAATTCACCCACTATAGTATTGGATTATTCTTGCACGAGTCTTAGGCTGAGATCTATAGAGCGCACTTTGACTTTGATTTATGTAAGAGATAACATCATCATGATCAATCCATCGCCGGCTCACTACAGAGCACGGGTATCACAGCTTGATTGAGCATGAGAGATATACATGATTTGATTTAAGTGAGCTGAATTAGAAATATCCTGTCTTAATAGTCACTAGCTGTGATAGCCTAGTGGTTAGGACGTCCGCCTTCTAATCGGAGGTCGGGGGTTTGATCCCCGGACGCACCTCTAACTTTTCGGAGTTATGTGTGTTTTAAGTAATTAAATATCACCTGCTTTAACAGTGAAGGAAAACATCGTGAGGAAACCTGCATGCCTGAGAGTTCTCCATAATGTTCTCAAAGGTGTGTGAAGTCTACCAATCCGCACATGGCCAGCGAGGGAGAGGGAGACCCGTGCTCTGTAGTGAGCCAGTAATGGGTTGATCATGATGATGATGATGAATAGTCACTTTAGGAATTGAGAGTAAAAAAAGTAGTACAATCTGAACATGAGGTGGATGACTGTGCATTGGTCAAAAACAGATCTCAGTGAGGCTTGTATTTCATATTGTTAGTCTATTTGCTACATCATGTTACAACTTCAGATTGGAGTTGTTTTACAATACTATAAAATACACTACTACAATAATAAAAATAATAATAAATAAAATACACTACAATAATAGTATAAAAAAATATTTTTCACCTATAACTTTATCTATTAGTGGATTTTAATGCAGTTTTTACCATATTTCAGAATCATTTCTAAGAAAGTTTTATATGGAAAACCCATCTACTTTTAGTCATGAAATAGGCAAGCACACCCAAGTCAAGTAGTAATCAATAACTTTTACATGTCTACTCAGCCTGCAAGGGACTCCGCTAAATCTATGCCACTTGCCATTGCCAAAGTATCATAATCTTATCACAAATTGTTATTTCAATACACTTATGTTTTACCAAATTTACTAAGCAAAAGCGCATAGATTTAAGAGTTTAGACTGGAAGTTAAAATAGAAATTAGGTCAAAGTTTAGAAGGGTCCCATTTAGCATAGCAGGTAATTTAAACTTATTGAATTATTTGTGAAGTAAAAGATAACACTGAACGATTTTCAGTTACATAACGTCAAGTTTTTACACTAACCTGGCATCAAATTCTTCGTGTGATTCTTCGGGACCGTCGTGCGATCTTCTCACAGCATTGACGGCGCATACCCTGGAGGGTGAAACCAGGGATTTTTTGAGAGCATTTACCAGTCTACCTGAAGTGGATCGCAACATTTTGTTTCACAATTTTTCTAGTGCGGCACGATAACAAATGGCTGCAGAAAACCATAGACAAGTAGAACTTGACAGTTATGTGCCACAAACTACGTTTCTTTTTTTTAACTTGTTTTACGGCCCTGGGTTTTAGTTCTTTCAAGCCTAGACTTCTTCTTCCTTACCTTATCCCACGCTACGTGGGGTCGGCACAACATGTCTTCTTCTTCCACTCATTCCTGTCATTCGTCAACGTATTATCCACTTCTTTTTCACGGATATCCTCTTTCACGCAATCCATCCACCTTTTCTTTGGTCATCCTCTCCTCTTTTTTCCTTCCACATGCATACTTAACATGCTTCTGGTGACATGGCTTTCTTCCCTCCGCATTATATGCCCATACCATGCCAGCCTATTACCCCTCATCTTTTCTACCACTGGCGCTACTTTCAAACTACCCCTTATATTTTAGACTACGTTGGATAAACCACTGAGATAGTGATGATAAATAAACAATCTTTGGTCAGCCCACCCAAATTGGTTCGTCTACTAATGGTTTTTGGGGTTTTTGCATTGATGGAATTCACCTCCCCGGCAGGAAATATTGTACTTTGTAGAAGAGTGTTAGAAAGAGCAGTTTCGTTTCGTAGAACGTTATCTCTGTCGTTGAGACGGACAAAACGTCACATACATGTCACATAGGTATGAGTGCTACAGACAACGCTCTACAAAGCCGAAATCTCATGATCTCATTCTAAAGGTCGATGTACAGATTTCTTGCCGGCTACTGTACTAATTCTTAGTAGTTTTATTTTGTGATATTGGATTAGGCCCATTTTATTGATTGATTCAATAAAATGGCTATGACTTCTATAATTTCATTACAATAAAAAGTACTTGCCTATCTCAAATTGAACAAAATTGTGATTAATAATTATTGTTTGCACTAAGCTTTCATTTAATCTAAAAATAAAAATACCTCTTGATAACACTATTTTATTATTAATCAAGTTGGTCCTTTAAAAAAAAATTACATTGACAAAGAAATTAAATGTCAAATAAAATAAATCATTTAAAATGAATGATATCATTGGCGTCGATTCTGATGTTTTCCTCTATACTTTAAGAGTATCTGCATCTTTTTCTTTTTAGTATTGCTAAAAAAGGATAGAAAATGAATTTTTAAATTAAAGACTCCTTTATTGCTACTATACAAAGCAATAGCCTCACTTCTCACGACTGGCGCCTAAAGTCACGAAGTTTGACAGTTCTAAATCAAGTTTATCTGTCCTTTTCTTATTACATTGGTAAGAACAAGATAGGAAAATTCTAAAATTTAGTTGTGCTCAGAATCACTACCATTATTGTTTTAATTATAATCTAGTAATACGAAAAGCTGGTTTTTAATATACAAAACAAATAAACCCATTACATTACTTAAAATAAATAAACTGGAAGTTATATTCAAACTTTTCGTCTTCTCTTTTTCTTATGTGCAGTGATGCTTTCCTGGCCGCTGTCCTCTTCATTGGAGCTTGCTGTTGAGCTACTGTCACTATCGCTACTAGATGAGCTACTATTTGATGAGCTGTCGGAGGCTACTCCTGTGCCTTGGCTCAAATCCATGCTACTCGCAATTTTGTAAAGCTCAGGCTCTTTGGTTTCTAGAACTTTGGCCCACTTCTTGGAAAGCTTTGGTCGTCCTCTCACAGTCTTGTGCCACACCACGGGGAAGTTGGTGCGACTGCAGAAGTTCTGTGTGACTGCTACAGTGTCATCGAGGTTGAGAACGACATGCCACCAGCCTCCAGGGACAAACACTGTCTCGCCGGGTTTTTGAAGAATTTCCACCTGAAAATCAAATCACAGACTAAATTTTTATTTTTTTCCTGACTTTCTTATCAACACATCTTTCGCGTTTAAACTACCGTGAGTGATTTCCATTCTAAATAATATCTGTCCCGGCTGTACTCACATGTACACGTGACAGATATTATTTAGAACACATCTTTCATCTAACTTATTGGCTGTTGTGGTAGTTTTGTTTTGATTAGTAATATGCAGCAGTAAAGAGTAACTAATTTATATTCTATCTTTTTAAAACAATAAACTTAACAAAGCTATTATTTTACTACGTTGTTTTAATAAGTAAAATTATAAAATTGATTTTTATTATATTCCAGAGTATTTGTAGTTATAGATCAATGAGTTTCTTACTGGCTTGTATTCTTCAGGCCAAGAATCCAGCTGCGTCTTAGGATAAATAAGTTTAAACCAAGTAATGGCTTCGTCTCTCTGCTTCCCGCCCATTGCTCCTGTAACTTTGATCATTTCTCGCGGCGTCTCAGTGGGGAATAAACACCATCTCTTGTGCCCAAAAACTAAGGCATTCCAGGCACTCGTACCCAACGGGTCAATATGTATACCAGTTCCAGACCTCTGTGGTCCCATTACAAACCAGCGGTAAGGCGGACGTCTCTCCTCCCCACAGTACTTAAATAGATCATCCCTAAAGTATAGAGGTGCTTCGTAATCTTCCAAGAGTTTTTTCCTTCTCAGATGTTCCCCAAAACTACTATCAAAAATATAAAGCGGACTATCGTCAGTCGTTGTCCGCATATACTCTATGTAATACTTCATTTTCATTTTCACACTATATCCCTCATTATCTTCCCCGCACTTGAATTTTTGGTTGCGATACTTTTTAGCGAGGCGGTCATGCGTCCACTTGTGATTGGCTCGCCAGTTGGTCTGGACGTGCGTAATCACGACTGGTTTGTAAATTTTTTCATACTTCTCTATAAACTCTTCTGGTGAGAATTCATTAACATTTATTCTATCCACATTGTCCTTACATTTTAGAAACTCTTCAAAATTACTTGCATACTTTAAAGCTGTCCATTGGTGTTTGTCAGCCAACTCTAAAAGACATTGTTTTCATTTTAAAGATAAAATTACAAAGTTGATAAGCAAATCCGTGATCGAGCGATGCAAAACGCGTGACGCCTTGCGATGCTACATTGCACTTATCGAATTAGTGGTTCGTACATGATCAAATAATTGCAGCATTCAGAATGCTTGCGAAATCAACAAACCTAACATGATAATTGAAATACAAGAGAACCTATAATCTAAAATTAGGGAGATGTTAGATTAATAGCCTAGCCAATTTTTTAAGTATAATGACTCCATACCTGGTCGAGCTTTTCTTTTGATTTCTTTAATTCGTTTTTTGGCTTTGTGTGATAATTTATATTCGGTTTCCATAATTTATTCCTAGAAAAATATAAAATCTTTTATCCTCTGAAATTTTTGGTAGGTAGGTACCTACTTTTCGCTTCTTTTTTTGTTAAATGCCACCAAAGAGTATATAATCACTACTATGCCACAGACTCATCTAGGCTCTATGGTCTTCTTTGGTTGGTGGTCTTTGTCTGCCGTTGTCTGCTGTATAGAGGCTCTCTAGTATATAGTAGATAATCTATGGGCTGGCCCTACCGCGGTTGTTTGACAGCTACAATGTCACGATCGCAATCATCTCTGATTGGTTAATGCTCGCTCACTATTGGCCACAATGCATTGTTGCAACAAGAATCGCACAAATTCAGCCAATCAGAACAATTGAGATTACAACCTGATTTGTGACATGCTGCATATTTTAAAATATGCAGTTTAAGCAGCAGCACATAGCACAATTTTCATTGCTTTCTAGGATCAGTAGAATATTTTTATTAGAAATGTACGCATTAATAGACTTTTAGTTTTAACTTGATTTCTTTGTATGTTCTTCGGATTGGTGATTTGTGTATTCTATACTCCTATATGTTATTAGTCTGTGACACCGACTAGAAAAAAGGTCTGTGACACAGACTACAGTGTATATAGGAGATGGTCTGTGATTTGTGAATGGTGATAAGTGGTGAAGGCACTTTGGTTTTGGATTTTTAAGTTTTAACTGAAACAATTTAAACATTAGTGCATTTTTTATTTTCAGTAATATAGTTTTTATTTACCAATTATCAAATCAATTACATTTTTACAATTACATTTAAAATGAAGAGTGATTGATTTGACTGTTGTACCGAAACAAATTTGAAACGTTCCAGTCTGAAGTGTGAAGCTAGCTCGATATAACTGTCAATCTGGGTGTAGAAATTTATTTGTAATTTTCACCGGTTCTCATGTGCAATTTCCGAATGTGTTAGACTATTTTTAAACCACCGTTCCTTACGAAATAATGTTATTTAGTGTATGTGGTGTATAAAGCAGTGCAAAAATGGATGACGGTTCCGTTAAAATTCAGTCCGGGATCAACATCAACATAAAAAGAACAGATGGTGAGTTCAAGCACGACTTGTATCCTTGCTATTTAGTGTTGTGTCTCAGCTCCTTCCTAGATAACACAATGTTTATGTATTCATCGATTCTATGTGTAACCTAAATTATGTCTAAAATGATTCATGTCTCGCGAGCGGCAAAGTTATGAATCAGACACACTTTTACTTAATCCGTTGCATTGTAAGCAATAACATGATTTATCCGTATCCCATTTATTGTACAACTAGCTGATGCCAGCGACTTCGTTCGCGTGGATTTAGGTTTTAAAAATCCCGTGGGAACTTTTTGATTTTCCGGGATAAAAAGTAGCCTATGTCACTCTCCAGGTCTTTATCTATATTCTATACGAAAATCACGTCAATCCGTTGCACCGTTGCGACGTCATTGAAGGACAAACCAACAAACAAACACACTTTCGCATTTATAATAACGGTATGGATATTGCTTAGAAACATTGGATGATTTTGATTCAAAAGGATAAGATTTTGTCATGTGTAATTCCTATTTTTATAACTGTTTGAGGTCAATAATTTTATTTATTTACATAGTTTTCTAATTAAACTGTGCCAATGACTTAGTTTTAGTGCAGAACGCATTTCAATTTTTTTTTAGAATATCAGAAACCACATGGATATACTTGGTTGAGGTGTCATTAAAAGCAAGATCATTGGCAATAAATTTCTACAAATTCATCAAACTGTCTATATTTTAAGCCTCCTATTATTATCTCTTCCTCTATTAAGTCTATTATACTGTACAAATTTACGGTATGTGGATTTGTAGAGAGTTGCCCTGTAATTGAGACTGACAAAATATTATATAGGTATGAGTGATAGAGACAACGCTCTACAAAGCTTACTATACTACTATATATTATACATATATCATTTCATTGACTTAGTTGTTATGCAGGATGGTTTCCACACCAATTATTATATCATATACCTCTGCTTGGAAAATGGAAGCGAAAGCACCCAGGTTACGATACAGTTTGACCCTGGGCTTCTCTCCATAAATTCCACAGCCTACGTCCTTGCCTGACTTTGATCCATCAGTGTACCAGTGAATAGGACCACTGGAAGCTATATTTTGGGATTGTCATGTCTGACGGCATTCCCAAAATAGGGATCTCAAGCACTGAGTTCTACAAGTCCCTCAGTGTTTTAGAGAGCTAGTTAACCTTTCCTTATCTAATTAACCTATACATGCCCATTCTCGACTCCTTCTTCAAATACAGGAAGAGAGGAGGTAAGTTGAAAAGAGCTTCTAGGGCTGCCCCTGGTGGGGTACTGTACTGATATTTTTTGTTTTTAACAATTCGAGCTATAATATTATGTCAAAAATGTTTATAAAAAATTGGGACAAAGAATAGATAAAGTAAAGATTATGAAATAGCTTTTGAAAACATTACCTATTTGCTCTTATTGGGATATAATATTCTTATTGGAACTTTTCGACATAAAAACACACTTCCGACCCTGTGGTAAACTAAAATTCATCCTTTTTATTAGGGTTCCGTACCTCAAAAGGAAAAACGGAACTCTTATAGGATCACTTTGTTGTCTGTCAAGAAACCTACAGGGTAGTTCCCATTGACCTAGAATCATGAAATTTGGTAGGTAGGTGGGTCTTATAGCTGGTATTAGGGAAAAAATCTGAAAACCGGGAATTTGTGGTAACATCACACAAAAAAAAATTAAATTGTGGTCATAAATTAATAATTAGTATTTTCAATTTTAGAAGTAAGATAACTATATCAAGTGGGGTATCATATGAAAGGTCTTCACCTGTGCATTCTAAAACAGATTTTTATTTATTTTTATGCATCATAGGTTTTGAATTATCGTGCAAAATGTCGAAAAAATAAGACTGCAGTACGGAACCCTCGTTGCCGACTCGCACTTGGCGGGCACTTTGGCACTTTTTTAGTACGCAATAAGCTTGCAGTTGAAGAGCTCGCCATATGGAAAGCCATGGTGAGATCTAGGTTGGCATGCTTGCTTAGAAGATACCTATTGACTCTTGCCTTGATGGTGAGCACTGGAGTTCTTCTTCTTCTTCTTCGCTCTGGGCTGGTTTCCGCACTTAAACGTTTCCGTCTGTTGTGCGTGCATTGCCCCTCCCCGCTGAAGTCTTCACTCCAGCCATCCAAGCTCACTCCAGAAGCCGAGTAGACCGCCCAGGTTGCCGAGGGGAGCACTGGAGTTATGTGGCAGGAAACACTGATACCAGAAGGCCCAGCAAATAACTCTGTTAAGGTGACTGACTGACTGGCTGATTGATCAATGGACAGCTCAAACTACTGGACGGATCGGGCTGAAATTTGGCATGCAGATAGCTATTATGATGTAGGCATGCGCTAAGAAAGGATTTTTGAAAATTCAACGCCTTAACGGTTTAAAATTTGTGTAGTCTATGCGGACGCAGCGGACTCAATTAAATATATCGATATATTTCATGAATTCCAATAAATGCCTACTCAATAACGTCAAGTTTTAAGACGCGCGAGGACGGCGCGCGGCCTTGCGTCCGTCGGCCATATAAGGGTCGAACGAATGCGTGTGCGCCGTTTATCGGTGCTGTTTTAACGACAAGTAGACTGCCGAATGTTGAATTGGCGCCGGCAGGTTGATGCGCGGGTATATCGAATAGGATTATTAACTAATAGATGATGCTCGCGACTTTTTCCGCGTGGACTACACAAATTTAAAATCCCTATTTCACCCCTTTAGGGGTTGAATTTTCAAAAATCCTTTCTTAGCGGATGCCTACGTCATAATAGCTATCTGCAGGCCAAGTTTCAGCCCGATCCGTCCAGTGGTTTAAGCGTTGCGTTATAGATCAGTCCGTTAGTCAGTCACCTTTTCCTTTTATTAAATTTAGACTTACTTAGTATGGATGTGTGGATCATACTGAAGTAGGCAATGTCTTTTTGTTTCTATGAAGTGCAACGCGGTGGGTTGCAAAAAATTATCAACTCATCAAATTGAAGCGCAGGAAACTGTCAATATAGATCGTGTGTGGCGCGCAATGCAATAAACGCAGCAGAATAGACAAGGTCGCAAGGTCAGACTGGGGTTTGTCAAGTTTCGATTGTGAGGCTAAGTAATGTTCCAATGGACAGGGGACTATTGTAGTGGACCTAGTAACTTGAACAGTGTGCTGTTCGAATACTGAGCCGTCATCGCCCCACAATCAAAACATTACAATAAATTGGATTTGTATGATTTTCTGGCAAATTGCAGTTTTGTGATAGATTGGTTCTAAATCTTTTACCTTTCATTTAAATCCGTTCAGTAGTTTTCGGGCTATGCGCGACAGACAAAAATTCCAAAAAAATTGTTTTGGGTTCTATATATCGATAATAATGTTTCCTCTAGTTACAGCTTTATTATAAGTATAGAAGTTTTCATATAGAAGTCGGTTAAAAAGGAAAGTCCTGCCTCAGTGACTGGTTCATCATCGCCCAGCACAAACCCTTGGACGTGAAAGCTCAAATTTTGTACAGAGGTGTCCTTTGCAATGTACACATGAAATCAGACCGAATTTTTCGAAATTCCCACAGGAGTGAAGCTACAGTGAAGCCACGGGCAGTCGCTAATGATAAACTGATTGACATACATATCAACATAAGTTTAAACCTCTGAGTCTAGAAACTTGAGATTTGGCATGTACAATATAATATGTTGGTCTTTATAAAGTAGAAGAAAAAAATTCAGTAATTCCATCCAAACTGGAGTCTGTAACTAAGTATATCGCATACCGCAATATAACAACACTCTGGCCTGAAAAACTGAAAAACTGGTACTTAATTAGGAAAGCAGAGTTTTAAAAGTCCGTTCGATGCAGCTTTTATTTCTATGCACCAGCAATACCTATTATGGTTCTTATTACTAAGACCAAAAGGTCCAAGTTCGAGTCTGTTTCAAAAAACTTGTACAACAAAGATTTATAAATATATTATATAGAAATTTAAGCTAGAATAATATTACTTATTAGCCCATAGGCTAGATGGTAGTAGTAATAAAGCTGCTATTTTATAATGGTGCTTTATGGTAGGAAAAAAAAAGAGTTAAAACTAACTATGTTTTGCTGATAATCATAAATATGCTACTGTGAGGTAATGAATAAATGGGGCGATTTTTTCTGCGTAGATAGTATTAGACGCCGAGAAACAGGTTTCTTAATAGCTATGCGTCCACCCACTTGCTGTGTATAAGCACACAATCTTGGCAATGTCGATTCGATATGATAACTAAGTACCTACCTACTACATTCAGAAACTAGCTGACCCGGCGAACTTCGTACCGCCTAATACTTCACTCATTTGTTTTGCCTTCCCGGAACCCCTCCACTAACGCTTAAACTTTATGGTATGGTACTTTTCCGGAGAAAAGTCTATGGTCATTCCGGTACGAATAAAGAGTTTTGAAAATAATTATTACATCAATAATGGATTTAAGTAGTTTTACTTTCTGGTAACTATGTTCAAACAATGTTCTTGTTCAACCAACAAATTGTTCGAAATGTCGTAAGAATGTCGGGCAAGTCTGCGCAGAAGTTCAGGCATCCAAATAGGCAGTATGTTTTTAGCCCACTATGGCATCACCCAAGTTGGCAGTTTTCGAAACGATAGGGCCTTCAGATCGATGACGCAACCCTGGACGAGCTTGTCGTAGGCGACAGCACGAGGCGAGTCCGCGATGTTGCTTATTTTATTTATTTTATTTATTTATTATAGGAAAATCAACAGCGAAATAATGCAATAAGTTTCTTAAATGCTAATTACAGAAGTATGGCCAATTATAGATTTTCTCGAAAAATTAACAATATATAAGAGTGAGTTAAAATTATTTCATACAGAGGAACAAAAAAAAAAAAAAAAATAACAATTATTGGCTAAGTACATGACATTATATCAAAACTAAGTGTATGAAGGAAATAAAAACATAGTATCCTTGGAAGCCTAGATTAAAAAGGAAAAAAAAAACAAGTAAATTATGAAACAAATATAAAGTGTGTGTGTGTGTGTGTGTGTGTGTGTGTGTGTGTGTGTGAGTTGTGTGTGTGTGTTCAGTGTATGTGTAGCGTTAATTACGCGTCCATGTATGTGAAGTTAAGTATGTTACGTTTAAATAAAATAAAGTAAAATAGTTATTAGTGAAATTGTGAAATGTGTCGCTTATATGTCTTTTTAGAATAGCGGAAAAGGTCAATATCGGAATAATGTTTGTTATAGGTGCGTGTCATTCTAGTAATAGCAGAGTTTTGGGAGTAATTTTTCCTTTTAAAAGGCACACGGAGTAGTGATGTATGACGAGTACGTTTGGGGGGTGCAACTAATTTAATTTTGGATAAAAGATTCGGACTATCAATTTTAGCGTTTATAATATCATATAGCACTAACATGTCCGCTATTTGCCTCCTTTGCCCACAGGTTTGTATTTTATAGTGTTTACAGCTTTCCTTATAGTCTGGTGACTCAAAGTATGTACGAAAGTTTAAATGTTTAATAAACTTGCGCTGTATCCTCTCTATTGCTTCAATAGGTTTTATATAGCAAGGTGACCAAATGTTACTACAATATTCTAAGTTGCTACGCACATATGCAGAATAAATAGTCTTAAGTGTGCTTATTTTCTTGAAGGGCTTACAGGTTCTTAAAACAAAGCCAAGCATAGAGAAAGCTTTGTTAGTGATTGTTTCAATATGAGGATTGAATGACATTTTATTGTCCAGTATAACTCCCAAATCCCGTACCTTATCAATTTTGGAGATAGTTTGACCATCGATTGTGTAATTAAATTGTATTGGACTTTTATTTCTCGTAAAACTTATATGCTGACATTTACTTATATTAACTTGTATTCTATTTTCTTTGTAATAGCGAGAAAGTCTATTAAGGTCACTCTGTAATTTCTCACAATCATCCACGCTATTAAGCTTATAAGGAAGTGATTCTGTTCTGATACCATCTTAATTGTATGAGATTGCGCAAACTTAGGACTTAACTAGGATAGTGATTTTGTGACGTGAAATCTAAAGCGTTGAGACTTGGGATTCAGGAGTTATATTTAGTCTAATTTCATGGCATTTATGTAAAGTATGTAGCTACAAAAACAAGCTTATTTAGCTACACAAACGTAAGTCTTCATTCATTCAACACAAATTGAAGATAGTTATTTTGCGACGCAAAATCCAAATGGCTGAATTTCAAGACTTAATTTGTGAAATTTCGTGACATTTTCACAAGATTAAACAAGCCTATTTAGTTTAAATCAGGGAGAAAGGAATTATGTTCGGTGTAAAGCAGCATACGCAATACTACACAGGTGACAAATTCTCTAAGATAAGCTTGAAATGAATGATAAAATTATATCAAGAGGTGTTTTAAAACGTACCACAAAATCAGACTCAACAAATAACAAAGCATTAGTCGGCTAAAAAGGCTTGTGGTTGAACTGTTAAAGCGCGAGCTGCCCACGTTTACCGTCAAAGGCATTGTCCGACCTACCCGACCACTTTCTTCTATTGTCTCCCACAAGCTCCAACTATCAAAAGGCTTAATATAACATTTTTATAGCGAATTGCCTTATGAATTCTGTGTTATAAATCTATGTACAAAATTCTAAGATAAAATTCCTGATTGACTTATATGTATATACCTCATACCATCAACGCACAGCGTAAACCGCTGGTCCTAGAGACATGAAATTTGGAAAGTTTGTTCTTTGTAAAGTACACTAAGAAAGGATTTTTCGAAATTCCACCCCTAAGAAGGGTAAATAGGGTATAAAAGTCTTTTATGAAAGTCTGTAATTTTTAAAGTTACATCAATGAAAAATGGTATTTAAGCGTTTGGTTAAGAATAAAACATTCATGTTTCACGATTTTTGAAAATTCAACACCCAAGGGGGTTAAATAGGGGATGAAAGTTTGTATTAATGTCCGTCATTTTTCAAGTTATTTCAATAAAAATTGATATTTGGGTTTACGGTTACGAAAGAAAAAATACGCAGATACCTATTTCAGGGTTTTTGAAAACTCTATCCCACGCCAATTTTGTAAATTCCACCCGAGCGAAGCTGGGGCGGGACAGCTAGTCTAACTATATTTATATAATTTGCTCAATGCCCATCCAACACCTTTTATTTTATAACTATGTATTTCCTTAAACTAAATCATTCCTCTTGACCGGATATGCGAAGGCTCAAGTTAGAACATGTATATATGCAGTACATGACCCCCTTTAAATCGAGCAGTCGAGTAACGCGAACGTTAAACTGATAAACGTGCAGTGAACAACACAAGCACGTCGACTTGTTCGTGACTCACCAGTCAGGCCAGCGAGCGGGTTCCCTCGCACACGATTACACGACTTGGACTTCATAGTCCATACGTCGCGATGACGTGTAGGGGGAGGGGGGAATTGGCTACAGAATTGCTAAAGACGCGTTTTCACAAGTTGTCGTCTATCGCTAGGAAACTGATACACCTTGGCGTCAAGTAGAGAGGCTATGAGTTTGTATTGCTCTTATCAATATAGAAATATTGACTGACTAACCAATGCGTGACGGAAATGATACCTCAGTATAAATAACTAATCCGGTTTAAGTTAGTCAGAGTGCCAAGCTAGTACCAAAAAGAAGAATAAATTACTAAAGCACATGTGTCACAAATTGGATACCTAAATATATAAAAGGAAAGGTGACTGACTGATCTATCAACGCACAGCTCAAACTACTGGACGGATCGGGCTGAAATTTGACATGCAGATAGCTATTATGACGTAGACATCCGATAAGAAAGGATTTTTGAAAATTCAACCCCTAAAGGGGTGAAATAGGGGTTTGAAATTTGTGTAGTCCACGCGGACGAAGTCGCGAGCATAAGCTAGTCACAAATAAGTACGAAAAGCAATCGCCACTACTAAGGATGGGGGACAGGGTTATTGCCAATTCAAAAGGAATATTCACTGAACCGCTAAGATAACGCAGTTTAAGCAGAATCTTTGGCCAAACGTTATCACCGAGTCAATGTAGTGAATGGCAAAAGCGACATAGCGGTTGGCAAAGTCACCCAGCCCGCAGAGGTATTGTGCCTGCTCTTTTATCGCAACCGTTACGGATCGCGTTTGTGACTTGTTAGTTTAATGGCGATGCCTATTATCTCATTGTGGAAGCATTTCGCCGCAGCGCGAAGCGAAATGTTTTCAACGGACTTTTTGTCATCCACAAATCCAACTTTAGTACGACATAAGTACTTATATTTAATCTGTTTTGTTGACCTTGAGATCCTCAAAGATTCTTGCTAATCCGTAACACACTTCAGAACAGTTAATAGCTTATTGAGTTTTAGAGAGTAGATGCCGTTTCTATTTGCCTCGCTTCATCTGCTCTTCAAAGTTATTTAGTCCTATTTGTAAGAAAATCCACATTGCTCGTCCATTTCTTGTCTTCAGCCATCCAAGTTCATTTCAAATTCTTAAGAGATCATCCAGGCTGCCAAAGGATCCTTTATCCAGACTACCTGCGCGTCAGGAGTGTCTATAGCATAGAATGCTCTATCTAGAAGCTTTTAAGGGTACCTAATAACAGAAATCCTAATTTCTTAAAATCTGATAGAGCTTTCTCCAGGATTTGGCGTTATCTGATTATACACATTTCAATTCTGCAGTTTATCATCACTTGTGATATTTAAGGATACATATCTACTAGTAGTTATAATTAACAGACCAAACAAGTAAGTAACCTTTGATTGTATTACCACGTGGGCGATAAAAGACGTTTGCTTATGTTCATTATGCTGAGTATTTCGCTAATTGTTGGCGTGATGAATTGGCTTCATCTAGTTTGTCTGTAACAAGGTTTCAATCAACTAGCTGACATTAATAGATACTTATCAGTGTAGCAATTATTATAGAAAGAAGCTGTCTTGTCTAAAGTATACAAAAAAACTATTCAATTTTTAGTTAGATGATGTTATGAGATTTGAATCTCGTATCGACTTTTATCTCGACATTGCTATAATTGGCTTTCACTTAATAAATCATCATCTCTGTAGTTATAATCACAGCTATCAAATAAATTGTTTGTTATGTTCGTTGAGCGAAAGTTTTCTAATCATTTTGAGGCTAGATTTATTTGACCCCAAATAAGTATAATTTGTCCGCAAATCCGCACTTGGCCAGTGTGGTGGACTACAGCCAAACCCTTCTTATACTGAGAGGAGACCCGTGCTGGGGAGACCACAGCGCTTACCACTGCGCCAGGGATATCGTCATTTTACACCAACACCACTGCCATGTTTTGTTTACTCCAAAACTGAAACTCAAGGCTCTGAACACCAAATAATATGACATTTGGCAGGTCATTTGACCATATAGGACGAACGACCTGTTTAGCAATATCATTTCGCAATACATTCAGACTTAGTCAAAACAGCACTTTCGATTTTATGTATGATATCATGCATGAGTAGGAGTTGTTATGAGAGGATCGATTATAACTAAGGCATTTTACACAGGCAGCGTGCTTTTTGCATTTAAATCGTTTGTCTCTACTATCGATTTTTTGCTATTGCTTGGATGATTGATTTTTACTATAATAATCCTAACAGATTCTTCCTATATTTCGCATATTAAGTATCAAGCGTAATATCTACTTAAAAGCACCATTATCATTAAAGGAATCATTATCCCAAAATTTTTACGCTTACTCCGATACTAGAATTTCATTTCCACAATTTGGATTATCTATCCAATTGTGTAAGAAAAACGTATTCATCGTTATCGTAATCGTCAACAAATTCTGCCCTTTGATTGGCTGTGAAAAAATGTAAACAGCGAATCAACCGAACTTCTCGGCATCGTACCTGTGCTGGATTGGACGATTTAAAAATTGCAACATCATTTATTTTGTTTTTAACGCTGAATTTCGTGGGGTGCTTCTTAGCTTTTTTGTTGGAATCTAATGATCTAATGATCTATTCAGATCGTGGTCTGAAGAATTCTTCAATGGTTAAAACGATATATTAGTACAATTAATGCATTTATTTTGAGCGATTCCCCAAAGATTCCTTGAATTGCTTTTTGACGTACGTGTTTATGTTTTAGAAATTGTTTTCCAACGAGTTAGGTTTAGGAACATATGCGCTTTTTCAATATAATCGATAGATAATGGCTAAAAACGAGGCCAAATTCCGTGTAATGGTCTGAAAGTGGATCGTGTGCCCTAATATTTGTTCCGCTTTCCTTTAAAGCGGATATGTCTAGTCTCTAGAGTGTATACTTCCACAATATTACGATAGCCTGCAATGGGTTTCTAGTCTAGTGTAATAATTTTAGGCGATGTTTCCCTACAAACTAATTGTTTTATGGGCATTTTATATTCATGATGATTGAACGCATTTGATGTTGGTAATATGTAGTTTTAAACTGTTTTTGTAGAACCTTTTGTCTGGCTATTCTATGTAATTATTATATTTAAGTAAATTGTTGTAAAAAGGGATTTTACAGTATAGTGAAGTGGGAGTGTGTAAATATTTACGATATTGTTACGGCGGTTATGCACTCATCCGATCCGAGTCCGTAAAAATACGTTTCTCTTTGTTTTGTATGGTAGCTTATGACATATGCCGTAGATACTTTTTATATCCGTATTTTCACGGATTCGGATCGGATGAGTGCATAATCGCTGTCACACGAGCTTCTAATAAACTGCAGGTAACGGTTCCTAATCCAATATTCTGCTCCCAATACACTATTATAGGACACACTTGCAGCCTATTTTAATGAAAATTAGAGCATTCTTAACTCTTAGTTTTTGTTAATAATAGGTATACATTTTAGTTAAATGTCTTGTCTTGCTATTTCAATTTGTCAATTTCCATATATATATTATGTATATGTTCTTGGTTCAGTGTACAGTTGCAATTTTCAACTCCAATATTTATACTATCTAAAAGAAAATCGTTCCTACTTAATATTTGCTGAGTGCAGTTTGCCTTGAAAATGAAATATGGAGCATTGGCTTAAGCGGCTTCGCTTTCTCAACGACCTTCCATTTTTGCTTCCGTTCTTCGTCTTATTTATTCTTATTATCTTTACTATTTAAACTTTTATTTTGTATATATTTAGTTTGATATTTACACATTTTTATTGCGTATATTAAAAATATTTTTTTGAGATTGATATAATGTATAGGGCGTTTGTGAACATTATGGCGAACTCTCAGGCATGCAGGTTTCCTCACAATTGAATCAAGTGATAGGTTTTTAGTTTAAGCAAATAACTCTAGACTTTTATCAAAATATATGCATAGTTATAATATTTTGATTTTTACATCACACTAGATGCATAGAGATGTATAAAAAGATTAGAAATCGTAAATATAATATAAAAGGAAAAGGTGTCTGACTGATCTATCAACGCACAGCTGTACTACTTGACGGATCGAGCTGAAATTTAGTATGCAGATAGCTTTTATGACGTAGGCATCCGCTAAGAAAGCATTTTTGAAAAGTCAACGCCTAAGGTGGTAAAATAGGGTTTTGAAGTTTGTGTAGTCCACGCGGACGAAGTTGCGAGCATAAGCTAGTTATTATTATAAAATGGAATGAACATGAATCAGTCGGCAAGCTACGAGTACTAGCTAGATAATCTTGCTGCTTAGTTAGGTACAGTATGTCACCTTTAAGCAAAGTTCGTGTTCACGGTGGATACGAAATTACGGGCTGTATTATATTTTCTTAGAATTTGAAGACAGGTTTATATTTTTTTTTAAAGAATATTAGCCATGTTAAATGACTAATATTCCCCTTTCCTCTCCAACTAAGCGTCAGGCTTGTGCTAGGAGTAGGTACGACAATAGTGCAACGGGCGGGGTTTGAACCGTCGACCTTTCGGTTTTCAGTCCATTCCTTTACCGGTTGAGCTATTGAGGCTCAATATTATGTATAATATTATGTACTAGCTGATGCCCGCGACTTATTTGACGACCTCCCTGGGGCAGTGATAAGCACTGGTTTTATTAGTGGGGGGGGGGGGGGGGGCTTCGGCAGTGACTAGTTACCTCCCTACCGGTAAAGCCATGCCGCCAAGTGATTTAGCGTTCCGGTACGATGCCGTGTAGAAAACGGCATGTTACAAAGTTAGCTTACATCCCGGGGACGAACATAAGCTCCTTTTCATCCCGAAAAATCAAAGAGTTCCCCCGGGATTTTCAAAAACTTAAATCCACGCGGCGAAGGCGAGCGCATCATCTAGTATCTATATGATGTTTTGTCGGTCTCAGCGACAGAGACAACGCTAAGCGGACGAAGTCGCGGGCACTACCTAGTGAGGAATATATCGCTAAAGCTTGTGCAACGTGAAGCCGGTCGCTCGTGGAGGGCTCAGCAAGGCTCGCGGGCAGTGGGAGGGCCGTGGGAGTCGCTGCGGTTCCGTCTGCTGATGTCATCGCTCGCCCTCTCGGACGGCCCCGCTTGGTGAACAAGCTCTCGTTGAGATAGGTTCATGTTAGACTCTTTCATCTATCGAGGCTCTCGTCTATAGTCTATAAGATGACCTTACGTGATACGTCTCGATATTTCTGGTATTTATCGTAATTTTGATGAAGCTCGTTACAGAATCTGATTCCTCCTTCACATTTCTACTATCGTACCGCAAGGCATCGCCAAGGTCTGCACCCGTATACGTAGTCGAAATTCCACGGATACGTACGAAGCGATTTGCCCCCTCATTTCTAATGCGAACCGCCAAGATTTGGAACACCCTTCCAGCATCAGTTTTCCTTTCCTTCAAGTCAAGAGTGAATAGGCATCTTCTAGGCAAGCGCGCTCTATCTTAGGCTGCATCATCACTTGCCACCAGTAGGGCGATTGTCTAAAACCTGCATCAATCATTATTACAATCTCAATTGTTCTGATTGGCTGAATTTGTGCGATTCTTGTTGCAACAATGCATTGTGGCCAATAGTGAGCGAGCATTAACTTAAAAAAAAAGCGGTTCCGTCTACTGATGTCATCGCTCGCCCTCTCGGACGGCCCCGCGAGCTTGAACAAGCTCTCGTTGAGATAGGTTCATGTTAACACTCCTTCATCTATCTAGGCACTAGTCTATAAGATGACCTTACGTGATCGTCTCGATAAATCTGGTATTTATCGTATTAATTTTGATGAAGTTCTTATCTGATTTCAAAACCGATGATAGTCTTGACTCTTGACATGTAATAATATGTAATATATACATATGAAATACTAAGCTTATGCTCGTGAC
Organism: Maniola hyperantus; assembly: GCF_902806685.2. NCBI lineage: Eukaryota > Metazoa > Arthropoda > Insecta > Lepidoptera > Nymphalidae > Maniola > Maniola hyperantus. The sequence continues at coordinate 1,688,546 of NC_048537.1, read as the reverse complement.
TTCGATCGCGTGGACTACAAGCTATTTCACCCCCTTAGAGGTTGAATTTTCAAAAATCCTTTCTTAGTGGATGCCTACGTCATAATAGCTATCTGCTTGCCAAATTTCAGCCCGATCCGTCCAGTAGTTTGCGCTGTGCGTTGATAGATCATTCTTATATTTAGAAGATTAGGTATATTAGACTAGACAACTTGCTAGAACATAATGTTAAGTAAGTAAATCATCTAAAAATAATGAGCTTACCAAATTATCAAGGAAGTGAGTATCAAATATCGAGTAGGTACTTATAAGAAAAAAATTCGAGGTTAACAACGAAAGTCAATTTTCAATAGGTTTATAAAATTGAATTAACTCCGCCCAGAAGAAGCTGGTGTAAAGCACACAAAGTGGTGTTTTGGTTTTTTAGAACTCTAATTTATTTACTTTCTGTTTTCTCACAATTGTTTTGAAAAATGTCGTATGATGCACATGCGTTAAAATTACCGCCCTCGCAGTGGCGTGCAGGTCATAAAGGCATAAATGCACTGCTTACCCCAGTTGTAATAGCTCAATGCATATTTTTCATTATGACCTGCCAGGTCAGCTATAATATCGCTCAAAGATGGCACGGATTATTGCAATTTTTTTTAATTTATTTTTATTAAGATACAAGTTGACTGCAATCTCACCTGATGGTAAGTGACGATGCAGTCTAAGGTGGGAGCGGGCTAACCTGGAAGGAGTATGGCAGTTTTTATCAAACCCATACACCTTTGGTTTCTACACGGCATAAATTTAAACAATAGTTACAACTAAGTAAGACATTCCTTTGCAGCGCGACGCGTGACATTTTTGCTTGATAAGCAACAATGTACATGTAATTATTTACGCATGTTTATTATATACGGCTCATATTCACGACATTTCGGTGTGAAAAACTTATTCACTAATTGGGACTAGGGAAAAGAAGAAAACTTATTGCTCGACCGAGATCGAGATCCGTTTGTATTTACGGTTGGAATTTAAATTGGCTTCCAAAAAAATCTTGAAATCTGATTAAAAACCGGAAAAGTGTGAGTCAGGCTCGCGCAACAAGGGTTCCGTTCTACAGTCGTATTTTTTCGACATTTTGCACGATAATTCAAAAACTATGATGCATAAAAATAAATAAAAATCTGTTTTAGAATGCACAGGTGAAGACCTTTCATATGATACCCCACTTGATATACCAAGTTATCTTACTTTGAAAATTGAAAATCCTAATTATTAGTTTAAGTTTATTAGTACCACAATTTAATTTTTTTGTGTGATGTAACCACAAATTCACGGTTTTCAGATTTATTCCCGAACTAGCTTATGCTTGCGACTTCGTCCTCGTGGACTACACAAAATTCAAACCCCTATTTCACCCCCTTAGGGGTTGAATTTTCAAAAATCCTTTCTTAGCGGATGCCTACGTCATAATAGCTATCTGCATGCCAAATTTCAGCCCGATCCGTCCAGTAGTTTGAGCTGTGCGTTGATAGATCAGTCAGTCACCTTTTCATTTTATATATTTAGATATATGTCTGCCAAAATAGCACCGCTCTATTATCAACTCTTGCTAGCAAATTAAGCTCTGCCGCTTACGCTGTTAGAAAGATTCGGCAGTTAACTGACGTGGAAACCGCAAAGATAGTATATTTTGCTTACTTCCATAGTATTATGTCTTATGGAATCTTAATATGGGGTAAAGCGGCAGATATTGGGAGAATTTTTGTATTACAAAAAAGGGCAATACGCGCAATTTATAACTTAAGACCACGCGATTCCCTTCAAGAGAAATTTAAGGAAATAGATATCCTTACTGTAGCCTCTCAATATATTTATAATAACATAATTTTTGTAAGACAAAATATTCTTAGTTACAAGAAAATTGGTGATCTACACAATAGGCTAACTAGAAACAGAAACAAACTTGCAGCTCCTGCCTTCCGCCTCAGGAAAGTCCAAAAGTCATTTGTGGGTATTGGTATTACCTTTTATAATAAAATCCCGCAAACTATTTTGGACTTACCTTTGCACAAGTTTAAAAAATCTATTAAAAATATGCTCCTGAAAAAAGCATATTACACAATTGAAGATTATCTAAATGATAAAAGAGCGTGGATTTGACCTGCAGCTCGTTCCAGCAACGCACAAGACTACAAATACTATTTTATACATGGCATAATTTTGTACCTATATCAAATATTTGAAAAGAGCAACCGCCGAGTTTCTTGCTGGTTCTTCTCGGCAGGAAAGGCATTCCGAACCAGTGGTAGATGCATCCGACTATTCGTAAGCACTTGTAAAAGTTTATACGAATAAAAAAAAGATTTTCATTTTCATTTTCATTTTCAATGCTCCTTCCTCCCCCTAACATACCTACATGACTTTTGCTTGAAAGAATAACGATCAACAAAGCTTTTCTAGGTTTAAAACTAATGACATCGTTGAAGAAAAAAACGTTATCAGTTATTAAATCGCGGCTTTCGCTTACAAAGCTAAGCGTTTTAGCTGACAGGTGATTGGATTATCACGGGCGAGCGACGCCGCTTAGCGCTCGGAAAGCGAAATAGAATTCATTTCGTGCGACCAGCAAAATGATTACCGAAGGCAATAAAAGATATTCTGTGACCCATATTATCGTGTATCGACTGCAAGTTGCATCTCGAATCGATGTAGTTGCATTTTTGCAGACTGATGGTTGAAAGGAATCAGTACCCGTATTATAAATGCGAAATTGCGTTTGTTTGTTAGTTTGTGGTTTTTCCTTCAATCACGTCGCAAACGGATTAACGTGATTTTTTGCATGGATATAGATAAAGACCTGGAGAGTGACATAGGCTACTTTTTATCCCGGAAAATCAAAGAATTCCCACGGGATTTTTAAAGACCTAATTCCACGCGGACAACGTCGCGGGCATCAGCTAGTTAATACCCCTATTATAAATGCGAAAGTGTATTTGTTTGTTGGTTTGTCCTTCAATCACGTCGCAACGGTGCAACGGATTGACGTGATTTTTTGCTTGGGTATAGTTTGAGACCTGAAAAGTGACTACTACTAGGCTATTTTTTGTCCCGGAAAATGAAAGAGTTCCACGCGTACGAACGAAGTCGCTTGCATCAGTTAGTCTAAATATATAAAAGGAAAAGGTGACTGACTGACTGATCTATCAACGCACAGGTCAAGCTACTGGACGGATCGGGCTGAAATTTGGCATGCAAATAGATATCTATTATGACGTAGGCATCCGCTAAGAAAGGATTTTTGAAAATTCAACCTTTAAGGGGGTGAAATGGGGGCTTGAAATTTGTGTAGTCCACGACGTAGACGAAGTCGCGCGCGTAAGCTAGTAGAACATATAAAAAGTAATGCTAGAATGCCTATTTCAGCTATTACTGCTGCGCTACTTTAAAATAAAATTGATCAAAAGACTTTCACATAAACGAAATCAATAACTATATTGTATTGCAGTCATATTATCTAGATGGTGACGTCAGCGCCATAAAACAATAGCGCATGTGACTTTGAAATATGAATAATGATGGTATTAAACATGGGCTGGCGTGGTACCTACCGCTTGTGCGGTCACCTTTCACTTCAGAGTTCAGTTGCTGTGTCGGTGCCAGTTTGTGACACATATTAGTGGTAATTGTAACGAACTTTTACTTTGAATGAGCAACAATGTACTTGTGTCGATCTGAGGGATATGTTCGGTGTTAGGCAGTGGTCCGACCGCCGGAGAGAAAACGACTAACTATCGGCGATTTTCTCTCTCAAAAAACGCACAATAAAGGTACATTCCGTGTAAACGAAGGAGATGCATACATATCAAAAGTTGCTCTCTGACTGTTCACACTGCCGGCGACTTCTCTTTACTAGTTTTGTCGCTGAGCGACGGGCTTTCAAAAATAAACTCGCTCAGCGATATTCGTTCAGCGATGCTCGCCCGCTTGAACACGTGTAACGTGCGCGCAGGTTGCACAGGGCTATATAGGATGTTATCACTCGTCGCACTTGCACACTCGTTTATAGCCCGACGACAAAACTATCGAAACTACACACTCGCTTCCCGCTGATCGCCAACTCGTTTAAGTTTCTAGTTCTACTCGTTTTTCGTTCATCGTCGGCGGTCGGACCACTGCCATAGACTGTGTCAATCGTCATGATTGGAAGAGGCTACAAACAGAATGTTGATCCCATCATCAGATCATATGATTTAAACGTTACTTAATATTTTGAAATTAGGACTTTTGAAGAACCTTAGACCTGGCCCGACTTACTAATCTAGTCTACCGGGTTAGCATGAGATAATCATACATACATTAATCATTTTCATTATCTGATCGCAAGTTATTAGTTGGAAAAATTATCAGTCAGTCAGTCACCTTTCCCTTTTAAATATTTAGATAATGCTTAAATACAGTAGTTGGCTCACGTGAATACCAAATAAAAGATATCGCGCATTACAAGGCTATCCAGTCGTTAGCAGATTGATGGAGAGATAGACAATATTTACTGCCTCAAGAGCAAAGCTAATCGGCGATGCATTTACTGTTTAGGTAAACGCGAAACAAGAAGTATGCCAAGTAGGTCATTAGTCATTACGTATCGTGTTAGTAAAAACGAAAAAAACCCACTGAGGGTTCTGTACTACAATCGTATTTTATGAACTATACTATATGTTCATAATGTATTGCGGAAGAGCTCTACATTAATTATTAACCGTCTTCCAAAAAGGAGGTAGTTCTCATTTTATACAATATCAGCTGTAAAATTGTGTACATTCAAATTGTCTTCAATAAATGTTAGTTAATTTTATAATTAATCCAATAATATTTTCATTAAAAACCCATCAAAGGAAAATTGTTAAAACATTCGCAAAGTAAACTTTGTAAAAATGAACAATGCAATATTTTTATTTACTCACGGCATGCATAAGGAAATAAAACAAGATCTAATCATATCATATCAATAACTAGGTAAGTATACGTAGCAAGTTCGGACTGAGTCACTGATCTGGTGTCAACCGGCTAGAGCGCTATGCGATGCTACCATCGATATAAATGACAAGATATGGTCAAGCGAACAAAATTTTTCACGGTTTTGGAACCAAATAAATCAGCGCCACCTCTTAGATAGCTAATGGCCCCGATTCTCTAGTCTCTCTCTAAACTAAATTTAGAGAATCTGCATCCTTTTCTTTTTACTAATGCTAAAAAAGGAACGGAACATGACTTTCACATTTAAAGAATTTTAGTGCACAATACAAATTTAAACAGTAGGTTCGCGACTGCGCGCTAAAATCACGGATTTTACCATCTAAAAATTTAATTTAGAAATGTCAAACTGCTTCTGTCCTTTTCATATTACAATAGTAAGAAGAGGGTGCGAATACTCTAAAATTAGGTTGTGCTTAGAATCGATGTCATTGAACGACCCGTTTGAAATCCAGACGTCACTGAGGTTGCATTGGTGCTAAAACACCACTGAGTCGGTGCCATTTTGTTTGTTCAATAGCCCTGTCCATATGAAGTAATATATAAAAGTCAATGGGTGCTACGCTACACTGTTGCCCGCGTACCTACAGTCTCCATAACGTCTTGCAAATTGCAATATCGAATTCGTTCCTTCAAGTTCGCCAATTATACCTATTAGATACACTAAGAAATTATTTACTGAATTAAACAAGTAACTATTGCATCTAATTAGTCACATCAAGGGCCCGGTAAGCAATATACATTTTCTGACCCTCACCACATGGTGTCTGGTGCACTTCGACCGCCCGTTGTGCCAGATCCTTTTTTCCACGCACATGCAAACTGTGGAATCAACTCCCTTCGGCGTTGTTCCCATTAGAATACAACATGGGGTTTTTCAAGGGGCGGACCAACAAATTCCTGAAAGGCCGGCAACGCATTGGTGGTTCCTCTGGTACTGCAAATGTTCATGGGCGGCGGTAATCATTTAACATCAGGTGATCCGCCTGCTCGTTTGCGCCATTTTTATTTTTAACAAAATCCACCATCCTTTTCCGAAATGTATATATGGAGATTCAACATCATCATCATCATCATCAACAACAACAAATAGACGTCCACTGCTGGACATAGGTCCCTTGTAGGGACTTCCACACGTCACGGTCTTGCGCCGCCTGGATCCAGCGGCTCCCTGCGACTCGTGTGATGTCGGCCGTTCACCTAGTGGGGGGTCTTCCAACGCTGCGTCTTCCGGTGCGAGGTCGCCATTCTAGCACCTTGGGACCCCAACGTCTATCGGTTGTACGAACTATGTGCCCTGCCCATTGCCACTTCAGCTTTGCAACCCGTTGAGCTATGTCGGTTATTCTAGTTCTCCTACGGATCTCCTCATTTCTGATTTGATCACGTAGAGAAACTCCGCACATAGCTCTCTCCATCGCCCGCTGAGTGACTCTGAGCTTTCTTATGAGGCCCATAGTTAGCGACCATGTCTCGGATCCATATGTCATCACTGGCAACACGCACTGTTCGAAGACTTTGGTCTTCAAGCACTGAGGAATTTCGGACAAGAAGACATCTCGAAGCTTTCTGATATGGAGATTAGAGATAGACAAATAATGCTTTTGTTTTTAAATGTAAACAGGCATAACTGACCCGCTTTGCCAAAAGTGGCGGACATGAACCAAATTATGTTTTTAATCGAAGATAATATTGTAACCTTTCAGTATATATAAATATTTGATTTAAAATCGATGGGTGAAAAAAGTTATTAAACATAATGAGTGTAAATCATTTTTTTTATTGTACTTATATAATAGTTATTTCAATTTTCTCGTGATTCCCATGACCCACAACAACGCGACCTATGTCATTGTAGATCAGAGCCGTAATTGAACACATACTATTAATTTCGCCTGTGCTCGCCCCGTGGGTATGGTTTCCATACTAAGATGCCCGTTTACCTTTGGGGTTGCCAGTCGTCTCCGCTTTCGTTTTCAGAACTATTAGGTATTTTAGGATATTTTACTTACCTTGACAAATACGACTGGGGACAATGGAAATATACTGCAATATTAATTTTTTTAGTAAGTAATTGTGTTAGGGATAATCTAGTAGGTATTTGTTACATTATTCATTAACCTTCGTGAATATCCGCCGCGTAGCGGAAATTCTGATCAGCAAAGGAATTAAACTTTCTACGGCTTCCCTATCTCTTGTTGTGTAGCTTAATGCTTGCATTAATACATTGAATTGATAAGTAGATTAACTTACCCTCGACAAACTACTGTAGGTATACAGTGGTACTGATTCTTAGCACAATCTAATTTTAGAGTATTCGCATCCTCTTCCTACTAATGTAATATGAAAAGGACAGACGCAGTTTGACAGTTTTAAATTTAATCTTTAGATGGTAAAACCCGTGACTTTAGCGCACAGTCGCGAGCCTACTGTTTAAATTTGTAGCGTGCACTAAAATTTAGAGTCTTTAAATGCAAAGTTCATATAGAACTAGCACTGTCTGTCTGTCTACATCACACAAAAAAAATTAAATTGTGGTCATGAACTAGTAAATAATTAGTATTTTCAATTATCAAAGTAAGATAACTAAGTATATCAAGTGGGGTATCGTATGAAATGGCTTCACCTGTCGATTCTAAAACAGATTTTTATTTATTTTTATGCATCATAGTTTTTGAATTATCGTGCAAAATGTCGAAAAAATACGACTGTATTACGGAAACCTCGTTGCGCGAGCCTGACTCGCACTTGGCCGGTTTTTTCAGGTTTTTTTCAATTTATAGTCTAGCGCTTGGCGGTCTACAATCTCAAATCTTTGGAATCCCCAAGTAAAGGTTTTCTAAAGCATAAAGTAAACGAAACGGCGGAATTCATTTCCGCTAAAACTTTTAATTTTAGCGAAAAAAATAATTAAGTATCGTCTAAGTGGGCCATGGTCGTTTGAAAATTATGCGAACATAAAGTAGTCAATTAAATCGTAGCCGACTTTTACTTGTGAGCATAAAATAATAATAATAATAAATATTGTTTATTGTTTCATTATTGCTATGTAGTTTATACAATGTTTTTATCTAATATTATATCTAAACTAAAAACTAACAATATACAGCAAACTCAGCACAGCCGAGCACCGCTCACAATGCTCGGCGCTGGTTTTCAGTTTGCGCCATAATTTACATTGATTAATAAAAACGCACCGCGTCCGTTGCGTTATCTCTTTATTGATCAATAAAAAAAAATGTATGAACTAAACTTAAAACAGTGACATAGAAAAAAGAGCGAAATCTAAAAATAACAGTTGAAAAAACTTTTACTACGCACGATATGATAGGAATTAGGATTCGCCGATACTAAAAAGCCTTTCAATGTCTTTGTAGTTGTATCCGGTAGTAATAATAGCATTAGTTATTGGAAAAAGTAATTTATAAGTAGGTAAGTACATACTATTTACCTACTTCTTTCATTCGAGAGAAAGTCATTTCAGTAATTTTTTGTCTTACTTGAAAGTGTTCTTATATGAAACTAGCTTATTCTCACGACTTCGTCCGCGTGGACTACACAAATTTCTAACCCCAATTTATCCCCTTAGAAGTTGAATTTTCAAAAATCCTTTCTTAGCGGATGCCTACGTCATAATATATCTATGAAGAAGAAGAAGAAAAACGTTTATTTTTTAAAGCTGTACCACACATTACCAGTTAGGTTATCCCGGCGCCTCTAATACTTGAGTAGTAAAGTCAAAAGACCTCAAGTAGAAGAAGCGCCGGAATAAAATATGCATCTATCTGCATGCCAAATATCAGCCCGATCCATCCAGTAGTTTGAGCTGAGCGTTCATAGATCAGTCAGTCAGTGGGTCACCTTTTCCTTTTTTATATTTAGAAGCTTGACAATGCCGAGCTCTGGTATTTCAAACGTGCAATCTACAAACGCATGCATTTTTGGCCCAATTCAATTTGCACGGCAAATTGTACGATTAACATTACTTGATCTCTATCACTAACGAAGATATTTCTGTTATTTCCTTTGTGGTGTGCAATTTCATTTTTTTGCGTTTTCATTGAAATACATTTGAAAATATTACCAACTTTCGTATCATGTTACGTCATTTAGCTTTATCATGGTCTCGGTAGAGAAGTTTCCAATTGTCATCGTCATCATCATCATGATCAACCCGTCGCCGACTCACTACAGAGCACGGGTTTCATCTCAGTCTAAGAAGAGTTTTGGCCAGCCAAGTGCGGATTGGCAGACTTCACACATCTTTGATCACAGCTTCATTCACATAATTCCGATTATACGAGAGGAACATTCTCTAACCGTTTTTGGTGTCAAGTAGCGCATAATAGTCAGCAATTTAGTAATCATACTTGATAGAGTTAGAAAATGGCTTATTAGGCTCCTAGTATTATCTGCAGAGAAAGCTTATTGCTCAGTCGGTTCACGAGTTTAACTTTTGACCCACACAAATAGTCTGTTGCGCTTCCTGGATTGTTCGAAATTTCCGAAACGTAATGTAGGGCCGCGGATACACCTGTAATTTTTACTCACGTAAGTAGCTTACATGATTAACTTACGACACTAATGTAAACACTCTTAGAAGTATATACATGATACTTTAGTAAATTTGTTGTCAATTAATTATGTAAGCTACTCTTACAGCCGCACTCATAGTTGCTAATCTTTACTTAAGATTGAGTTCAAACGAGACAGATTTATGTGAGAGATATAGCTCTGTCTCGTTTTAACTAAACTTAAGTAACGATTAAGCGACTCTGAGTACGGCTCTACTTTTACGTTACTTTAACTATCTTATTAACTACTTACTAGGTAATTATTTATTAATAATGCAAAATCGAAATGATTGAAGAATGATAGAAATGCATAGATGCAAGCTATCTTTTCATCAAATTTTGTCGAAATCGTTTAAGCTGATGGGCCGTGAAAAAGTAACAGATAGACTGACAGACACACTTTCGCATTTATAAGTTCTATTTGAGTTTATAGGCTAGCGCTTGACTGCAATCAGACCTGGTGGCAAGTGATGATGCAGCATAAGATGGAGCGCGCTTGCCTAGAAGATGCCTATTCACTCTTGACTTGAAGGTACCCATATTATAATTGGAAGAAACTGATGCTGGAAGGGCGTTCATGTTCCTAGCGGTTCGAATTAAAATGGATTTGATATGGATTTCAATATGTAATATACAAATCTTTATGCTACTTTGTTTCCCTTTATTTTAGTTCTTCCTTAGTTCTAAACTTTACAATAAAATAAATGACACGCTAAATATATCTAAGCTGAACAAACTAAATTTAAGGAAAACATGTACGCTTGGCTAAGGAGTCTTGACTACCGTGGGGTTGAGAAGTTGTTCGTTTCAGCGAACAACTTCTCAACTTCATAGTGGTTAAGACTTAGTTAAATAACAACTAGCTATGATTGACTTCAGTCACACAGTAAAATAGCCTAAATTTAAATTTGTACTCCATATTTAACGATGGATCCAAGGGATGGCTGCGGCGCCCGTAACACAGGTTTACCTAGCACGGACGCCAAAGCACTCCTTCAGGTTTTCATATCTATTGTTTCTACCTTTTTTATGTGTACTAGTTTTAGGAGTCTTTGTCTTGTACAACATTTTGAATAAATAAATATATTATATATTATATTATATAAAACAAAGAGATGTTCATATCACTCCAACGGTTATACATAGTAATTGCGCGCTGCTTCGCTACCGCCTCCTTTGTAAACATCAACTTGCTCGTGGGAAGTTGGCGAGACGAGTTTCTTTTATGTCTATTTGTTGGTTTTTAGGGTTCCGTATCTCCAGAGCAAAAAAAAGAACCCTTATAGGATTCTTTGTCTGTCTGTCTATCATGTATGTCCACGGAATCAAAACCTGTAAGGATACTTCTCGTTGACCTAGAATCATAAAAATTGGCAGGTAGCAATGTCTTATTAGCACATGTAAAGAGTGAATTTGTGGTTATCTAAATATATAAAAGGAAAAGCTGACTGATTGACTGATCTATCAACGCACAGCTCAAACTACTGGACGGATCGGGTAGAAATTTGGCATGTAGATAGCTATTATGACATAGGGATCCGCTAAGAAAGGATTTTTGAAAATTGAACCCCTAAGGAGGTGAAATAGGGGTTTGAAATTTGTGTAGTCCACGCGAACGAAGTCGCAAGCATAAACTAGTATCATAATAAAAATAATTAAAAGTATTATAAATTTATAAGAAACTGGTTTACTGTCGTATTTATTCGACGCTAGCCCAACTAGTTACGAACTCTTCCGGAGTCCTTTTTCACGGAGACTCAGTTCGCAAACGCGTTAAAAAGTATTATTTCTTGTACGATGCTACAGAACCTGTGTGCGCGAATCCGACTCGCACTTGGCCGGCTTTTTGTATTACGCCTGTTTCATGTGTAATAACAGGAGCTGTGAACGTTGATTAGATGACTTGATTCCCTTTGATGGTTTGTGTAAGAGATTCGACGTTAGTGCTTTATTGAAAGACTAGCTTATGCTCGCGACTTCGTTCGCGTGGACTACACAAATTTCAAACCCCTATTTCACCTCCTTAGGGGTTCAATTTTCAAAAATCCTTTCTTAGCGGATCCCTATGTCATAATAGCTATCTGCATGCCAAATTTCAACCCGATCCGTCCAGTAGTTTGAGCTGTGCGTTCATAGATCAGTCAGTCAGTCAGTCAGTCAGACAGTCAGTCAGTCAGTTACCTTTTCCTTTTATATATTTAGATTAAACTATATAGGTACGTGTACGGGAGCGGTGTGCAGGCTCGACCGTACCAAAGGGGAGATCTCCCACCGAGCGGTTGGTTGTGCTCGGTAGCGCCAGCTGGGCCGACGGTTATGTCTTGAAACTTCTATATATAGTCCAGATTGCAGAAAACTCCGTTAGTGCGATTACTATCGGCGGTACATTTGTTCGGGACTACGTCATCGATTGAACAGCGCCATCTAGTTACTATTGTGGTAACCGCCACATCACTCCCCTCCGAGACGAACGCGTAGTGTGAAGCAGTGAAGAGAGGTGGCGTTGTAGCGTGAAGGCGTGTGAAGGAAGGGCAATGGCTGCTAACCAACCAGAGAAGCGGTAGACCAGGACGCTTGTAGCTGGTGATGGAGTGCAGGGCCATTGTGCCCCGAAGCTGTGGCTACATCCGTCTTACAGGCCTCGATGTGCTTGCTGTTGCTGCTTGTAGACTTGGAGTTTGGAGGAGACGTCGGCTTGCGGTGTGTGATCCAAAGGTGTTGCGGTGTATGCGATCACCCTTGATCACGTTGAGTGCGCAGTGCGGAGTGCGGCGGTGTGCGGTTGATCTTCGATGACGTCGGCTGTTCTAGTGTGCGATCACTCTTGTATCAACGTCGGCTGTTGTAGTGTGCTACCACTCTTGATCACGTCGGGGTCACCAATGTACGGGAGCGGTGTGCAGGCTCGACCGTACCAAAGGGGAGATCTCCCACCGAGCGGTTGGTTGTGCTCGGTAGCGCCAGCTGGGCCGACGGTTATGTCTTGAAACTTCTATATATAGTCCAGATTGCAGAAAACTCCGTTAGTGCGATTACTATCGGCGGTACATTTGTTCGGGACTACGTCATCGATTGAACAGCGCCATCTAGTTTCTATTGTGGTAACCGCCACAGTACGTAAAAACCTTCCTCTTGAATTACATACTTTATCTACTAATGAAAACCGGATTGAAACCCGTTGCGTAATTATTTAAAATATTATGTATGTATGTATGTATATACACTTTATTGCACCACAGAAACACAAATGACAGGTTACAAAAAGAAATCTTAATAAGTAGGTACAAAAAGGCGGTCTTATCGCTAAATAGCGATCTCTTCCAGACAACCTTAACGCTAGGGAAAAAACTAACAAATGGACAATGGGAGGTGGTGTAAAATAAACCTAAATACCAATAGCTAAATAAACTAAACCATATAATAAGTTAATATTATCAAAGCGTACCTACAGAAGAAAAACGGCGGGCGGGAAGCGATTTTGTTTTCTACTATGTAGAGTCTACATCCTAGACTGACATTCTTTTGAGCAGGTAGGTATTCACGCGTTCGAAAAATTCATCGCTGTTCTTAAGTAGAGTAAAGAGACGTAATTTGTCACAGCAACTGCAACGTTACTCAAACGATGACCGTAACGTGACGGAACAAGGCGGCGTATTATAATTAGCTCAAAGCGATGCGTTAACGGGTCAATGACACGGCTCGCGAACGAACGAAACTGAAACTGGCGCCCAACTTGCGCCTGATCTTCTCGCGTTAAACGGACTCTTTCCCGGTGAAAGATTTGAAGAGATCGTTTTAAGCTGGTTTCAACTTTTCCATAAATGAGCAAAGATGATGCTTTTAATTTTTTTCCTAATTTAAGTTAAAAGTTCTAATGGCAGCATATTGAAGGTTTGCTTACTTTTTTTCTTTCAACTAATGTAGTGCTATCTTGAGTTGAGTGGCGGATTTGCAGATTTGGCCGCCCTAGGCCCCAGGATTTCGTAAGTACCAGCCGCCCCTTTCTCAACATCCATTAATCATGGTCGTAACCATGAATTGATGGGGGGGGATGGATTAAAGATTTACCTTTTGATTTGTCAGTAAAATACAATCCAATGATAAATAGGAGCGCGAGCACAGCAGGCGCAAATTTTTTTTGTTACTAAAAAGAGTGTTTTTTGTCATGATTGGCCGCCTCTAATATCTAGCCGCCCTAGGCCCGGGGCTACTGGGCCTTAGGGCAAATCCGCCACTGCTTGAGTTGAGTTTGATAAGAGCCGTGTTAGCCTAGTGATTGCGTCCACCTCCTATTCGGCGAGGTCAGGGCCTGGGCTTGTTCTGGGCTGGGCTGACCTTCTGAGAGAACTTATGTGAAGTCAAAGGACCGTTTGAACGTTTGTCAGGTAGCAGAGACGACAAAAGAATCTATGGCACTAACTATTTGGTACATACAACATACCACATTTTGTCTGCTATTTGATTTAACTAGCTGATGCCCGCGACTTCATCCGCGTGGAATTAGGTTTTTAAAAATCCCGTGGGAACACATTGATTTTCCGGGATTAAAACTAGCCTATGTCACTCTCCAGAACTTTATCTATACCCATTACCCATACAAAAAATCACGTCAATCCGTTGCACCGTTGTGACGTGATTGAACGACAAACCAATAAACCAACAAACAAACACACTTTCGCATTTATAATAAGGGTACTGATTAATTGCTTTATTTGTTGAGGTAGGGTTAGCTAAACCAGGCATATTGCTAGATTGTAGCTATGTTTTGTCGGCTCGGTTATAATTCCAGTATAGCATTTCCTAATGGTAACAATGTAATTGAAACCCCGTTCGCTATGTATAATTTTCCATGGAGAAGCATTACACTAAACCATTGCACTTTCTAGTCGTGATCAATCGACGCAGTAATTGAAAGCTGCGGTTAATTTAAACAATAGCTTAGTATTACTTAGATATTTTCATTTATTATTGTAGTTATAATAATGTAGAGCATAACTTTCTTCGCAGTAAATCATGTCATATCCCTATATATGGCATGATTCATCTAAATATATAAAAGGAAAAGAACTGACTGACTGACTGATCTATCAACGCACAGCTCGGCTTACGGTAGCGAGTATAAGCTTGTTTGAATATAATCTGATCAGCTCTTTTCAGAACTATTTCAAACAGACATTACTGTCACAAGTCGCAACTAGGTCGGTGTGTAAGTACTTACCTATAACAAAATAGTAAAATACCTATAAAGCTACAAACTCCAAAGGCGCCAGCCACGATAACACCAATAAAATTCCGTCGCATCATCGGCCGGCAGTTTGCCAAATCCAAAGCGAAGTTAGTTATTGAACACACATCCTTCACCATGGCAACGCTACGTTATCTGTAACTGAGAACGAAAGTAGAACGATACACCAAAAAACCGGCCAAGTGCGAGTCAGGCTCGCGCACTGAGGTTTTCGTACTACAGTCGTATTTCATCGACATTATGCACGATAAATCAAAAACTATTATGCCTAAAAATAAATAAAAATTTGTTTTAGAATGTACAAGTAAAGCCCTTTCACATGATACCCCACTTGGTAATTGGTATAGTAATTTTACTTTGTAAGTTGAAAATAGCAATATTTGTTCAAACAAATATAACCGACAAATTTACTTACATGAATCATAAAAGATTTAAGTATATGTACGTACACTTGACGTTACCTTGCAAAGTAACACTATATAATATGTATTAGGATTGTAAGAAATACAACTTAACTACAATAAAGTGAATAAAATGTACAGCAAAATAACAACACTTTGACGACTTCTATAAACTTGTAAAAAAACAGAAAATTTAATTCATTAACAGTCGACGTTTAATAAATGCGAAAAAATATTATTTGCAATAACAAACGAAATCAATTCAATAACCTCTTTAAAATGTTATATAAAAAGTGCAATGCCAGTTGTAAACTGAATTGGACCGTAAAAAAGGCGTAAGTGATATAATTTCGCTCTTGACCCATAAAGTTCATCGTCATCGGAAAACAGATTGCCTCGTAAACGGTTTAAAATAAGACACGCAAGACCGCCGGTATTACAACTATTGCACAAAATTCGTTGCAGCAAAAGCAGATGCAACATAAATCAAATTATTTATTTACTAAGAGGTCAAAATTAGTACTACAGCATTAGATTGTTTCTGAGGTTGTACCGCTAATACGAAAATTCAATATAGCTAATCAATCACTGCAAAAATTTAAGAGTAAATGTTTAAGAGTACCGACTCTTGTTATATCATATAAGTAGTACATTTAACGCTAGGTAATCCCTACCTTACTTTGATTTCACGTCACCATAGTCTGCTATTGTGACGTGGTGAAGAGTCAGAGAACTCTCGGTTTGATCATGAATCGACGACATTATGTCAAATGTTAGGATAGTGACGAAAAATCAAAGAAAAATACGGCTACTTTAGGGCTACCTGCGTCAAATGTACTAACATTTAACCTGAGTTACGTCAAAGGACGTCTACGTTTTGTTAGAAGGTCCCTAACTGTGACCATAGCCTAATATTTGACATAATATTATTCGTCGATTCAGGATCAAACCGAGAGTTCCCTCACTCTAGTTCTGACGCAACTGGACCGTTAAAAAGGCGCAAGTGATATAATTTCGTTCTTGACCCATAAAGTTCATCGTCATCGGAAAACAGATTGCCTCGTAAACTTAAAATAAGACACGCAAGACCGCCGGTATTACAACTATTGCATAAAGTTCCTTCGCTACTTTTACCGAACGAACTTTATGCTTTTGAGACTCAGACTAAAGAGTCTTGACTCTTAAAAGCAGATGTTGGGCCGCGGATACACCTGTAGTTTTACTCACGTAAGTAGCTTACATGTAACATGATTAACTTACGACATTAATGGCAAGCCGTGGTAGGTAGCCTCTAGTCGTGGTTATAGGACGTCTACCTCCTATTCGGGAGGTCGGGGGTTCGATCCCGGGCACGCACCTCTAACTTTTCGGAGTTATGTGCGTTTTAAGAAATTAAATGTCACTCGCTATAACGGTGAAGGAAAACATTGTGAGGAAACCTGCATATCTGAGAGTTCTCCATATTGTTCTAAAAGCTATGTGAAGTCTGCCAATCCACACTTCTCCTACTGAGAGGAGACCCGTGCTCTGTAGTGAGCCGGTGATAAGTTGATCCTGATGAAATTTACTAACATAAAACTCTTATAAGCGCATTTACAGTAGTAGATTTGTTGTTAATTAATTACGTAAGCTACTTACGTAAGTAAAACTTACAGGTGTAATCACGGCCTAACATAAATCAAATCAGTAACGAGTATGTACTAACTGGGCAAAACTATCTGACTTACATTATTTCTGACTAGCTTATGCACGCGTGTTCATCCGCGTGGACGTCAGATACACAAACTGAAAATTAAAATTGAAAACTGTATAGTTTTCATCTCGTTGTTTATCTTTAACCGATCTCTTTTCAAGGCGCGTTTGTTTACATCCCGTAATAGATTCGTTTGTGAGGCTGTCTGGTGATGGCTCATGGCAGACCCTCCTCATGCGTACACATAATGTAAGTACAAAGAATCCAGAATAAATATAGAAGTGCTATAGTCGACGCATTTTAAACTGAGTCGTCGAGTTAAGTTTCGCTCGCACTTACCTACGACCTGTAAGTGCGAGCGAAACAGACAGATAATTCGACGTGTTTAGTTAATAGTGAAACATCACTACGTGTTATTAAAACCAGAGGTATTTGCAAACCGCTACAACAGTTTAATTTACGATGGTAAAGATATTTTAGCACTCCAGCAGTGGACGTCCGTCGGTTGATAATGATGATGAGGATGAGTCGCCCAAAATCGGCGAAACGTTGCCACGGTCTTCTTCTTCTTTTTTTCCCGGGTTTGTTTTCCGGACTAAGGGCCGATTCACATTACCCACAGCGTCCTATTATCGTGCCTACAACTGTATTAAGTTTCTTTCGTTTCGTTTGTTAACAATTTGTAGTGTTTCACTATAATTCGGCATGAGTCGCACTGCGCACAGTGCGGTTCCTTAACCACGTTTTGAACGGTATTGGAAAGATCGGTGTTGGTCCCGGTATTAGACATCTTTATCGTTTCTATTATCTTAGAGTTCAGTGGTAGGTGCTCTTATACGGTTACGGCAGGTTGTCGGAGGTCGGTGACCTTGTCCCGCTTACAGTTAATTACACGCGTTTTGTGTTTACAATGGTTACTATCACTACTGGTTACTTCACGCTTATCTCATTCTTTATCATAACTTTCTTTTCAACATTACTGGAACTATTCAATTGAACTGTGAAATTCAAGTTGACCGATGACTTTAAACTTACTTAATCGCCTTCGGTTCGGGCCATGATTATAAGATACAGACAGACAAACAAATACACAAGGAAATGTCAAGTGATCCTATAAGGGTTTCTTTTTTCCGTTTGAGGTACGGAGCCCTAAAAATTTAAAAGTGTTATTTTTTGTACGGTGTTGCTACGGTACCCTTCGTGTGCGGGTCCGACTCGCACTTGATCGTTTTTAGGGTTCCGTCCCTCAAAAGGAAAAATGGAACCCTTATAGGATCACTTCGTTGTCTGTGAGTCTATCTGTCCGTCTGTCGTGTCTGTCGAGAACACCTATAGGGCTTCCTGTTGACCTAGAATCATGAAATTTGGTAGGTAGGTAGGTCTTATAGCACAAGTAAAGGGAAAAATCCGAAAACTGTGAATTACACCACGACTTGATCCATTGCATTTTTAAGATGCGTCTTGTGGGAACCGTCAGTTAATTAGTGTAACAAAATCGGTTGATTTATTGAAAAACCAATCAGTTGACTAATCAATTTCTATTTAGGTACTGTGAAACGGTTTAATTCTTTCCATTTATGTAATCGCTTGCTCTACGCCGCAGTTCTGTCCATTGTATTTATTTTAAGATGCATCTTGTGGGAACAGGTTATTAATCGAGTGCATCAGAATCGGAACACTCATTAAAAAAAAAACCAATTCATTTACTAATTTCTAATTTTTATATATGTAAAACAGTTCGTTTCTTCCGGTTCACTACTTGATTATGTAATAGTTTGCATTATTTATATCAAAACTCTAAGATGCACTGTAATATATTTAGACACTTTGTGCGAACGGACAATAATATATTCATCGCGTGAATCAAGTCGGTCGATTTATTGAAAAAACAATTCAATTGATAAATTAATTTCTAATGACTGTGATACGATTTAATTATTTCGGCACAATGCCTAGATTTTGCAACGTTTGGCATCACACCACAACTTTAAGATGCATTCTAAGTAATATTTACGCACTTTCTGGGAACGTGCGTAATAATTTATTACTTTCGAGTAATATATTACTCGAAAGTAATATATTATGTTCGAGTGCATCAAAATCGGTTGATTTATTGATAAAACAAATCAATTGATTCATTAATTCATAATTACTGTGAAACGGTTTAATTCTTTCGGTTCGATGCCTATTATGTAACGTTTGGCATTACACCACCACAACTCTAAGATTAGTAGTATTACAGTATTATTATGCACCTTGCGAACGGGCAATTAATCTAGTGCATCTCGAATGTAGGTCATTTGTGCGATGCCGATCATTGCATCAGATAGGTAACTAGTGCATGATTTTAGTTAATTTATTTGAAAACTAACTTGTTAGAGGAATGTGAGAAATCTTCACCACCAAGCAAGTGATTGAGAGGTTGTAAGTCACGACCAGGGTTGTTGCGGATGCCAATAATTTGACATCCGCGGATGCTAATGCGGATTATTAGATGTCTGAATTAATGCGAATGTTCTGCATTTGCGGATGTGTATGCGAATATCCGTAACACCCTGTTGAGTGCCATTGTACACTTTTTGATTGGTCAGTAAGCGAACGAAGATATCAACTAGCAAACACGCGCGAAGCACGCGCCACTCTGGCCCCGCCCAATTTCTTTGCAAGTCGTCACTTGTTCGAAATATGAATCCGTATCCGCAAAAGTCCAAATTAATGCGGATGTTCCGCATTTGCGGATGCGGATGCGAATATCCGTAACACCCTGTTGAGTGCTCTTTTTAATTGGTCAGTTAGCGAACGAAGATATCAACTAGCAAACACGCGCGAAGCACACTTGTTCCAAATATGAATCCGCATCCGTAAAAGCTCCGCATTTTTTGACGCGGACGCTTGGATTCCGAGAACAGACGTAGGCTATTTTTGTTCCGGAAAGAGTTCCCACGGTATTGATTAAAAAAACCCGAATCTAGTTTATTTAACTTAAATAAATAAATAAATAAATAAAATAAATAAAACGTTTATTTTTCAATCATATAGTTACACACATACATGGGTTTGATCTTGAACAATTAGTGCTTAATAGAGAAGTTCTCTTTGAATCAATAGATTTCCTCATTTCTGTTTTACCGAAACAGGCACAAACAGATGTTTTTCGTTAATGGCGTCAAAGTTACTTGAAAGTAGCTAGGGGTCGTTAAATCTCAGTGCCGTCTGAACATTCAGACCCATTGTACCTGCGAATTGCCGCCATAGACCTTTCACATCCCCACACTTAAAGTTAATGCGTCTAGTCGTAACCCTCGCGGCCCCCATTTATGGATATCCATATTTTGCACTCCAACAATAAGCATTGTTTTTCGCCATTTCAAATGAATACCAAAGTACAGTACGCGGCCGAAAGTGATGTACATCGGGCCTTTAGAATGACATTTCTTATTTGTAGAGCGTTGTCTCTGTCACTCATACCCATATGTATAATGACGTTTTATCGGCCTCAACGAAAGAGACGGTGCTCTACAAATCTGCTATCTATTTAAAACAAGGTTGAACGATCATTGTGAAGATTGGATTATGATTTAAATGTCCTTTTATCGGCATTCCGAACCAGTGGTAAATTAAAACTACCTGACTATTCATAAGCACTTTTAAAAAGTTTACATGAATAAAAAAACATTCTATTCTATTCTATTCTATTCTATTTTATGTTGCTCCAGGGCGGATCCACTCGGCCATTGTGTCGGGCGTGAACCAGGAGTCGCGGTCGGTGACGGTGGAATGGTACGAGCGCGGGGAGACCAAGGGCAAGGAGGTGGAGATCGACTCCATCCTCGCGCTCAACCCCGAGCTCATCGGCACGCGGCAGCAGACGTCGCACCTGCAGCCCATGCCCAACAGACTAGCCAGGGTATGTAATAATGATCACTATTATTTTATTAATTAAAGTCAAAGTCAAATGATTTATTCAAAATAGGTAATAAATTACTCGTATTGATAGTCTGGTATGGTGTTATATTTGTAAGATATAGTGGTGATAATTATTACGCAAACTTAAAACTAAATCTACGAGGGTTCCAAACGCGCCCAGGTCTGAGAAGAGCCCACAACAAACTCAGCCGGGTATTCTTTTTATTATCACCACTTTACAAAATTATTGAAACTTATTAGAACTATCCCAAAGTCGTTAAGCAACTCATTCCCAAGCTTGCTTATCATTTAAATAATCCTTTACATTGTAATAGGATTTTTCAATTAGTTTACGTTTTATGAAAACTTTGAACTTGTTGAGAGACATCTCCAATATGTCTTCTGGAAGCTTATTATAGAAACGT
Source organism: Maniola hyperantus (assembly GCF_902806685.2). NCBI lineage: Eukaryota > Metazoa > Arthropoda > Insecta > Lepidoptera > Nymphalidae > Maniola > Maniola hyperantus. The sequence continues at coordinate 1,667,298 of NC_048537.1, read as the reverse complement.
ATGGAATTACGAGCAAATGAATTGCTAACTTTACTGAGCCTAGAGGCGGGCATTACAAGTATTTTTTTTTTTTTAAATTATTTATTATAAATCACACAAATCAATACAGAAAACAGAAACACTCGGGTATTATACAATTTGGCGGCTGAACACCCTAGAGTTTAATAATATTAAGGGATCTGTCTTTATAAAAGGAGAAAACAACATAAATATGAACGCTTGAAGTATGCAGCATACAAGAAGATTAAAACGCCTGGGTCTAGTAACTCACAATTTTGCATGTACCTAGGCTCTTCAAAGTTGCAGGAATATTTTTATAATAATTTAAGTAAGTAAGTGAGTTATTTACCAAATTTTATTTATTTAGGACAAATAAAAAATTATACTTACTTAACTGAAATTACTAAACTGTAGCAAATAGTCCTAAAAAACTTGTTATCAATGCGAATCATCTGTTTCGAAATAAATATTATGAGTCAGACGTAACTATATGTGTACATATTATATTATTTAAATATTGTAGGTTTGATTTTAGGTCATGTGCCTAATTCACTTTTGTATAATATTTGTATTATGTTCCGTAGCCTTCGCGGTTATTATGAAAAACATAGAGAATGGTTATTCTAGAAATAGATTCAATACAATATGTAACGTTAACTACCGGGCTCTTATTGTGTGATGTATTTTTGAAACTCCAATAACGATCTTGTGAATCTGGGGATTTGGAAGCATTTCTGTGTTTTATGTTCCTGTCCTTTTTAGGGTTCCGTACCTCAAAAGGAAAAACGGAACCCTTATAGGATCACTTTGTTGTCTGTCTGTCGGTCTGTCAAGAAACCTACAGGGTATTTCCCGTTGACCTAGAATCATGTAATTTGGCAGGTAGGTAGGTCTTATAGCAGACATTCGGGAAAGAATCTGAAAACTTGAACTTGAATTTAGGGTTAGATCACACAAAAAAAATTAAATTGTGGTCATGAACTAAAAAATAGTATTTTCAATTGTTATAGTAAGATACCTATATCAAGTAGGCTGTCATATGAAATGGATTTACCTGTGCATTCTAAAATAGATTTTTATTTATTTTTACGCATCATAGTTTTTGAATTATCGTACAAAATGACAAAAAATACGACTGTAGTACGGAACCCTGTGTGCGAGCCTGACTCGCACTTGGCCGGTTTTACTATATATAGCTCAATTATTTAGCTATATAATTGATCAGTTACATTTGAGTACGCTATTCGGTGGCGTCGATTCCTGTATTCTCTAAACTGAATTTAGAGTAGCTGCATCTTTTTCTTTTTTTTTCTGTCCTTTTCTTATTACATTGGTAAGAAAAATATGCTAATAATCTAAAATTTAGTTGCCACCAGAATCAGTAGCAGTGTCTAATTTCCTTATTTTCCTTATTTTAAGAGAGACTGAGAGCATAATATAATTCGGTTCGATATAAATAGATGTTAATGAGACATGGTTCCAGCTTAATAGCAATTTGCGGGACTTATATATTACGTAAAAGAAAAAGCACTATACTTTATTCCGCGGATAGGGTATATATAGTATTGTCATACAAAATTGGCATTTAAAGAACTGAACTCGAAAAATTAAATCAATAAGCCTTTTATTGACTGAAAAATAATATATATGTAGGTCCAGATTCTATTTTTTTTCTAGTAGCTAGGTACTCATACTTACATTTTTTTTACATAAGGACTTAGTTGAAACAAAATTTAAGTTCCATGCTTATTTCCTTTTTTTTTCCGAAAAACTCGAAAAATTAAATGTAGGTATACGACGTGAAGTAGTGAAGCGACTAATCTACAATTTATATTGTATTTCAATCGGGTCAATGGACACATCACTCTCGCTTCTGTCGGTGAGACAATTTGCCAATTCACTTGCGGAAATGATTGGCGACTCTGTCCACTCACAGCGAGCGGACATTTGGGAGCGTTTGGAAAAAATAAGTTACAACTTTATATGCACAAATTACGTAATAATTATATTTTGTCATTTGAACAGCAACATTCTTACTATGCGTTAGAAAATGCTAGCGTTGTATTTTTTTTCATCACCAACTGCATTTTGTATTAGTCAATCAAGAATTCAAACCGTTATCGTATAAGATAGGTACATGAAGCATTTAATCATGCACAAATTACGTAATACATAAATTGTATTCGTCATTAGATCATCAACATTCTTAGCATGTGCTTGAAATATGCACGCATGTTGCATTCGTGTTTTTGTGACCAAATCAAATTAGATACAAAATGTTAGACAAAAGCGGTTTACGAATAAGGCGCCTTCATTCAGAGTTATTTTCGAAACTGAAAAGTTTTTATTGATGTAAAAGAAAAAGTTCAGATACAATTTCAGGTCGTTGCATTGTCTCAATATTACTCATCAGCCGCAGTGGCACGTTTTCGCGAGCAAATTGAATGGGAACCCCATATCGATTAGCGGAGAATTTTATACGGTACCAAGCAGCGATAACTCTCATTGTTGGGGTCGTGAACCACGTTGCTAATAGACATCACAGTTGAAAAAACCGATCCGCGAAAGGCGAATGTCCTAGCTCATGACGTAGGCGTGCTTTACTTGTATCACCAATATCTCGCAAATCTCCACCATGACTGCAAAAACGTTTACAGAAAAAACTTAGTTCAAAGGTGATGAATTAGTGAATCTCAGTGCAGAAGTGGGATAAACCAATTAAAGTGCCACACTACTACTTAACGTAAAATGTAGAAATGTTTCCATACATCATCAGTTGGCAGGTGATCATTTGTAATACGCACGTAGTGATCATAGCTTGATCAGTTTTTGTTTAAGATAATGCACGGTTACCATGACAACATTCGCTTAGCACACCATTGAAAATGCTACTCAAGTACCGTCGCGAATCTCACTTCGAAAGCGAGGAATAAGTTCAAGACGTTCTTATATATAATGCTGCTATTTCGGTTGTAAACAAATAATTATAAACTGAACTAAAATGATAGTAGTCTGAAAATCATACCACATTCCCATCAAACTATTTATCGCTTGAAGCATGAGCAATTCTTCGTCAAATCCTCTTCCTTCTTACTTCTTCCTCATTGTAATTCACCTTAGTATCTCGGTTATCGCTTCGAGCTTTTGAATCCATTGAATTCGCGTACTGTAGTTTTTAGTTATCAAAGTTGACAAGGCCTGACTCTCCTATCAGTCCTTCAACTAGAAATTCTATGAAACTTCCAACTTTTTAAAAGGATTGTAGTGCTTTCGGTCTGGTCAAATTAGTTTAGGATTTGCATGCAACCGAAGTAACACCAAAAACCAATGTGCATTCAACCGCGTCGATAGATAATGGGGGTGCGTGTAAACTAGACCGTTCGACGTTACGATGATCGATGTATTAGTTACGGGCGACCTTCCAACTTGTATGGCTCTGCCGACGCATGCCGTGGACACCGGCTCGCATTGATTTTCCACACATGCCCGTGTTAGTTTCACTTTTCACTCGAACTAGAGCAATAGAGAATTAGGTTTACCACTGATTTAATGGGATCTGACAGGTCTGATACGGCGGAATGTCCAGTAAGTGTAAGATCATACTAGGAACTTTTTGTTTTATAATTTTGTGTCGTGTCGGGTCCTGTAACTCCTGTATGTGTTAGACAAGAGGTTACAACGCTCATTTTGGCATCATTTCATCTTGATCACGTTGTTTGCTGACGCCAGATTGGCATAAGATTGGGGTAACGTTAGACCTTCATTCCAGCGTCAGTCTGTTGTGAATTAAAATTTAAAAAATCGTAAGTCAGGCTTCCATTGGGCAACGCCATACATGTTAGATCGAATGCCATTCTGACAACGCACATGAATTAAACTGATGCTAAGAGCTAACGTCTTTCAAATATTTTGTGAAGCGAAATGTCTCTGGTGTGATCTTACGGTAAGCTATTTGTGGTCGGCGAATGGCACGTGATTGTTTGTGATGGCTGCGAAGGATCCGTCGGGCTCCTCGTCCGACGACGGCGGGTTCCTGCGCGACGGCATCGAGTGCGAGACCACCGGCGACCCGGGACACACGCTGCCCGTGCGCAACTCGAGATCGGTATACCTAACGCACATGTATGATTATGATCATTCGCACTTTGGACACCGCATGGAGCGGAGGCCTCGCCACGCGCTCGAATTCTTTTTATTTTTAGCCCTATTATTCTTAAAAAATTAAATAATTCTGTAAACCTTTATACGCACACGTCCTACAAAAAGTCGGTCCAAAATCAATGATAAAAGTTGGCGACATTACCGGCCCGATTATCAAACTTGCAAAAAGTCTTAACGTGGGCAGAGCGCCTGAGTTAGATCCAGGAAATAACAAACGGTCTGATTCGTAAATCAAATCACTTCTGATAAAACTGGCCTCGTTTAATACGGTCCCTATTATATTAATATTGAAAGGTTTATAGAAGTTTTTAATTTTTTTTATGAATAAGGTGTAATATTAGTTTTTTACTCTATATCTCTACACTTTTTCAATTACGTTGCTCACGATCTATGATTTGCACACGAACAGCTTTTTCATGGTGTCACTGTTTGGTCGTGTTTCGTTACGCTAATGCGTAAACAAACTTTTTGTACAATCTATATTAGTTTTTTTTGTCCAATTTGGAGCAGTGTGACGAAACCGCGACCAATCGGTCTGTTGCGTTATGTGTATTATAGATTTTTTTTTACTAGGTAGATCACGTAAAAGACACTTGTTAGATTTCACTAATTTTCTAACTGAAACTCTAGTGTAAGTTTTCGGTTTTGATAAAATTTGTTTTGACGATTTAAGACTATGTAAATGCTAATAACGCCCGAGGCTAATATCGCTTCAGCGATCCTTTCTTTACAGACGTTGAACATCTCTTCACAGCTAAGTCTTCCATCTATTGTCCGTTCATCGTAACTTGACGCGTCAGTAATATGTTGACACTTGGCACCATCGCTTTTTTGCTTTACTCCTTAGAACTTAGGGTTTATTTTTGCGTGATTTGAAATGGTGCCAACATATTACTCACGCGTCAAGTTACGACGAACGGACTTTAGTCTCGGGGACGGATCTGGATTGAACGGAACCATTTGAGCATTTCATAGCTGGCATAGAGACTTGAAGCTGCATATCCTTAGCCACTGTGGCTACTAGTATGGCAGCCAATATGCGCCCAGACTATAATAGGACTTACTTACACAACTTTGAACACGTGTAACTTTATAACTGGATATTTTCACGGAAATTTGGCAAACGACAGATACAGATCTTAGTTTCTAGAACGTGTCTACGAAACTTCATTTTATTTGATTGGTTAATATTAGAATGAGAACCAAAATATGTACTTGTATGGAGAGCTCTGAAGCTTCTCTTCGCGTTTTTAGCTTTTGTTCACCATACAAATTGACAAATAGACATAGCCAATTAGTGAATGAGTTATATTTACTGAAAATCTTGGTTCGCTGCAGTTGAGAAGATAGTATTGTTTATTACGTTTCATTTGGAATGGAATTTGTGTCAACAGTGATATCATCGAAGTATTTGTGATGTGTTGAATCACTTGAATCACCATCCCACATACATCTTCTAATCGACTAATTTGAAAATTCACCTTCCTTAATATGATATACATAATACATATGTATATTAATTTTATTTGAGTTATCCTTTTCAACTTTGTCATAAATCATAACACAAATTATGGTGTTTCAAAAAAGTTCTATGTTGTTGAGAAATCAAAAATACGTATCTTATTGATTTCTCAACAACATTAGTAACGAGCGGACATAATTATGATAATGAGGCTAATTCTTTTGTACTTACTCTCTAAACTAAATTGACAGGTCTAAATCTAGTGTCCCGTCCCTTTCGTAATGTTTCCTGCGGAAAAGGGTAGCACTAGAATTACACCTGTCAATTTAGTTTTGTACAGCAAAATTAGCGATATTGTTATGGTTATTAGTTACTAGGTAATATACGTAACGCCCGAGTTACTAGGTAATACGAGACATTTCACCGCGATTAATAGCCTCAACTGGTGACAGAAGGGCTGGCTCATTTTTTGCGCAGCGGATCAGCCTGGCTGTCCAGCGCGGAAATGCAGCCAGTATTCTTGGCACCATTCCACGCGGTCATGATTTATATAGTAATTAGATAAGGCTAGCTTTAAGTTTTATTGTATTAAAAAAAAAATAAAAAAAAAAAAAGGTAATATTAGAAAATCTAAATGAAAATAATCCAATAATTCAAAGGCCTATTGGTCATGCAGTAATAAAAACAATGAAATATGAAATCAATGAATATGTCAGGAAAAACAATTCACAAACTGGCTATGATAATGAGGTATCAACCTTGATTCAACGAGCTGCAATGCTATAGCAACATAATATCGTTGGACGTAAACTCATTGGTGGTAGAGATGAAAATAAATAAGTACACTCTCCATTATGAGTCATCCATAACGTTGGCTATTCAACTTGTAGCAAAAGGAATACCTATAAGGTGATGATTGCTTGCTTCCGAACGGTCTGTCGACCTCGCGACGAGACCACTTTTTGTTTTTAATTTGTTTTGTATGAGGTTCGTAAGAAACTGTCCAGTGTATTGTTTGTCTTTTTTTTTTTAAATAGAGATATCGAGCACCTGACGTTAAGTGATTACCGCCGCCCATAAATATTTGCAGCACCAGTGGAACTGCCGATGCATTGCCGACCTTTTAGGATTTTGTTGCTCCGTCCCTTGAATGACCCCCATGTTGTAATCTAGTGGGAACACCGCCGATGGGAGTTGATTTCACAGTTTGCATATGCGTGGAAAGAAGGATCTGGCACAACGGACGATCCAAGTGCACCAGACCAGACCCACCCAGTTGGTGAGGGTGAAATTGCTTACGGTGGCGCGCGGTGCGGTTGTAGAAAAAGGAGGGTGGAATGAGGCCATAAAGCACTTCAGAGCACTCCCCATTATAAAGGCGATAGAACACGCATGAAAGCTTACATCTCTGTGGTGCTCCAGGCATTCCTACGAGCCGGTTAGTTTGGGCCACAAGTCGAATAGCCAGCCTGCCTTTGGATCCGATCAAATGGATGTCTTCCATTAAAAACTTTCCATAACCTTTATAGTCTGACTATATGAAATTATCAATTGGATATTTAACAAACAGCTACTCTAAAAGCTGTTACTATACAAACAATTGTCTATCTGTTTATAACTTGCGCGTTTGCGTATCGTTCATCAGATTGGAGTTGAAACTTTGTACAGTTGTTGACACTTGTGTGAGGGTATCTGAACGCTCAAAGTGAGTACAATGGGTTGCATGGCATGGCAGCGCCGGGCTTTAGTAGCTAGTTCTTAATCATAAAGCCACGGGTTTCTAAAAGGTCTGAAAAGGGTTTGTTGCAAGATTACGGAATATTGAAAAATCCATTTAGTCCAATCCAAATCGAATTTTAGACACTGAATTTTATAGAATAAAATTGAATAGAATATGTTTTTTATTCATGTAAACTTTTTACAAGTTAATGATCCACTTTGTAACGTATTGAAATTTTACTTTCCAATTTTAATTTTTTGTTGATATCAAAATAAACGACAAGGCAGAACGATCATGCAAATAGCCCGAAATGCAATTCAGGGTGCACGGCATTCGAATTACTTCTGAATCTGAACAATAAGGAGTACTTTTTGTTTTACGTTTACACACGGAATATTAGTTCCTTTATATAGAGCGGGTTCCCGATGTTTGATACGTAATTGCTTGGAACACTTTTGTTCCTAAGATTACAGCAATTTGTAACCCCTGCAACAGAAAACAAATTAAAACCTAATATCTTTTATTATTCTCAGAATACTTTATAATCTTTAAATAGGGTATCAGTGCAGTGTAGTGAATAGGTATACAATATTTCTTTTCTTTACTACTCTTGCCTTCATCGAGTCCACCATTGTCATGAATCTTGGAGAAATCTGCATTACGAGTTTCGATTATTATTGTCGTTCTTACTAAAAACTAAAGGTTCTTCATAAAAAATCTCCTTAATTGTTCCTTTCTCCTCAAACTTTTTTTCCCAATCAATCTGCTTGTTTGCATCCACTGCTGGATATGTATAGGTTTTCCCAAAAGCGTGCTACCACACACATTCCTCTGCTTTTCTCATCCACCTACTTCCAACTAAGTTAGCTGTTAAGGTTGTCAGTCCAGTGGAGGTCGTCCCACACTGCGCTTGCTGGTACGCGATCTCTATTCCAGAACGTCTTCCCCAGCGGCCATCGGTTTTGCGACCAGTGGACATGACCAGCCCACTGCCACTTCAGCGTGCTAATTCGTTGAGCTATGTCCGTTACTTTGATTCTCCTCGGACTTTGTCCTCCAGAGATAAAACCCCACATCCCAAAAATTTTGCTGGCTGTGATTTGTTTTTGCTTATCTTGCTGGTCAGTATCATACTAGGTTTGACAGCTTCATAGCACACAATTTTTGTACAGTACAAAATTTTTTTTTGCCGCGTACTGTACGGAAAAGCCATTCTATACACTTTTAATTCAATTTAATGTTCCTTCATTTATGCCTTTGTGCCTACCCTACTCTAAAATTTTATTCAAGTCTAGTTCAATACTCGCGTGTTATCTGATTGTAGTATCTTAGAAACATAACGTCAGAGCGATCGTAAAAGCGAATCCCAGCAGGCACATTTCCACGTAGCGCGAAACCGTTACGTAAAGGAAATGGCAAATGTTGGTGAATAAGGAAATCGCCTGCACCTCGCGCCTATTGCCCCAGATCCGACGGTGCTGCAATCAATACACACGCCAATGGATGAGGGAATTATCAAAACAATATAATAAGACTCTAACCCTCTAACAAATAAACCTGGAATAGCGGTGGAATAGTTATACTCTGTTTTGTCTTTCTCTGTCATCAGTAATTTGACATTTGAAGGAAAAAGACAAAACAGAGTATTACTATTCCACCGCTATAGCACGTCTATTTGTTAGAGGGCTACCTCTTACAAATAAACCTGGAATGCAGTAGATCTACACTAGTATAAGATCTATACTTATAATGGAAATCACTTACGATAGTTTAAACGCTATAAATATACAAGACGTTCAGAAACATTATGTATTATCTTTTTAATTTTTTTTTAAATTCTGAGATAGGCTTGCGCTTGACGACACTCATGCCTAATAAATAGGTCTGAGGTCTAGACTCTAGGTTGGAGCGTTGCGCGTTGGTTGAACCGATTGGCAATGTTTAGTTTATATGTTAGAAAATGTAACCTCTTTATAATTGTAATTACGTCATGGGCAACAATTTGGAACTGTGATCCCATTTCATTTGATTAGTTCGAACTTAGTGTGATTTTATTTAAAAATACATAGAGATATAGTCCGTACAAAATGACTCCTCATGCGCCATTTTAACTCTATGTCAAACATGTTTTAGCTGTCATGTCAAAAGTATGGTTTATCTTTCTTACTTTTGATGGCATGAAATTTGAGTCAAAATGTTAAAATGGCGCGTGAGGAGTTAAATTTTACGCTTAAATGAATTTAATTAAATTGATATTAATAGACATTTATTTTTGGAATATAAGCAAAAGTATTTTCAGCTACTAGTTAACGTTTAGAAAGCTAAGTATAAAGCGTTGTCATTAATAGATTTTAGTTTTACGAGCGTTCTTTAAATGCTTAAAAATCCATAAACCCGCATGCAAGTTGGACGCTTTCTAAAATTTATTTTTATTTCAGTTGATTATGCGGGTTATGCAGTTTTATGTACATATACATGTTAAATCAAAGTATTATATAATCGTTTATTATTTGCTACTGGATACTTCGGATATTGCACGCGGTCCGCAAGTGCTGCCAGACCCGAAAATAATTATTTTTATTTCAGTTGATTATGCGGGTTATGCAGTTTTATGTACATATACATGTTGTATCAAAGTATTATATAATCGTCCATTATGGTTATCTTAGTTGCAACGCTGTTATTATTTGCTACTGGATACTTCGGAGATTGCACCCGGTCCGCAAGAGCTGCCAGGTCCGGAAAAGGTGCAATTTTTTGTACTGAAAATGCGGGTGATGTCAACATAGAGCGTCGTCTCCCTGGCGCAGTGGTGAGCGCTGTGGTTTTATAAGTGGAGGTCTCGGGTTCGATTCCCGGTAATATTTTTAAATCGAGGCGAGCTCGATCTGCCTGCTCTACTGCTTTCTTCAATTTGCCCGTTGCGGCTGAATATTTCATTCGCATTTTCTCTTTGAGCTCGCTTTGAGCTCTCCTCTTGCGGCCCTGGCGGTTCATGCGTCTCTTGTTCAATGTCTATGAAGTACCACATGATGGGTCATTCTGAACAAACGTGTGTGTGGGTTACAACTCTTATTTGGTTACAACTTGATGATCAAACTAATTTTGACAGCTGCATAGAACACGATTTTTGTTTGACCCTTCTATAGGTATAACACGTACAAAATGAGTACTCACGCGCCATCCGGAATTTATGTGCCAACTGTCATATCAAAAGTACTATTTTAGTCCTTATTTTTAAGGTGAACCGTACTTTTGACATGACAGTTGACACATAAAGCTAAGATGGTGCGTGAGAACTAATTTTGTACAGACTATACTGATTTAGTTCAATGCGGGTCGTCTTTCGATATGCAATCATCTACGGTACTTTTTTGGGAATGGTTACTTTCTTTTGTTTATGTAAATATTTTTTTTTCCAAATCTGCAGAGGCTTCTAGTTGTTAGTCTTGATCAGCTTATTGTAAATTGTTTGATTTATTATTTACTAATGTCTTGTTTTCTGTTTTAGGACATGACACGACAGTCTATCCCAGTTGCTACGAAAGGTGAGTGCATATATTTTAAAGTTAATAAAAATCGTAGTGCTAAAGTAGTTTTAAATTAAATTGTGAAAATGCTGAAGTTCAAAAAGATTTTTTTTAAATAACTATTTTCTCCAGGTCTTACAGGTTCAGTTTTTAAGCAAACATCAATTATTATAGATCATATCAATTATCTAATATAGACTTATATCAATTATAGCATTTATAGCTCAACGGTTAGGGCGCGGACTGAAATCCGAAATGCGGTTCAATTCCCATCCGTTGCACTATTGTCGTACCTACTCCTAGCACAAGCTTAACGCTTAGTTGGAGGGGAAATGGGATATTAGTCATGACTATGGTTAGTCGTACAAAAAAAATACGCTTATTTATCATTACAAATATTATAAAGAGGTAAAGTTTGTAAGTTTGTTTGTAGGGGATAATCTCTAGATTAAGGTAAGCTAGATTATTCCTGAGTAACACAGGCTATATTTTATTTAAAAAAATTAAGGATTCCAACGAAAAACAAAAATTGTAATAAGCTACCAGTGCGAAGCCGGGGCGGGTCGCTAGTTTAACATAATGTTGACATTATAAGTAATTGTAAGTAAAGTTTGACGACCTCCCTGGCGCAGTGGTGAGCGCTGTGGTCTTAATAGTGGGAGGTCCCGGGTTCGATTCCTGGCAGGGGTTTGGAATTTTATAATTTCTAAATTTCTGATCTGGTCTGGTGGGAGGCTTCGGCCGTGGCTAGTTACCACCCTACCGGCAAAGCCGTGCCGGTAAGCGATTTAGCGTTCCGGTACGATGCCGTGTAGAAACCAAAGGGGTATGGGTTTAATAAAAACTGCCATTCCCCTTCCAGGTTAGCCCGCTATCATCTTAGACTGCATCATCACTTACCACCAGGTGAGATTGCAGTCAAGGGCTAACTTGTATCTGAATAAAAAAAAAAAAAAAAAAAAAAAACTAGCTTGTGCTCGCGACTTCGTCCGCGTGGACTACTCAAATTTTAAACCCCGATTTCATCCCCTTAGGGGCTGAATTTTCAAAAATCCTTTCTTAGCGGATGCCTACGTCATTGCATGCCAAATTTTAGCCCGATCCGTCCAGTAGTTTGAGCTGTGTGTTGATAGATCAGTCAGTCAGTCACCTTTTCCTTTTATATATTTAGATATGATGTGAGGCAATATTCGGCCGTTATCTAAAAGATATCTTAAAACATCGCCGTCTATTACAACCGTATGAACTGTTCAGGAAAAGAAAGTTTCTTGAAAAATAAGATTGTCACAAGAAAGATATTTCAGAAGTGACGCGCGCTGCAACACTATTAATAACATTTACTGCTACAGTTGTTATTGCTAGATGTTTTAAATTGCCAGCGATTCACAGATTTATGCTATATCCATTAGTTAATGTCTTGAAAAAAAGGTATTTTAAACTGTGACGTTACTCTACCTACTGAAAACTTTGAATCTAAATATATAAAAGAAAAAGGTGACTGACAGACTGACTGACTGACTTACTGACTGTCTGACTAACTGATCTATCAACGCACAGCTCAAACTACTGGATGAATCGGGCTAAAATTGGGCATGCAGATAAATGCTATTATGACACAGACTTCCGCTAAAGAAGGATTTTTGAAAATTTAACCCCGTAAAAGTCATGGCTGATTTTTTAAACTTTGTGACTCCCATTTCCTTATGTCACCATTTCCTTCAAATTGTCAGATCAATAAAATGCACACTTTTCTGCATCTAATTAACTTGCCTTGTCTTAATCTGACGCGCTCGAGTAAATCCCAAAATCCCCTCTTGGGCTCCTCTACCATAATGTGTAGAAAATGTTCGATCGAATATAAATAAAATACCTCTGAAACAAAGTGAACCACACAATGGTGTAACCTTATACGAGGCAAGTTAGACCGTTAGTTTGGTGATCTCACTATCTCGTTTCTTTGTTCAGAATATCCTAAATTTAACTAAACGTACACGAAATTGCGACGGATGATTCAGTAACTAAAATAGGTTTCTACCATGAGCTTTTCGAGGCACGGAAGGAAAACAGTGCTAACTTACAAGTTAAAATATCTACTCTACTAAATTTCCAAAAACCCTAAAACACGTATTTCTTTGTTTGTAACCGAAAACCCAAATACCATTTTCATGGAAATAACTTCCTCTTTTTAATCCCCTCAAAAGTAGAATTGTCAAAATCGTGAAATACGTATTTTTAATTCTGAACGAAAAGCCTAAATCCTTATCAGCCAATGAGTATTTTTCAATTTCTGCAGTGAATAAGCGTCTTCTCCCGAAATCTCAATCGATTGCCGCTGTTTTCCTTAATATTTTGTTTCATGTCTTCCACATTTTTTTTAATCTCTGAGGATTCTGTCAGGATTCTAACCCGGGGTCTCTTGGTGATAATCCACACTTTCTAACCAACAAGGCCTCACTGGCATCAGTACCCTTATTATAAATGCGAAAGTATGTTTGTTTGTTGGTTTGTCCTTCAATCACGTCGCAACGGTAGGTACAACGGATTGACGTGATTTTTTGTAAGGGTATAAATAAAGACCTGGAGATTGACATAGGGTACTTTTTATCTCGGAAAATCAAGAGTTCCCACGGGATTTTTAAAAACACCTAATTCCTCACGGACGAAGTCGCGGGCCTCAGCTAGTCACTTATAAATATTGACATAAGCTGTCAAGACTTCGTTATGACTACCCTCAATCAAAGTCAAGCACTTGTATCCAGTTTAAAAATATAGGTCGAGAGGTTCTTGGCTTGTCTTTTCCGTCACGCGATATTTCCACTCATGGCAACCTGATACGGAACCTTTATCACGCTATCTCTGTTAAACGTTTAGTGTCTGATAGAGACAGAGGCAGATAGACGTGTGTTGGAACAATTCGCGTAATTCGCACGTGTGGTTCGTTTGTTTAGTAAACATGAGTGAACAATTGGACAGAGAGCCGAGCATATGAATGACCGCTGGTGATAAACAGTGTTCGGGTATTAGACATTTTTATGAGAGAGCGGTGCAGTGTAACTGTACGCTAGAGCTAACGCAAGATGTAAATTGAGAAAATAATCCTGATTTTTATACTGAAACTAGCTTATGCTCGCTACTACGTCCACGTGGACTACACAAATTTCAAACCCCTATTTCACCCTATTAGCGGTTGAATTTTGAAAATTCTTAGCGGATGCCAAGTCATAATGGCTCTATCTGCATGCCAAATTTCAGCCCGATCCGTCCAGTATTTTGAGCTGTGCGTTGATAGATTAGTCAGTCAGTCAGTCAATCAATCAATCAGTCAATATATTTAGATATCTCTAGTACATTCCTTCGCGAGCGCACCACTGGACCACGTACAAAACATTTTGCTTCCTTGTTTCTCATTTAAACCGTTATGATATGACATGCCCTTCCGGGCTTCAGTTTTTCTCTCTGCTTTTGATATACTCGTAGGTATCTTCAAGTCAAGAGTGAATAGACATCTTCTAGGCAAAAGCGCTCCGCGTTGGCTGCATCTTCACTTGCTAGCAAGTTTGAGGGCAGCCAAGCGCTAGTTCATAAATTTCAAAAAAATCTTCAAACTCTTTACGATTATTGGCAAAGTAATTGAACGCAGGAGGCTTACGGCGATTACGCACTGCACTTCCGTCATCCGAGTCCTATCCGTCATTCGTGAGAATACCAGCGATTATCTACGACATATTATGTCATAAGCTACACACAGTATACATACAAAACAAAAAGGAACGTATTTTCACGGACTCGGATGCAGTGCGTGACCGCTCTTAGGATCTGAGCATTAGCTGATGGTTAGTCGGGTTCTTAATGGATACGTGCTATAAACTACAACTTCTATTGAATATTCAAATAATTTATTTCAAATAACTTGAGTTTACAGTAGCTGTAGGAGGTTGGAGCCTTCTTTTAGGAGAAGGCGAACTACGCCTGTGTCAGAAGACACCGCTCTTCCTTAACAATATTTTCATCAGCGATATCAAGCAAACGTGTGTGAGTTAGTAAGTGTATGGATAGATATATGTATGTGTGTATTTGTGTGTGCGTGTGTGCGCGCGCGTGGTCTATGCTTATATTATGTGAGTATTAAACAAAATAGTCAAATAGAATATGAAATGATCGGAATCACCAATGTTTATAGTGGTCATACAATTTACAAAAAAAAATAAAAACCGACTTCGTTACACAAACACTAAAAATTGAAAAATAATTTAATTTATTACCGAATATATTATGTATACAAGAGTTAATATATTTCCATAATAATACTTTTTGGTGCCGGTGCCAATTAGCTTTAGCTGCGCGAATCGTCTAGACTTCATATTTTTATGGGACTCCACAATGGCACCTCATTGGCACCGACCCCAAAAAATATTATTATGGAACTATATTAACTCTTGTATACATAATATATTCGGTAATAAATTAAATTATTTTTCAATTTTTAGTGTTTGTGTAACGAAGTCGGTTTTTATTTTTTTTGTAAAATTTTTTTATTTCACAATTTTTAGTGGCCCCATGGAATTATGCTATGACTGGTTAAAAGTCTACTGTTTACTAAGCTATTACACTGATCGCGAGCAATTTACTCTTATCCGTTGAGGAGTTCCAGTATCTATCTTCGAAGATGTTCATCAGATCTTCACCAAATTGAAATGGGACCAACTTTGAAGTATACCCTTTCAAACAAAAAAATAATTTTCAAAATCGGTCTAGGCGTTTTCGAGTTATCGGGGAACATACATAAAAAAAAAAAAAAAAAAAAAAAAAAAAAAAAAAAAAAAAAAAAAAAAAAAAAAAAAAAAGATTCCGACGAATTGAGAACCTCCTCCTTTTTTTGAAGTCGGTTAATGAGGAAGTGAGTAATATACTAAAGATAGACGGACGGCCAGGGGGCAATGATCCAGCAAACGTGTCACCTGCGACTAGGGTCACCATGTTGTGTTCGAATTTTCCGGGATTTCTGTGACCGTTTATTCTGTTACTTTTTAACTAATTACAATTATTTTATAATTTTTATAGTGTTTCACCTACACTTGAAGGAAATTTCTAAATAATTTTAAATACACATGAAAAATTGCGAACCGGCAGGAATCGAACCCGCGTCTCCTGGGATCGCGCCCGACGCTCTAACCACTAAGCTACAGCCCGCTTACTGCCAGTGACCCTTCCCTTGGGCGCGATCCCAGGAGACGCGGGTTCGATTCCAGCCGGTTCGCAATTTTTGATGTGTATTTAAAATTAATTACAATTAGCCCTAGACTCGACTTAATCGGTTTCTACTCGTCATCTTAATATATAAAAGGAAAAGGTGACTGACTGACTGATCTATCAACGCACAGCTCAAACTACTGGACGGATCGGGATGAAATTTGGCATGCAGATAACTATTATGACGTAGGCATCCGCTAAGAAAGGATTTTTGAAAATTATACCCCTAAGGGGGTGAAATATGGGTTTGAAATTTGTGTGGTCCACGCGGATGAAGTTTTGAATTTGCCAAACACGTAGTTTGTTTGACAAACGCATCAAACACGACCGCAGACGATCAAATAAAGAATTTGACAAACACGTAATATTTGACAAACATGTTTGACCGTTTACGGGGCACTTGACGCGTGGAGCCACGAGCCACGAAACCGCTTTGGTAACTTTTTCCGCAAATGCTTTCATGTGTCTTGGGCATACGAATCCAGATATTTGGTTGAAAATGGTTTTGGGTATTCGTACAATCAAATTATAAAGCACTACCTGATACCCGCAACTTCGTACGCGTGGATGTAGGCTTTTGAAATCCCGTGGGAACTCTTTGACTTTCCGGGATAAAAGCAGCGTATGTCACTTTCCATATCTTTAACATTACATTTTACTTACTTAATATTATTGTGATTGCATCGATTTCATCTTCAGTTTTGTTTTGTACCTTGTTATTATCTAGCTTAGTTCAGTATTATAAGAGGAATGTGCAACATCCACATAAACTTTAGCGAGTTTCTGGATGTCAAGCGGAAAAATGTACAATTATTATTTGGTTGAAATAAAGAAAAAAAAACAAACCAATAAACCAACAAACAGACACACTTTCGCATTTATAATAAGACTAGCTTATGCTCGCGACTTCGTCCGCGTGGACTACAAAATTTCAAAACCCTATTTCACCCCCTTAGGAGTTGAATTTTAAAAAATCCTTTCTTTGCGGATGCCTACGTCATAATAGCTATCTGCATGCCAAATTTCAGCCCGATCCGTCCAGTAGTTTGAGCTGTGCGTTGATAGATCATTCAGTCAGTCAGTCAGTCACCTTTTCCTTTTTATATATAGATTTATATATTTTTAGAATGTCCCAAAAATGTTATTTAATAACTGGTGATTCTATCTGGACAACATGCGCTAATCAAACATGAATGTGTACTGTTTTATTATTAAACTGTGGCCGTGTCCAAAACATGGCCGTAAACGGCAGCAGGATAGGCCTTGTATATTGGCCAGTAGACATAACATGGCATACTTTTATAGTTCACTACCGACGGCTCGCCACGGGTTTACAATTTTCGTAGGGATATCAAATTTTTGTTAGTACATATTATGTCCAATATTTTAAAAGTTATCGGCCGAAATAGAAAAACCGGTTCACTAAATCGGCCATAAATCGTAAACGGTAAGTTTTACAAAAAAGTTTACAGGAAACAAAAGATGCGAAATTTTATTTTCTACAATAATGGTCTGCATAACTTTTGCCCTAAAGCGGATAGTTTCCGAGATATCGACCAAAAACTTTTCTTCAAGATTGCGATTGAAGCTCCACCTGGATCTGTCAGCATTTTGTGAATTTATGGTCAGTAAGTGACCCTTAACCTAAAAAAAATTAAAATTGGATCGGAAATTCAGTGCGAGGTTAAATGCTCTATTTACTGTCCTATAAAGGCCGATGTACATTATTTTCTGCCGCGTACTGTAGGTGGGTATGACATAAATACAGTGCACGGAAAAGCAATAGAAACAGTACGAACTACGAAGACTGCAATGTAGGGCAAAGAACCGTTGCCAAATATAAAGTTACGCAACCGATAGAGTAACAATAATGCGGTAGGGAATGGTTTAATGCACGCAATCATCGTAGGTCATCATCATGATCAACCCATCGCCGCCGGCTCATTACAGAACAGTCTCCTCTCAGAGTGAGAAGGGTTTTAGCAGAGAGGATAATATGTTTGTCCCAGAGATGCAAACCATCTAAATATATAAAAGAAAAAGGTTCAAACTACTGGACGGATCGGGCTGAAATTTGGCATGCAGATAGATATTATGACGTAGGCATCCGCTAAGAAGGGATTTTTGCAAATTCAACCCCTAAGGGGGTGAATTAGGGGTTTTTAAATTTGTGTAGTCCACGCGGACGAAATCGCGAGCATAAGCTAGTTTTTAATAATTATAGTTTGTAACGATGGGGCTCGCATTATAGGTGGAATTAGGTTTTTGTAAAAATCCCGTGGGAACTCTTTGATTTTCCGGGATAAAAAGTAGCTTAGCCCTACCGCGGTTGTTTGACAGCTATAATGTCACGATCGCAATCATCTCTGATTGGTTAATGCTCGCTCACTATTGGCCACAATGCATTGTTGCAACAAGAATCGCTCAAATTCAGCCAATCAGAACAATTGAGATTGTAATAATGATTGATGCCGGTTTTAGACAATCGCCCTACAGGTCTTTATCTATACTCATGCATAAAACCACGTCAATCCGTTGCACCGCTGCGACGTGTTTAAAGGACAAACCAACAAACAAACACACTTTCGCATTTATAATAAGGGTATGATGTTAGTTATACTGCCAAACACACATTAGCGGCCTTCAGA
The DNA here is from genome assembly GCF_902806685.2 of Maniola hyperantus. NCBI lineage: Eukaryota > Metazoa > Arthropoda > Insecta > Lepidoptera > Nymphalidae > Maniola > Maniola hyperantus. The sequence continues at coordinate 1,648,527 of NC_048537.1, read as the reverse complement.
GCGGCACAATGTCAAGATTGCATTATATACATAACGACCGGCCGTGACCCGCAGGACGCGGCGGCCGGGCGGACGTCAAATGATGCAAAAACAATACGAGGAAGTCAACCTGTCTCGTGGCGGTTTTAGGGTTCCCTATCTTCAGAGAAAAAGTAACCCTTATAGGATCACTGCGTTGGACGTTTGTCTGTCTGTGTCTGACCAGACTCATCAAGGGAATCCACAGCTATAGACATGATGTCAAATACCTTATTACCATACACCACATGATATCAAATACCATATTACGGTCTGCTGGTAATACTAACCTGTCACAGGATTGCTTCCAACAACCTTGTCAACCCTCACGGTTATCTAACCAAGGAGTTATTATAAAAACCGGCCAAGTGCGAGTCAGGCTCGCGCAATGAGGGTTCCGTACTACAGTCGTATTTTTTCGACATTTTGCAGGATAATTCATTATAATAACTATGATACATAAAAATAAATAAAAATCTGTTTTAGAATGCACAGGTAAGACCTTTCATATGATACCCCACTTGATATAGTTATCTTACTTAGAAAATTGAAAATACTAATTATTAGTTTATGACCACAATTTAATTTTTTTTGTGTGATGCAACCCTAAATTCACGGTTTTCAGATTTTTCCCCAAATATCAGCTATAAGATCTACCTACCTGCCAAATTTCATGATTCTAGGTCAACGGGAAGTACCCTGTAGGTTTCTTGACAGACAGACAGACAGACAACAAAGTATTCCTATAAGGGTTCCGTTTTTCCTTTTGAACCCTAAAAATGTTCAGAAAAACATAATATTATATTCTCTACCTCATACTGGTATGAGGTATAGGCTGCATCCTTGACAGCACAGCACACAGTTCACGGCAGTTAGGGAACTTCTAACAAAACATCGAGGCTTCGACGTCACTGGCAGGTATCAAATGTTAGTACAGTACGCGGCCGAAAGTAGAAGATTTCAGATTTGTAGAGCATTGTCTCACAAACAAAACTTCATATATATATGAGTGACAGAGACAACGCTCTACAAAGCCGAATTGTCATTCTAAAGGCCGATGTACATTACTTTCTGTCGCGTACTGTACATTATTTTGACGCTGGTAGCCCTATTTTTCTATGATTTCACGTCATCATAACCTAATATTTTATCTAATTACTATACAAATCGCGCCCGCGTGGAATGGTGCCAAGAATACTGGCTGCATTTCCGCCCTGGACAGCCAGGCTGATCCGTTGCGCAAGAAATGAGCCAGCCCTTCTGTCACCAGCTGCACGATTGCGGGAGAATGACAGCTACAATGTCACGATCGCAATCGTCTCTGATTGGTTAACGCTCGCTCACTATTGGCTACAATGCATTGTTGCAACAAGAATCAAGAACAATTGAGATTGTAATAATGATTGATGCAGGTTTTAGTCGCCCTACAGATGATATTTGACATATCGTCGTCGATTCAGGATCAAACCGAGAGTTCCCTTACCCTATAGTTCACAATAAAAAAAAGCTGTGATAGCCTAGTGGTAAGGACGTCCGCCTTCTAATCGGAGGTCGGGGGTTCGATCCCGGGCATGCACCACTAACTTTCGGAGTTATGTGCGTTTTAATTAATTGAATATCACTTGCTTAGTTCTATAAGTTCTTAAGTATGGGTTGCCTGGAAGAGATCACTTTAGTGATAAGGTCGCCCTTTGTTTTTTAAGTGTATCCTGTATTCTTACTCTCTGTAAATCTATTAACAATAAAGTTATTTTAAATTAAATTAAAAATTGCTTAAACGGTGAAGGAAAACATCGTGAGGAAACCTGCATGCCTGAGAGTTCTCTATAATGTTCTCAAAGGTATGTGAAGTCTACCAATCCGCACATGGCCAGCGTGGTAGACTATGGCCAAAACCCTTGTCACTCTGAGAGGAGACCCGTGTTCTGTAGTGAGCCGGCGATGGGTTGATCATGATGATAGTTCACAATGCTAGTCCAATATGATTGCATGTGGACATTTCAATTATCATTAAAACACCATTATATATGGCGTGTTGTCGAGGCTCGGGGGTTGGAAACTTGAATATTCCATGGGGCGGTCAGCATTGTCTGCTATAACTGTTATAGCCTGTATATAGGCTGTATAAGTGTGGGCTGGCTCGTAGCGCGGGCAGTGCACGGCCGGCCGCGTACCATAACGCAGCCTGGCACGGAGGTTACTAACATTCAATAAATACTTATATACCAATATTTAGTGTAGCAAGTATAAAGGCCGTGGGTGGTTGAGGAAATAGCAAATTAGTACAAGTTTATCATATAAAAATATAATTTCTGTATTTTTATTGATAGGTCGCGCCAAACTTATAGTTCGCTCTGAGTTGAGTTTTCGCGCAGGTTCATTGAAACTATGTAATGTGGCTAATTCTGTTGTACAATAGAATAAAATAGAATATATTTTAAGTAAACTCAAGTAAACTTTTACAAGTGCTTTTGAATCGTCAACTAGTTTAATTTACCACTGGTTTTTATTTTTTATTTTTTTATTTATTCAGATACAAGTTAGCCCTTGACTGCAATCTCACCTGGTGGTAAGTGATGATGCAGTCTAAGATGATAGCGGGCTAACCTGGAAGGGGTATGGCAGTTTTTATTAAACCCATAGCCCTTTGGTTTCTACACGGCATCGTACCGGAACGCTAAATCGCTTGGCGGCACGGCTTTGCCGGTAGGGTGGTAACTAGCCACGGCCCAAGCCTCCCACCAGACCAGACCAGAAATTTAGAAATTATAAAATTCCAAACCCCTGCCAGGAATCGAACCCGGGACCTCCCACTATTAAGACCACAGCGCTCACCACTGCGCCAGGGAGGTCGTCAAAAACGGTCGGTTCCAGAGAAGAACCAGCAAGAAACTCGGCGGTTGCTCTTTTCAAGTGATCAATTTAGAATATTATTATACCATACTGTACAAGCAATTGCAGCCCCGTACATTGCTGGAGCGAGTCAAATCCAAGCTTCTACTACCAACACACAGTTTCTAATACCAAATTGACAGGTCTAAATCTAGTGCTATCCTTTTCCGATGAGAGCATTGTGAAAGGGATAGCTATATAATTAAACCTGTCAGTTTAGTTTAGTTTAGTTTACCCTCACTATTAACTCTTGCAGAAAAGCTTGGTTGCTAGTTTGATGTTTCAATGAAATATTTCGTTTTATAGATTTTTGTTAATTATCGATTTCTGCTATTGCAAAGGCATTAGTCACGTGCTCAGAGCGAATTAGATATATGACACTACTTTTAGAATGTAGATTAAAAAAATAAAGTTTTGGTTTTGGTAGAAGATTTTGTGATATGAAATTCAATTTCTTGTGGCTATACAACTTTGAATTATGGCGCATAGCCGAGCCAATTTATGCTTGTTACACTATAAAACAGATTAAAAATAAAACAAGACTGACTAGTCCGGTGAACCTGACCTTTCAACCTTTCTAACCATAGATTCAAAATTTCAAAATGCCCGGCTTATACCAGAGATATGCAGCTACGGCGCGTGACCGTAGGCCGTAAGTCTCAAGTGAATTGGTTATTGGATATTGGATTGTATTTTGATGATGTTGAAGTTCGATTTCAATTTAATGCTTTGCCTTGAGTGTGGTTCTAGTGTGAATTGGATTGGTTTGTACGTGTGTTGCATGTTAATGGCTAAGGCTGAATGGATTTCTTATCTGAAAAGCTTTTTCTTCAAGTGATAATGGTTTCATTTCAATTAAGCTAACTAATGGATTTAAACGTCTGTTCGGTTATTTTGGGAAAGGTTATAGTACTTATTTGTGTATGTTGTGAATCGTGACATGGACCCAACCTCTTATATCCCTCATTTCTGAGGGATATGACCTCTTCCAATAACGTAGAGTATTTTGATAACAGGTAATGCTGTGGATCGCCAGATTCTTTCGAATAAAACTACTAAGAATGCGATTTCGAAAAATTCACAATCAAATTCAAATAAGCATCTTTAAGGCAGCTCAGTTCGGTGCTTTCTTCATACAAACGTAGGAGGGAAAATACAACAATATTCGATATTGTACGCACAAAACTAAGAATTATATCGATTTATCTCGTCATTATCTAGGTTCAATGATATCTAAAACATTGAAAAAAATATTGATTTAAAAGTTACGAGCCTCAAAAGATTCCTATTTTAACACTAAATCTATGACAACTTTGGGCGTAAATAAATAAGATTAGGGATATGAAAATTCTAAAACAATTTATCATTACACGTAGTTTATTTATTCATTAGTTGAAATAACTTTACTTTGCAAACCTAAATTCAGTAGTTTTTTCTCAAAAATACTTTTCCCAAACTACTGTTCAACCCTTTTCAAGCGCTAGATTTCGGCTAAAATCATCATGCTTCTCACCCCAAAACATTAGACACCGCGCGGGTGGCGGAGGGAAGGGCCAGCCCAGCGGCGCGCGGCTGCGCGTGTAATATTGTGGTTTCTATGACGACAACAGCTGTTGTTATGTTTTCAAAAACAAAAGTCGTAATGATTTTATAAAATTAATTTTTATTCGTTTATTAATTCAGTGGCTATGCAAATGTGTAGAAGATTGAGCAGAGCAGAGTCAATAAGTCCTTCAAATACTTATTGCATTTTGTACATTGACCTCTGGAATTTGAAATTTGGACACCAATTTTATTCATTGGTTTATTGACCTGACTTTGTTGTTGAGGTCCTAGTAGGGATATCTACTCGTGTGGTCCTAGTACAATAGGTAAGTGACTTTGTTTAGTTATTTATTTTATCTAATTTTAAAAAACCGGCAAGGAGTTGCTCGCGCACCAAGGGTTCCGTACTCAGGTATTTTTTTGACATTTTGCTCCATAAATCAAAAACTACTATGCATAAAAATATATAAAAATGTGTTTTAGAATACACAAGTAAAGCCCTTTCATATAATACCCCACTTGGTATACTTATTATACATTGAAAATTGAAAATACTAATTATTTTTTCATTAACACACTTTAATTTTTTTTTGTAAGTTGTAATCACAAATCTATGGTTTTCGGATTTATTCCTTTACTTGTGCTCTAAGACCTACGTACCTACTAAATTTCATGATTCTGGGTCAACGGGAAGTATCCTATAGGTTTGTGTGACAGATACGACACAGACGGAGAGACGGAAAGACAGACAGACAACGAAGTGATCCTAAGGGTCCCTTTTTTCCTTATAAAGTACGGAACCCTAAAAAGGTACCTGTATATGTATAATAATATAGGTAGGTAGGTACCTACCTGGTGGTATTTCTTTATATTTTTAGGGTTCCGTACCTCAGAAGGAAAAACGGAACCCTCTGTCTGTCTGTCTGTCGGTCCGTCTGTCCGTCCGTCCGTCTGTCCGTCCGTCCGTCCGTCCGTCCGTCCGTCCGTCCGTCCGTCCGTCAGTCCGTCCGTCCGTCCGTCCATGCGTCTGTCGGTCCGTCCATCGGTCCGTCTGCCCGTCCGTCTGTCCGTCTGTTCGTCTGTCCGTCTGTCTGTCTGTCCGTCTATCTGTCTGTCTGTCTGTCTGTCCGTCTTACAAATAAAGTACGCAACGCTTCGTACAAATAGTACTTTTTTATTTATTTACTAGCTGACGCCCGCGACTTCGTCCGCGTGGATGTAGGTTTTCAAAAGCCCGTGGGAACTCTTTTATTTTCTGGGATAAAAGAAGGCAGGTCATGCCTGTCGTAGAGGTGATGGCCGTTGGAGCCGGAAAGTTCTTGAGTGGAGACCGCGTAGGTATAAGTAAGCGTAGTGTGGGACGCCCTCCAGCACGATGGACCGACGATATACAGAGGCTGGCGGGAAGTGGCTAGGTGAGGAAGGCTGAGGACCGGGTGTGGTGGCGCTCTTTAGGGAAACCCTATGTCCAACAGTGGACGACCGCAGGCTGATGATGATGGAAAAAATCACGTTGATCCGTTGCACCCCTCACACGTCCCTATCCGCCTTCTCCACTCCTGTCACGCTGTCGAATAAGTTTGGAATAGAATAGGATTTCGATGGAGTGCGTGAATTTTTGTGAACGGAGTTCAACCATGTAGTCGTGGTTTGGTACAATAGTAAATGGTACAATATTAATTCACCAACAACAGTTCCTAAAACCCATAGAATAGGAGTGCAGTACCCTGCAGCATCAGTATTGAAGAGTTGGAACTTAAAGTTCAATAATGGTATATATGTTTGGCATCTACAATATTATCTCACAATCAACAGTGGCTTAGGAGTGCAATACCCTGCATCATCAGGGTTGAAGAGTTGGGATATCGAGTTGAATTATGAAGTCGTTGCTTGGTACCTAAACCAGAGATAGTTTATTCTAAGCGTACCTTTAATATCAATTCAACATCAACTATTCCTAAAACAGCTGATTGAAATCCAAAAGTACAAAAGCTACCCGTCATTATTATGATGATGGTTGAGAAGTTGGAACTTGAAGTTTTAACATGTATGGTTTCTAACAAAAAAGAATGAATGAAATCGGACTACGCGTTAATGAATTACAGCTCAGTATACATTTTAACTTTCAACCCCTCTCCTAAGGGAACCATGCTGAATTTCGGGATAAAAAGTATCCTATATTCTTCCTCATAGTATGACGTCAAATCGTACCAATTTTCATTGGAATCCATTCAGTAGTTTCAGCGTGATGCGCGGCCGTGATACAGACAGACAGACAGACAGACAAAAATGAAAAAAATTCCAGTTTTGGGTTCAGTATCGATTATAGAGTGCCCTCGAAAAAAAAATTTCAAAATATCTTCAATGTACAGAATTTCACCTGTTACAGTTTTATTATAAGTAATAAAATAATAATAATAATATTGATTCAGATACAAGTTAGCCCTTGACTGCAATCTCACCTGGTGGTAGGTGACGATACAGTCTTGCTTACGACTATTTCGGATCGGAAATTCTTGGATTCAGGTTAAATGCAGTGCAAAAAGAGAGATCATTAGGATTCCGTACCTCAAAAGGAAAAAGGAACCCTTATAGGATCAGTTTGTTGTCTGTCTGTCTGTCCGTCTTACAAACAAAGTACGCAACGCTTCGTATAAATAGTACTTTTTTATTTATTTATTCAGATACAAGTTAGCCCTTGACTGCAATCTCACCTGTTGACAGACATAGAAACGGCGAGACTAGTATATTTTAGTTACTTTCACAGCATTATGTCATATGGCATATTATTAGAAAAGAAAAAGAAAGAAAAGGAAAAACGTTTATTTTTTAAAGCTGTACCACACATTACCAGTTACCAACTGGTTAGGTTATCCCAGCGCCTCTTATACTTGAGTAATAAAGTCAAAAAACCTCAAGTAGAAGAAGCGCCGGAATAAAATATGTCATGTGTGGTGTTAAAAAGGTCTATCAACACTATATTTTACAAATCCAACAACTGACAATCGAAAAGAGTAATTTATTACCTATTTTGAACAAATCATTTGACTTTGACTTTTGATCCCGGAAAATCAAAGTTCCCACGGGATTTTTAAAAAACCTAAATCCACGCGGACGAAGTTGCGGGCATCATCTAGTGCATACTAAATAGTTTTTGATTTATCATGCAAAATGTCAAAAAATACTATTTACCTATTTATTTATTTTTATTTTTCACTAGCTGCCCCGGCGAGCTTCGTACCGCCTAACAGTCGATTCTTTTTCAGGAATTTTTTAAAAATTTTCTCTCCGTAAGAACCATATTCGTACTTCAAGGAATATTATAAAAAAAGAATTAGCGAAATCGGTTCAGCTGTTCTCGAGATTTGCGATCAGCAACACATTTAGCGATTCTTTTTTATATGTACCGAAATTCTAGTTACATAGTAGTAATAAATTAAGTTACATTGTAAATGCTTATCTCTAAACAGAGATTTAGAGATAAACATTTTACTATTGTAGTACGGAAACCTCGGGGCGCGAGTCTGACTCGTACTTGGCCGGTCGGTCTGTCGGTCGGTCGGTCGATTTATTTTAGAATGCATCGTATCGACAGCTGGTGGTAGTAGTTTACATATATCCTACTAATATTATAAACTAGGTGAAGCTATGATAGCCTAGTGGTTAGGACGTCCGCCTTCTAAACGGAGGTCGGGGGGTTCGATCCCGGGCACGCACCTCTAACTTTTCGGAGTTATACGCGTTTTAATTCATTAAATATCACTTGCTTTAACGGTAAAGGAAAACATCGTGAGGAAACCTGCATGCCGAGTTCTCCATAATGTTCTCAAAGGTGTGTGAATTCTACCAATCCGCACATGGCCAGCGTGGTAGACTATGGCCAAAACCCTTCTCACTCTGAGAGGAGACCCCTGCTCTGTAGTGAGCCGGCGATGGGTTGATCATGATGATGATGAGGTGATGCCCGCGACTTCGTACGCGTGGAATTAGATTTTTAAAAATCCCGTGGAAACTCTTTGATTTTCCGGGATAAAAAGTAGCCTATGTCACTCTCCAGGTCAACCATACCCATGCAAAAAATCACTTCGATCCGTTGCTCTGTTGCGACGTGATTGAAGGACAAACCAACGAACCAACAAACAAACACACTTTCACATTTATAATAGGTGTAGTGATGTGTGTGTGTGGATGTTTGGATGTTTGTTACGCAATCACACAAAAACGGCTGAACGGTTTTGGATGAAATTGGGAATGGAGATAGATAAAAGTGTTAATTAGAATAGAATAGAATAGAATAGAATAGAATGTTTTTTTATTCATGTAAACTTTTTAAAAGTGCTTATGAATAGTCAGGTTTAATTTACCACTGGTTCGGAATGCCGTTCCTACCGAGAAGAACCAGCAAGAAACTCGGCGGTTGCTCTTTTTAATTTTTCAATTTACAATGTTATTATACCGTACTATACAAGCCATTGCAGCCCCGTGCATTGCTGGAGCGAGTCAAATCCAAGCTTTTTTATCGTTTACATAGTCTGCGACTGTATAATATGCTTTTTTTAGGAGCATACTTTTAACACATTTTTTAAACTTGTGTAAAGGCAAGTCTAAAATTGCTTGTGGAATTTTATTATAAAATATTACACTCATTCCCACAAATGACTTTCGCACCTTCCAGAGGCAGAGCGCAGGAGTAGCTAGCTTATTTTTGTTTCTAGTTTGCCTATCATGGAGATCACTGATTTTTTTGTAACTGTGAATGTTTTGTCGTACAAAAATTATATTATTGTAAATATATTGGGAAGCTACTGTAAGAATACCTATTTCCTTAAATATCTCTCGTAGGGAATCGCGCGGTTTTAAATTGTAAATTGCACGTATTGGTATATAATTAAATTTAGGGTATACCCTAAATTAACACATAGGCTACTTTTTATCCCGGAAAATCAAAGAGTTCCCACGGGATTTTTAAAAACCTAATTCCACGCGGACGAAGTTGCGGGCATCAACTAGTAATAAAATATAATTTGGACTTATCCGAATTCCGAAAGTCAGGGTTGTCAAATCACACTTATATTATAAAGGCGAAATTTTGTATCTGCGTGTGTGTGTATAGGTTTGTTACCCTTTCACGCAAAAAGTACAAGACGGATTTGGCTGAAATTTGAAATAGTGATCGCTTTTGAAAGAGTTCTCGTGGGATTAAAAAACCACTATATCCTCGCGGACGAAGTCGCGTGTATCATCTAGTTACAAATATAAGTATGTAGGTCATATTGTGTGCTTAGACAATTTAATTATATACTTGAGTTTTCATGTAACAGAAACAAAAATGGATTGGCGGAAGAGGAAAAAGAAACGGTTTAGACTCGCAAAAGCAAATCGCTTGCAAAGAGGAGATCTATTAAAATTCATCAGAATCTTTCCAAACCATAATATTATCTTGTGATGATAATGCCATTACTTTTTCGGGGTTATTCCCGTGAGTCAAACCCGACGTGAGTAACAATGTGACTCGACGGGAATTTTATTTGACTGAATATGTACTTTTCCGGGATGCTGAATTTGATAATGACATTTATTTTCAAATCCAAAATAGCAGACATGCACTTTTCACAAAAAATAGAAATGGGTGTCGTTTTCAGGTTTTCCAGGATGCTGGTTTTGATAATGACATTAATTTTTTAATCTAAGATGGCGGGCTAGCACTTTTTATAAAAAATAGACGCGAGTGTCGTTTTCAAGGTTCTCCAGGATGGTGAATTTGATGATGACATTTATTTATTTTTAATAAATACTTATATATTATACTTCTATTTTAGTGGATCACAGGATTTTCTTTGACAAGGAAACGACAAAGCAAAAAATCGAATTGAATTAGATTATGATGCTATCACACCGTACCATTTAGAGCCAGCTTCTGAAAATTTGACACTGTGTTTGTAAGTTGATATTATTTAGATACTAGCTAATGCCCGCGACTTCGTCCGCGTGGATTTCACATTTTTCAAAATCCCGCGGGAACTCTTTGATTTTCCGGGATAAAAAGTAGCCTATGTGTTAATCCAGTTAAGAATTCTAAATTTCATTCAAATCCGTTCAGCCTTTTTTGCGTGATTGAGTAACAAACATCCAAACATCTACACTTTCACATTTATAATTCCACTAGCTGCCCTGGCGAACTTCGTTCCGCCTACGGCCTAACAGTCGATTCAAATTTTTTAAATTTTTCTCTCGGTAAGAACCATCCTCGTACTTCAAGGAATACCTAATTTAAAAAAAGAATTAGCGAAATCGGTTCAGCTGTTCTCGAGATTTGCGATGACATTTAGTGATTCATTTTTATATTATAGACTAGCTTATGCTCGCGACTTCGTCCGCGTGGGCTACACAAAATTTCGAACCCCTATTTCACCCCCTCCAGAGTTGAATTTTCAAAAATCCCTTCTTAGTGGATGCCTGCGTCATAATAGCTATCTGCATGCCAAATTTCAGCACGATCCGTCCAGTATTTTGAGCTGTGCGTTGATAGATCAGTCAGTCAGTCAGTCAGTCAGTCAGTCAGTCAGTCAGTCAGTCAGTCAGTCAGTCACCTTTTTCTTTTATATATTTAGATTAGGATTAGGATAATATAATTATTATGTTACTAGCTGCCCCGACGAACTTCGCACCGCCTACAGTCGATTCTTTTTCAGGACTTTTTAAAAAAAATTCTCTCCATAAGAACCATCCCCGTACTTCAAGGAATATTATCAAAAATAATTAGCGAAATCGGTGCAGCTGTTCTCGAGATTTGCGATCAGCAACACATTCAGCGATTCATTTTTATATAATATAGAGATTTACTATTTGTTGTCAGATTTGTCAATGCTGAATTATGTTGTATTTTAGTGACTCAAGACATTCCTTTTAGAAGAAAACAAGGAAAATAAAATGAATGTGCCCAATATACGTACCACTGAAATCCAACATGATGCTGCAACATTCAATTCTGTACTAAATATTGAAAGGTCTACCATACCATACTTGTAAGTTGTTATGCTATGTTTTTTGCATACATTCTATATAGATAATACTCACAATATAATTATGTTGATTGTATGTTTATTAATTCCAGAAATGAAATGGAGAGCTTCAATAGTTCTGCGTCGAATGATACATCTAATGTGACTGTTGAAACAGAAAATGATACATATTGTGTTTATGTGTGTAGTGGGCTTTTAGAGGAAAATTGAATTGTACCTACTTCCTACTTATAAAAATAAAATTTTCATTTTTGAGATCAAAGTGGAATTTATTTTGACTTTTGTATACACAAGTAGATAGTATATATAGTTTTTAGTCGCTACTAATAGATAAGTGTAGGCAACAAAAGTTATTTTCACAGACAAACGAATGTGTAATCATGTGTTCCTAATAGGTAATCCGCCAGCACAGAGAATTCAACTCCTAGAGTACGCATATACAAGGTTTTACATGAAAACAAAATCGTAAAATGTTGGCGGGGGACAGGGGAGAATGCTTTGTTGTGATTGGTGGACTGACTAATCAAAACAATGTGCGGAATGAGGGTACCGAACGGGCGTGGGCGATGATTCATTTAAAATTCCGTGGGATCACCACGATTTAGCAATGCAATTCCTTAGGTACAGCATCAGGGTCGAGAAGTGGGTCTTCGAGTTCAATGATAAAGTCTTTACTTGGTAGATATAGGTACCTACCTCCAATATCAATTTATAACCGACAGTTTCAAAATCCCATAAGTTTTGGTGGTCATGTCCCCTGCAGCATCAGGATTGAGGAGTTGAAATCCTGTGTGTCCTATATAAAATGACATTTTATATAGGACAATGTCGCAAAGTTTCTTTATCAATTAAAAAAAATACCCAAATCGGTTCAGAAATCTCGGAGATTTCTGTGTACATAGGTAGAAAAACACAACTCCTTTTTTAAAACTCGGTTAAAAAAGTATCCTTTGTTAATCCTCTACTTGTCTGTAAAAGTCCCGTCAAAATAGGTTCTGCCGTTCCGAAGATTAGCCCGTTCAAACAGACAGACAGACAGACAGTTTTTAAAAACGTTTGATTCAGCTGTTATGGTACAGTTCAAATAACAATATTATGAGCTTGCGGTAGTTATTTCGAAATTACAGACAGACACTTCATAGAAGTATGGATTTCTATAATATATACGAGTTGTTTATACACGCTGAGGCAGTAGTTACCTAATAGGTATGTATGTAAGTGAGATTTTATAGTATTCATCAAAAGATAAGTAGGTAATCATTATCATTCAAAAAAAAATTAAAAAATATTTATTTCAGTAGGTAAAACAATTTCACATAGTGCGTAGTAATTGGGACCATCCCAGTAACTGTTTTAGTATTGCTACGAGTACTCGTGGCAGGCGACCCCGCTCTTCCATAAAATCTTATACAATAATAATTGAAATAAGTAGTTCCTTCATAAATCATATATTTACAAAAATTCATCGGTGACATCTGTCCAACTATCTGTGTGCCATCATCAATATATCCGGACGCTAGTGTGAGCGCATGCACTCGCTACACTGCTCATCACTGAGTCTATCTCTTTCTATCACAATGTTAGGTGAAATAGCATACAGGTTACCCACGTGGGCCGAGCAGTTCGGACGTGCATCCAGCGTCACCTTAACCGCGAAAGAAGACATTTTCAGAAAATCTGCATGCCTGAGAATATTTCATAATATTCACCGTGTATATACCGTACTGTCAGTGTATTTAAATGGTTTATGGTATTTCGTGTATGGAAATTGTTTGTGACTAATAAAAAAAATCCCATCCCAAAGATGTGTGAAATCTGCCAATCCTCACTTTTTACGAGACATTTCACCGCGATTAATAGCCTCATCTGGTGACAGAAGGGCTGGCTCATTTTTTGCGCAACGGATCAGCCTGGCTGTCCAGCGCGGAAATGCAGCCAGTATTCTTGGCACCATTCCACGCGGTCATGATTTATATAGTAATTAGATAAGGCTAGCTTTAAGTTTTATTGTAATATTCAAAAAGTTAGATACAAAAAAAAAATCCTCACTTGGCTATTCCTATTGGCGTGGTATGGTAGTCCTAAAAACGTCTCATTCTGAGAGAGACTCGTGCTCAGTTGTGACTTGTGGGCCAACGAAGGGTGGAGAGATAATGATGATAATGATCGTCAAATCTCAGCGAATACTTGAGCTAGATACGGACGGCTTGGCGCCATTACCACGGACAAGAGAATCGCGGCGATAGTGATTTTGATGACTTCCCTGGCGCAGTGTTTTTTTTTTTTTTTTTGATATTTCAAAGCTATCTGCAATCAGTCATTGGATGGACTTTTATCAGATTTTTATGAGTGCATTCAAGGCGCAGTGGTAAGCGCTGTGGTCTTATTAGTGGGAGGTCCCGGGTTCGATTCCTGGCAGGGATTTGGAATTTTATAATTTCTAAATTTCTGGTCTGGTCTGGTGGGAGGCTTCGGCCGTGGCTAGTTACCACCCTTCCGGCAAAGCCGTGCCGCCAAGCGATTTAGCGTTCCGGTACGATGCCGTGTAGAAGCCAAAGGGGCATGGGTTTATTAAAAACTGCCATAGGTACCCCTTCTAGGTTAGCCCGCTTCCATCTTAGACTGCATCGTCACTTAACACCAGGTGAGATTGCAGTCAAGGGCTAACTTGTATCTGATTTTAAAAAAAAAAGTCTCGCCTTGCCACCAAATTCGATACAACTCTTACGGCGGTTACGCACTCATCCGATCCGAGTCCGTGAAAATACGTTCCTTGTATGGTAGCTTATGACATATGTCGTAGATATTTTTTATACCTGTATTTTCACGGATTCGGATCGGATGAGTGCATGATCGCTGTTATGGGCCAATCTCCACAGATACGATACGTGATACGATGAGTTTGCAACACTATTGAGGTTGTCCGACAATAGTAAGTCGGATTCGTTTCGATTATCGTCGGATGATCGTCCGTAGAGATGGCGCCTTCACGTATACTCTTCGAGGCACAAGCCCGGAAACTAGATAGGTAATACTTTAATTTTGCCGTTACCTAGCCCAGTTCCATCTGACATCCACATCCCACATGCAATCAAAAGATACGCAAAACAGTATTTTTTTGTAGGGTTCCGTACCTCAAAAGGAAAAACGGAACCCTTATAGGAGTTGTCTGTCTGTCAAGAAACCTACAGGGTACTTCCCGTTGACCTAGAATCATAAAATTTGGCAGGTAGGTAAGTTTTATAGCAGACATTAGGGGAATCTGAAACCGTGAATTTGTGGTTATATCACACAAAAAAAATTAAATTGTGGTCATGTACCATACTAGAAATTATTATTTTCAATTTTCGAAGTAAGATAACTATATCAAGTGGGGTATCATATTATGTAAAGTCTTCATCTGTGTATTCTAAAACAGATTTTTATTTATTTTTATGCATCATTTTTTTTCGAATTATCGTGCAAAATGGCGAATAAATACGACTGTAGTACGGAAGCCTCGTTGCGCGAGCCTGACTCGCACTTGGCCGGTTTTTATTAATCTCTCGCGGAATAAGTAGGTACATTGATCTGTGTGATTCAAGACACTTGCGGATTGTGGTGATGCGTAGGCGCATGCTAATGACCTGACAGTTTCCCACGACACGATATGTGTTGACATAACGACGGTAGGTGAATTTTCCCTGAGGCTTTTTCCGGTGTGTGTACTAGAGACAGGCAGAACGGAAATTAGCAGCAGTTCGTTCAGACTTTATCTTTTTTTTTTAAAGAATAATAATTTATTTATTCAGGTACAATTTTTTTTAATCCTAAGAAAATTCTCTGTGAAAAATTGATACTATTATAAATAAACTTATCTAATGAATATAATAAAATCATGGGCTTGAAACCATAGAGGAGATTTTTTTGAATGCCAATCTCAAAAGTAAGGGACCAACAATGATGACGAATATTCCACTTTCCCCTCCAATTAAGCGTTAAGCTTGTGCTAGGAGTAGGTACGACAACAGTTCAACGGGTGGGGTTTGAACCAGCGGTCTTTCAGAATTTAGTCCACTTCTCTAACCGTTGAGCTATTAAGACTCTAAAACTTTTATTCATATATACAAGTTAGCCCTTGACTGCAATCTTACCTGGTGGTAAGTGACGATGCAGTCTAAGATGGAAGCGGGCTTACCTGGAAGGAGTATGGAGTTTTTAATAAACCCATGCCTCTTTGGTTTCTATACGGCACGTACCTGGAAGTGTCCAAGTGAACGTGAAGTATTATCGCTAGTAAAGCCTGCCCGTTTCCTTTAGCGTTACCCAAGCAGGCGGGAACGCCCGCGTCGGCCTATTTATGCAATGCTGAGGTAATTTATTAACCTCACAGACCTATCAACTTTGCTATGAATTTTTTATTATCACGTAACTTTGCGATGGAAAATCCATATCGCAGTTATTTTGCTGGCAAAAATAAAATAGGGTAAATTGGCTAAGAAATACTTTACAAGAAATATGGTTTCATATTTGATACAGTAGAAAATGACCTGATCTAAATTTTTTGATTCATGTTTGGTAACTTGTGGGGGTTTACGTTAAGGGATAATAGTCTTACTAATAAAAATTCAGACTTTACTATGAAAAAGTTACCTTAATACTCGAGTTATTTTTCTGGCAAAAATGGGACTAAGCTGCTTACAATATAATCTTTGAATAATCTTTGCTTTCAGTTGCCCCAAAGATAGGGTCTAGTTGTATATAAATATACCATATCTGAGCAAAATAAAGAAATGATTATGATTATGATTATTGTTAAATATTGTAACTTTTTATGATTTGAATAGAGCAAGTGCTGAGTTTCTTGCCAGCTCGCTAGAGTCTGCATTCCGAAACCGTGGTAGAGCCGCAGACGTAGCATAAGAGACTCTAGTTGTTCTACATTTGATTCCATGGTTGGCACAATAGAAAATGTTCAGATATAAATTGTTTGGTTCAAGTGTGATAAATTCGGATAGAGTTTAGGCGCTTACTGAAGTAGGGCTTTACTTTGTACAATATTTACCATAACTGAAGATCTAAAGTCAAGCTGTTGTGAAACTAAATATATAAAATGAAAGGTGACCGACTGATCTATCAACGCACAGCTCAAACTACTGGACGGTTCGGGCTTAAATTTGGCATGCAGGTAGCTAATATGACGTAGGCATCGGCTAAGAAAGGATTTTTGAAAATTCAACTCCTAAGGGGGTGAAATAGAGGTTTGAAAATTGTGTAGTCCACGTGGACGAAGTCGCGAGCATAAGCTAGTGGATCGATATAATTAACTACATTTTAAAATCATTTGTAAAAATCAATACATTATTATTTATTAACCATCATGGAAGATCAATGTATCAGTAAAGTTAACTACATTTGAAGCTATTTGTTAAAATCGATACCCAGAAAAGCGATGGCAATTGGGTAAAATAACAATGTTAAAGGACAAAGCAGGACCAAAACACCAAAAGTCAAGGTTATTGTACTATTATCGGTAGGGGGAACAGCCCGATATGGCATTTCCGAACTACGAACTATAAATGTTGATTGTTGGTGTACAGTTTGCGGCAGAAAGTGATGAACATCGGCCTTTAGAATGACATTTCAGGTTTGTAGAGCATTGTCTCTATCACTCATACCCACATGACGTTTTGTCGGTCTCAACGACCGAGACAGTGCTCTATAAAATATGCTATCTCCTTCTAAAGATCGATGTTCATCAGTTTTGGCCGCGTATTGTACTAAATTAGTCCGATTTGATGTTCGTAGCGTACAATAGATGTTGTAGCTATTCTGTTGCAGACATTAGATACAATAATATTATGTTTGTAGAAATCAAGTCAAGTTATAGTCTACAGTATAGTCAAGTTATACAGCGGGGGCTGTGCGGGTGTGCGGGGCGTTCCCTCCCCGATTGCAATCTCGACCTGTCGCGTAGTAAACCTACGTTTGTATGGTGAGAGTGATGGAGAGTGCCGCGTGAGAACATCCATCAATCATCAAAGCTGGCTATCGACCGGCGCCTATGACGTCACTCGTCAGTCGCTACATTTTTCATGCGTTTCCACAAAAGGCGGCCTAATGTCGCTGCCTCGGTACACGGCCGCCCATTATTCCTCCAATTTTAGCGGCCGTTCATCAAGATCTTTACACAATTGATACAAATTGTTCGATTCCATCGGTGACATCAGTTGTGTGTTGCTTTTGTGCATTGTTTTTTTTTTAAATTGTTTTTGAACGTTGGTATATTGGTCTAGCTCACGAAGTCAATTTATTTTTATTGTACATGCATAATACATGACACGCAAAATGTTTCAGTATTCTAAAACTCGAATAAACCCTTTCTTAGTTGAAACGGATTTGTAAAAAAGGAGGTTCTCAATTTGGCGCGTATTTTTAAACAGCTCGATTACTTATGTTACCGTCTTTAAGACTCCGACTGGTTTTTAGTTAGTTTTTGTCTTATATTTCAAAAGGGCTTGTAATTTGCATGATTTATAGTAATTACATGTCGAACAATTAGTGGATTCAGATACTTTTGTCCATTCTTCCTCAAGCTCTTGTAAGCCGAATTTGGCTACAACAATTCGGCAATACCATTTTAGTTCCTTACAGTTATTTCAAAAGCAAAAACTAGTTTTTATACCTTGTTTTCCCAAGGGCACATACATTATAGTAGTACAGTTCGTTTTTGGGCATTGTTCCACATATATACTCGTATATATGCAGTTTGTCGCACGACCGTGGTCCGTGCGTCACGGTTCATTGCCTTGAGTACGGAAAGAGATCCTAATAAGGCCGCCCGGCGCAGGATTGCCTTGCGCCGACGCAACGCGCCTTACAGCCATTCCGAACTATTCGTCAGTTAAAGCACATTGTCAATTGATAAAAATCTAGACCAAATAAAGACTGAGACTATTAAGTTTTCTTATTTGAGAATGACAATGAGCTATCGCTTTTGCCAAAGAGGTTGGCCAACTATTTGAACAAACAAGAGACTGATTTTGCCAAATGTGTTGCTCGTGGTTGCGTTGCCGGCGACGCGTGGCCGATTCCGCAGAGTGCACTGCCGCTTTGGAAGCGTTCGAGAAATATGTCCCGCCTCACGAAGCGCCGATGGAAGAGGAACAAATGCCGAAGCCACGTAAGACGTTATCGGGTCCTATCGCACATTATTTAGCGCTTTTTTGCACAGTTTCTTCTCATCAAATTATTTTGCATGCCCTTAAGTTTCTCTGTTTTGGTTGGGCCTTAGTCTGATCCGTGGTGTCAACTTTTGAACAAACATAAAGACTGAGAAAGATTTTGCCTAGATGTGTTCCTTTTCTTTGCGTGAAGTCCATTGCCGCTATAGATGCGTTTAAGAAATATGTCCTGTCTGACGAAACGCCAGTAGATGTGGAGCAAAATTCGAAGTCATGTAAGACGCTACCCTTAGGGCGATTTCGTAAAACTTGCATCAATCATTATTACAATCTCAATTGTTCTGATTGGCTGAATTTGTGCTATTCTTGTTGCAACAACGCATAGTAGCCAATAGTGAGCGAGCGTCAACCAAAGAGAGGTGATTGCGATCGTGACATTGTAGTTATCATTCTACCGCAATCGCGCAGCGGGTCTTTTTGCACGGTTCTTTAGATTTTTTTGCACAGTTATTTTGCTGATCGAATTATTTTGCATATTACTAAGTCTAAGCTACCCGGCTATTTAGTCATAATCTTAGACCTGATTCCCTAAGCTGATATTATCTTAGGTTAGTCACGTTATCGTTTTGTCGTTGTGATTTAAAAATTGTAAACAGAAGATAGATTAAAAATATTGGTTTTTATTGATGTTGTAAAATATCACAGTTCAAATGTTTTTCAGGCTTCAGCATTTTCACATTTTAAATTAAGTACCTTATACTAACGAAAATATTTTGAGGGATAACAGCCTTTCTTGGGTCTGCTAGGTTATTCGGTGATTCTCTAACTCAGTGTTAGACACTGAGTAGTGTCTAACACTGAGTTAGAGAATCACCCCGCAGGTCTAACCCTGAAATGTAACTCTTGTAACCGCATAAGCCTGCTACCGCAGCGCAGTATTTGCCAAATGTTTCCCATTTCGTGGCGCGGTAAAATAAGCTTGTTGATCTTAATAAGTACATTACTACCACTTTTATAATATACACCGATGTACCTGCGCTGAAATCGTATTTTTGAATGGTGCGAAAATATCTCGGCCCTTCAAAGCGTGCGTCTGTTCACTATTGGTCATTTGCATTCGCCCTATGTTTTGTACGCGGCAACTATTAGAACCAGTCTCTGTTGTTCTTGTGTTTAAAATCTTAACGTCAAGCAATAAGGTCTGTATTTCCTTTACCTACATTCGGTTTTAGTCAACGTTAGGTTACACTTTTGCCGATGCGACTTATAATATTGGAAGAACTGTGGCCGATTCTCTTGTACATAATCTCTAAACTAAATTAACAGGTCCAAATCTAGTGCTATCCTTTTCCGCAAGCAATATTATGCAAGGGATAGCAATAGATTTAGCCGTGTCATTATAGTTTAGTTTAGAGATTGTGTACAACGGAATTAGCCTCATTGTAGTTCTTATCCACAAATATAGTTCTTATCAGTGAAAAATAAAGGTGGTGTTGACATTGCAGCGCCGACGCGCGTCACCCGCAACAACCAGGCGCGGGCATCCAACGTGGGCACGGCGTACACCAACGGGCACGGCGGCGACACGACGGGGCGGCGCGGCGTCGAGAACGTGCCGCCCGCGCCGCAGCCGCAGCCGCAGCCCGCGCCCAACTCGCGCATGACGCAACAGGTGACGCTCACACTTGCAGCTCTCCCCATACAATTGTAGTTTGGTTCCCATTTTAAAATTGACCAATCAATGGCCCCGATTCTCTAGTCTCTCTCTAAACTAAATTTGGAGTGTCTGCATCCTTTTCTTTTTACTAATGCTAAAAAAGGAACGGAACATGACTTTCACATTTAAAGACTCTAAATTTTAGTGCACAATACAAATTTAAACAGTACGTTCGCGAGTGCGTGCTAAAATCACGGGTTTTACCATCTAAAATATAAATTTAGAAATGTCAAACTGCTTCTGTCCTTTTTCATATTACAATGGTGGGAAGGGGGTGCGAATACTCTAAAATTAGGTTGTGCTTAGAATCGGTGCCAATCTCAATGAAATTTAGTAAAAAAATTGCCACGTTGGTACCAGGGTTATTGCGGATGCCAATATTTTAACATATAATATTGGTAAGTTGAGTCTTGCCTCTAGGGCTGCCTCTGGTGAGGTGCTCATAGCTCCAGTGATAAGCAGGCAGGCAGTTCTCTGGATGCTGCAAAGTTTATTATGGGTTGTAACCTGCGTCGTTTTGCTACACCAAACCACGGGAGCGTACGATATCATCGGCCTCACGATGGCAGTATAGAGCCAGAAGGTCACTTTTGGTTTAAGTCCCCATCTTGTTTCCGGAAAACCTATTCCTAAAGCCGATTTGGCCTTTTTGAGTACACTATCGACATGCGAATTCCAGGTCAATTTCTGGTCTAGAATAATGCCCAGATGCGGATGCAAATGTCTGAATTAATGCGGATGTGGATGTGAATATCCGTAACACATCCTCATACGTCGGAGAGCTCGCAAGTCTTTGGTCCTGCACCTTTGATATCTCTCCGTTTGTGTCGAACACCTGTGTTTATGCACACACTAATATTGTGCTCTTGCATATTTAAGAGAACATTGCCGATACCAACCTACATCAACAAAACAAGCTTACGACTTTTGTTAATTTAGGAAACGGCGTTGGACGACAATATGTAGAAGTTCTTTTTGTTTTCTGATGGAAGTGCAGTAAAAAATAAATTTTCAAAATTCGATCTAAGTTTACATCTCCTAAACCCTCCTGTTTAATTCCTCTTAGCAAACTCCCACATCTGGCGGCGGCCGGTCCCGCTCGGGGAGCACCCCTAGCGCTGCCTCCGTCACACAAGGGGCGCAGCAACAATACGGACAGAGGCGAATGCAAAACATCAAAGAGGTTCCTTTCCTTTTATCCTTTCCTGGTACCCTTCCCTACTAACCTAATAAACTCTGCCACACGTTATACATACCATCAATAGCATGTGCCTTTATCGCACATCATTATAGCTGGCATACATCTCCAGCATTTATCGCTTCAGCATATAATTCAGAAACATTCTGAAAATAAAAGCATCATGCTTGAAATGTGTGCTACAAGTTTCTAGCTCAGCATAATCCTGTATGTCTTGTCCATCCTTTCTTAATCTTGATTTTATCAGTACACCATTCATGAGAAAAATCTTCAGGCGGTTTCCTAAATTTTCGGTGTGTTGCACCTTATTGGTATGACTCATTACCGAAAGCCTATAACATCTAGAAAATTTTTTGGTCATAATTTATGCTTGCATTTTTATTACAATTAATTTATCTTAAGGTTATTTTTTTTGTTCAGTTCAACCAGCCAGTAGCGTCAGCGAGGCCGGCGGCCGTAGCGAGTGCAGTGTCGGTACCGCACGCGTTGGCCTCTGGTGCCGTGCGGAGATCCAATGTCGTGAAGGAGGTTGAGCGACTAAAGGAGAACCGGGAGAAGCGGAGACAGAGACAAGCCGAGCTGAAGGAGGAAAAGGTACGCTGTTATGTTATAAAATAAAATATAGTGTCAGTTCAAGGTTTTGATGAGAGTACGGTAAGGAGATCTAACGTATTAAAGGATATGGAACGACTGAAGAAGAACCACGAGAAAGAGTTCGTGGAGACAGAGGCAAGTTTCGGCTTTGAGTTCGCTCAAAGAGATAAAGACTATGCTACTGTTGCTTCATATTTGAACACGAGTAATGAGAATAATTTCTATATCTATTCAGTTTGTTTCCCAAAAATGTACGCCATATCTTTTTGGCAAATTTATTTATATTATTTAAACAGAATTCGTAAAATTTAGGTTTTAGTAAAACTTCAACAATTTTCACTTTTAATCTTCCAGGAGGCCCTAATGAACATGGACCCAGGCAACCCGAACTGGGAATTCCTGGCCATGATCAGGGAATACCAGAACACCATAGACTTCAGGCCCCTCATCGGCAACGAACCCGTGGAAGACCATCAGATCACCGTGTGCGTGAGGAAGAGGCCGCTCAACAAGAAAGAGATGTCGAAGAAAGAGGTCTGTACCGTGTTGTATATTGCTGCGTGTCCACAAGACAGGAAAACCAGAACACCATAGACTTTAGGCCCCTCATCGGCAACGAACCCGTGGAAGACCATCAGATCACCGTGTGCGTGAGGAAGAGGCCGCTCAACAAGAAAGAGATGTCGAAGAAAGAGGTCTGTACTGTGTTGTATATTGCTGCGTGTCCATATGACAGGAACACCAGAACACCATAGACTTCGGGTCCCTCATCGGCAACGAACCCGTGGAAGACCATCAGATCACCGTGTGCGTTAGGAAGAGGCCGCTCAACAAGAAAGAGATGTCGAAGAAAGAGGTCTGTACTGTCTTGTATATTGCTGCGTGTCCATATGACAGGAACACCAGAACACCATAGACTTCAGGCCCCTCATCGGCAACGAACCCGTGGAAGACCATTAGATCAGATTAGCTCATCAAGAAAGAGATTTGTTGTACGTTTTTTGTTAACGAACATTGACGTGGCTGGTTGGCGAATGGCAGCCACGCACGCGATTGGTTGATGAGTCGGCGCGGGTGCGCCCATTGGTTGATAAGTTGACCCTTGCTTTTTGGATTCGCCACCGTTCCCTTACTATGCAGCTTAGTGTTCAAGTTGTTTGCCGGGTATAGCATGTAGGTTAAATTAGAAAATTCTTTCAATTTTAACGAACTTAATCGTATACGCCGCAGACGATGAATTTTCGTATTCTGTGTGAATTTCTGTGTCTTGTTTTGATGTGTTCCATTGTGTGTTGCAGGTGGACGTAATTAGTGTACCAACGAAAGACCAGATGATAGTCCACGAACCCAAAAACAAAGTAGACCTTACAAAATACCTCGAAAACCAGAAGTTCCGATTCGACTACGCCTTCGACGACTCCTGCACCAATGAAGTAGTTTACAAGTGAGTAAAGTTTATAATCCGCGCCAATTAAATATTCGTTCTTGAAGTTAACCGCAAGACGCGTCGCAAGAGCATTTTTAAGGCATCGGTGGGGCGCGCGACGCGTGGTAGCAGAGCACACCAGCGCCGCACCGCACCCCGCGTTCGTCATCTGCATTAGTGTGAGTGCTACATTCGTACACAGTACATGAGCGCGTGGAACGATACAAACACACTTTCGCATTTATAAAAGGTAGGGGTACCGACCCTGAAAATAAGGACTGAATTCGTACTTTTGTCATGGAATTTGACACAAAAAGTTGAAATGGGGCGTGAGGAGTGTGCGCGCACAATAAACCATCTATAGTCACTGACTCTGTGGCGAAATTATGGTGTAGAAAAAGTCATCGCTCTGTGACGTGCACTTGACGTTTTGGTTTTGTCGGAAGAATTTAATGTAAAGCATATTTTTTATTTATTATTTATTTGACTAACCAACAACATTTACACATACACAAGTATTTACATACAAAAGGATTTATAACTAAAGGACACATAGCATAAACGTTAACAACTGGCTAGTACAAAAGATTTAGGTACAATGATGTTATGACTTTAAAAGGCATATGTAAATGCATTCAATTTTGTAATTAACCCTAAATTAAAGCAAGTATAATGTGATTCAAGTCTTTAAGTTAAAACACAACTCCAATCCCGGCGTGATGCGCCAACATGGAGTTAAGTTTTACGCGTTATACGTACCCAGCGCTAGTGTCGCAACAGACATTTAACTATTATAAATACTATCTGTCCCGGCTTACTCACGTGTGTAGTCGACGTTAGACCGACTAGTTTCGAACCCACCGTTTTTTGACAGTCAAAACCGCGGCGCGTGCGCGGACGGACTCCCTTGAAAAAGGACCCCGGATGGGTTCGAAACTAGTCGGGCTAACGTCGACTACACACGTGAGTAAGCCGGGACAGATAGTATTTATAATGGAAATCACTCACAGTAGTTTAAACGCTAAAATAGACATTTAACTAATGCATGGTTGTGGATAGATACACGGCCAAGCCCCTGGTGCAGACCATCTTCGAGGGCGGCATGGCCACGTGCTTCGCATATGGGCAGACCGGCTCGGGCAAGACTCACACCATGGGCGGGGATTTCCAGGTTTGTGCTCCATGATAGATAGTGGTGATAGCGGTCTTTTTTTAGTTTAAACTA